>NW_028317815.1:32879352-33200441 GCF_062004578.1 Staurois parvus | reverse complement strand
GAATTCAAAAAGTAGTTTATACCAAGAGACAGCAGTATCGGCAGGCAAATGTACGTAGGCCCATTTTTATAAAATGTAATGCATTTTCTAATCTGCCCACACACTACCTGTGCATGTTTCATATACGAACACCATTTCACATACAAACACTGTTTTTTACATAGAGTATATATATCTATATATATATATAGATATATAGAATATATTACAGAGAATAGCACACTAGATTACCTTTTTTGAAACAATAATTAATGACAAGAGTGCATTTAAAACTGAACTCTATGCAACTATAAAAGACACAAATTAACCTCTTGCCGTCCGCCTGCTGTTTATAAACGGCAGGGCGGTGGCAGTCCAGGGGCGGGTTGCCGTTCCTAAACGGCACCCGCCTTTTCTAGCTGTGCACGCTCCCTGGGAGCGCGCACCACCGCGATCCGGTGCCCGCTGTGTCCTCCAGACACAGTGAAACACCGATCGTCGGACGGGACCTCTGTACGAGGTCCCGATCATGTGATCACTGATTGGCGAATCAGTGATCACATGCAAAGTAGTAAGCAAGATGTCACTTGTGACATCATTGCTTACTACGTGTGAAATCTGTGAATGATCACAGAGGTCACATGGTACAAGGCTATTCACAACAGCCTTGTACCACGTGACAAGCTGTGACCAATCACAGCTCACTCAGTATTTCTCAATGACTGCAAGAATGCAGACCTAGAGAAAGAGAAATGATTGCTTTTACACCCTATATGGGTGTAAAAGCAATCAGTGTAAAAAAAAAAAAAATCTTCATTACCCCCCACAAGTAGTAGAGTGTCACCATGGTAACACTGTACTGCTAGGGTGACAGTATGTAAAAAAAAAATAAAAATAAAAAATAATAATATAAAAATAATAAAATAAAAATGTAAAAAAAAATGTTTAAAAATTATAATTTTTGGTTATAAACTAATTTGGATTTTTTTTTTTACTAAAAAAAATAACGGAATAAATTTTGGCCAAGATTTATGATGAAATATTATTTATTTGCAAAATTTTATTAAAAAAACACTTTTTTTCAAAATTTTTGGACATTTTCATTTACATAGTAAAAAAAATAAAAATCCCAGCGGTGAATAAATACCACCAAAATAAAGTTTTATCTGTCTCAAAACAATGGTAAAAAATTCATATGGGTACAGTGTTGCATGACCGCGCAATTGTCATTCAAAGTGTGATAGCGCTGAAAGCTGAAAATTGCCCTGGACAGGAAGGGGGTAAAAGTGTCCGGACAGGAAGTGGTTAATACAACTCTGTAACCATTGATACATTATTAAATGTATGTTTTCAAAGCAAAAAAAGTACCAGAAAACTACATGACAAGAAGCATGCCAATAGGAAGAGAAAGCAAAGAGGCAGAGCAATAAACTTCTATTTCACTGTCCAGTCAGCTGGGGCAGGTCCAGGACAACCTAGCCTCAGAGGAAGTAGATTGAATGATGCTGTCCAACAGATTAAGTGCATCTAGTGGCAAAAATAATGCAGGCAAAATATGTGGACTGAAGATTAATATTACAGCAAAAACTTATTTCTTATTTTATATTCTATTGGGATATTCATTTTTAACTTGCTATTTTGCCTGTATTTCTACTTTAGGGTTTTAACTTCTGAATACAACTTTATTTTGGGAGATAGTTTGTACTTTATTATCTTGTGATGTATTGTATTACTGAACAGTTGTTGAACTGAAGATGGCTTTTAATTTGAATTTAATATGAATCAAATAGGTTATAGTAATGTTTTGGTGATTTCTGATTGCAGTTTTTACTTCCCCAGAATAGGTTTTCTGTTGCTGGTACTCACTTCTGTATTAAATGTTCACTTTTCACCTATCTTTCTTACATCTTCTTCTGTTTTAGTCTCTAAGTCACTTTCAGTCCCCCTCCCTCTTTTGCACCATCCTAATTCTCCCTTCTTCTCAGCCCCCTCTTTTCTTATTCTTTTATCTTGTGTCCAAACAACTTTTCTTTCTTGCTTCTTCTCTATTCTTTTTATCCTTCCATCTCTTCCTTGCTTTTCCTCCCAAATTTTCACTTATAATGCTTTAGCGAACTTTTTTTGCTGAGGTAGATGTATCAGTGGCCATTGGTAGTGTTGGCAATGCTATAAGAATGCTATGGATGGAGTTTTTAAACACCAGGGCAATTCTAAGCAAGTGTTATTTATTTTAAAGCCAGTTGATTTATCACTGATATTAGCCAGCATAATAGGCAATATATTACTTGCCCTGATTTTCTCTAAAACCACTGATATTTCCTCTGCTGCATGACATTCTGTTAGCCAGATGTCTCAGATGCGTTGACTAAATATATCAGTAGTTTCCAAAAAATCCAGTTTGCACAATGCAACCTTTTGTAACACAAGCATAATTTGTACAGATGTTATTTGCTAGGCCTGTGTGGCTTTGGATATTTTTTTATCCAAGTATATGTGTTTTTACACCAATGTTCCATACTGTATTTGTTTTTTTATTATGTACATGTCTTTGTTTAATACATGACAGAGCATTCCTAAAGCACTATGTGTTATCTAAACAGGCAGCACAAAGCTTGATGCTTTCTTTGTCTGACTTAAACCTCAGATGTAACTGCCTAGTAAGGTATGAGTCATTCATGACTTGTTTATGTAAACTTTAGCTTGATCTATTGGGCTCTGCAAACAACATTTTTTTTTATAACAAAGGAGACAGAGAAAAACCTGAAATAGAAGCATAAAGTTCTGCCTGTTGTTTGGATAGAAAGCTACAAAATATTAATATTACATTTTTAATTTTTTAGGCCTCATTCACATAGGCACTGTGACCCATATAACATGGACCAGCCACATATTTATTCACTGGAACCAACAAGAGATACATGCAGACAGCCTATGTTACTCTATGGGGACACAGCACATGTAAAAACACAACAACTCATCTTAATTTAATAAGCGTGGGTAAGTGGCCTCAAACATACATTTTCTGCATTCAGTTCCACTTACCTACCCCTGCATGCCCAACATAAACTGCTTGCACACAGCTCTTGGCAGCTCTAGCCACAAAAAAAAAAGCCAGTTCCCACTGTATGGGTCACAGCACTTATGTAAATGAGACCTTAGTCTTGACCATAATACAGAAGAAAAAATATATACAAACCACTATATGTTCCTCTTTAAAGCGTTATTTTGTAAACCCCCTGAGCGGCAATAGAGCGTGTTACTGTCATAAACATAGTTTTTAGTAGAGTGCAACAATTTCTATCTAATTTGCACCCTCCTTGATAGGTTCTAGGTTTAGATAGATAGATTTCGTTTGTATTTTGATAGGTAAATTTACTTGTCACACTGTAGACAGTGTGGTTGTAACTGTTAGGTAAAAACATAACTTGCACACTGTAATCAGTCTTGCTGTGTGCTGCTAGTTAGGTCTGGTCAGCATGTTCAGCTGCAGCCAGGCTGATGGCTCCCTCTGGATCCAGAGAGCTTGAGAAGCTTCTAGATAATAGGTGTGGAGTTATGCAGATGGAAGCATGAATATTGATACAGCCCTGACCTATTTCAGAGAGAGAAGCTCTGATGGCATGCTGGGTAACTGCGTATATTCAGTAGAGCACAATGAGTTCTGGGTCTTTCCTGCATAGGTGTGTTTCTGCCTGTAGAGGGCATGTTGCCCTCCCAGGCAATACAGTAGGATCTATGGCCATAGGCCTCAGGTGGGTGTCCTGAAAGCCTGAATGCTGAGACCCAGATTGTTCTAAAGCTGATTGAGGGGCTGTCTACTGAAGATCTGGTCTGGTACCAAGGAGGAAGGCAACAGCTGTTCTGGTGCCTTGTGAGTACAGGTACCCCTAAAGGATCTTAGAGACTGTGTGCTACTTTAACCATTCTGGTGCTAAGGGGAAGCTGTGGGTTTAGCTAAAGGGGACACCAGCTGGTGTTCCGAAGCACTTTGTCCACTTAATCTCTTACCCAACGAGACTGTGCTCTAGTTACTACTACTACTACTACTACTACTACTACTGCCTGGAAGCTGAAGTCTACTGTTTTGACTTTGCCAAAGCTTATCTGAAAGATTAACGAAAGTTCTCAGCACTACATAGTTTCTGTTTTTGGAGTATCCTACCTAATTTCCCTATCCCTATCCAAGTTCTCCAAAAAGAAAAACAACACCCCTAGACTGGTCATTGAAGAAACGTGTGAATGAGCTTATGTGCCTGGCTGTGGGGCAAAGCTTTTGGGGAAGACCTGGACAGTATTATTGCAGCTCCTATAGGAGTAACGCTACACTTGTGTCCATCAAAAGTGCCAAAATACAGTATAGCAAGATAATTAGAGAACACTCAGCACACATATTTGCAAAAATTCATGGAACAGTTCCAAAAATAACAACATTTGCAACAACAGTTTAAAAGGTATAGCAATAAGTAAAGTAAGTGAGAACACATGTTAGTTTGCAACACTGTATGTCAGCTATATAAAAATATATTTTCTTTTGCTTCTGCTGTTGGGGAAAAACGTGCAGCTTTCATAGTTGTAACAATGCAGAAGTAATTCACATGCGCTTGACAAAGAAAGCTGCATGCTGATGACATCATAGTTTTAGATGAGGTATATTCATGCTCTGTAATGCTGACAGCCCCCACTTAAAGCCACACCCCTCTGATGTGTTTCATCCGAAGCGGGCATAATCGTACAGATTTCTCTATGATTAAGCCCTTTCAGGGTGAAACGCATCAGTTGGGTGTGGTTATAGGAGGGGAAGGTCAGCATTACAGAGCTTGAATAAACCTGGTTGAAAACCATGATGTCTTTAGCGTGTTGCCATCTTTGTCAAAATTGTGTGGAATACTAGAGCAAGGACGTTCTCTAATGACCAGCACCTCTCTTACCTCAAGCTGGGGAAGATGAGTAGAGCCTGGAGTGTTGTATCACACAACGAATACAGAAGTAATGTCTTAAAACACACTATTTAAAAACACAGTGGAATGGAATGGCCCTACCAACATATATGGTTTTAAAGTGGTTGTGAACGCTGAAGGTTTTTTACCTTCATGCATTCTATGCATGAAGGTAAAAAACCTTCTGTGTGCAGCAGTGCCCCCAGCCCCCTCAATACTTACCTGAGCTCCATCGAAATCCAGCAATCTGAATGACAGCCTTGGCTGTCCCGGGTCTCTGCCTCCTCATTAGCTGAGACAGCCAATGGCTCCCACTGCTGTCAATCACAGCCAGACAGCCAATGAGGAGAGAGAGGGGCAGGGCCAAGTTGAGGCTTTGTGTGTGAATGGACACACGGAGCAGCGGGTGCCGCCTTAGCAAGCTGTTTGCTGTGGGGGCACCCAACAGACAGGAGATGCCAGGAGAGCCTTTGGGGGACCCGATAAGAGGAGGATCCAGGCTGTTCTGTGCAAAACCACTGCACATAGTAAGTATAGACATGTTTGTTATTTTGCAAAAAAAATTAACCTTTAGAATTGCTTTAAGTCAAAAATACAATAAATCCTTTTTTTTAAATGTGTGTCTTCACCGTATAGATTACTCTAAGTGTTTTGTTTTTTTTTTAAATATGAGTGCTCTTCTGGCACCTGCCTAATGCACATAATGTACATCAGTTATGCTGTTTGACTGGAGACTGTAGCATACAACTTTCTTTATATGTATATAGGTGTTGCACAAGAGCTAGCCTAATTTTAAAAACAAAAAATATGTTTTCTACACAAGGTTTGGTGTTTTGGAAGTTGACAGTGGGCCATATGTATAGGTGCTTGCAATGATAACAATACCTATGGAGTAGAACACCTAAGTATCATTTATTTTAAGATGTTATAAAATTATGATATAATTATAAATTATCAGCTGTCTCACTGAATGAATCAGTATCACTATTAATCCCACCATAATATCCTTTTATTCTGAGAATGTTTTCCTATTTGGCACCAGCATTTTGGCAAGTAGATAAATGCAGATGGAGCACATTTATCAGAGGCCCAGTGTGCATTTTTCTCATTTTGGGAGGTACTATATAAACATGTTCCATCTGTAACTGATGGAAAAAAAAAGAAATTATGCAATTTTCACAAATGCCACTGTGTTTTCCATTTGCGTACTCTCTATTACAGGCACTGTATGACAGATATATGAAATGTAACCTAAAGACACATATGCACAAAGAATGTTCTTAGAAACTGATACTTCAATGTGACATTTTTCTTCTACTTTCTCAGTAAATATAATTAACGTTAGTATAATACATGCTATCTTGCATTTACATTATCTTATTAAAAAAAAAGTTGCAAATTGTTAAAGCTGAGCAGACCACTAACAGTTTGAAAACTGCTTGTAAGGGGTGCTTATGAAGTACTTTGGATCCAATCTTCTCATCATATTATCTGTATAAGATATTATCTATAAAAACATCTCTAAATGGAGAAATCAAGAGACTGTATACTGAGACCCTGGACTGCTATGTGGCCTCTTGGTGGAACTTCCCTGTCCTGGGAGAAACGTGGTGGGGACATTTCTTGCCAAGATTTCCTTTTATTGGTACGCTTACAAAGGCTCTTGTGGAGTACTGCTGCATCAACCAAAGTTCAATAACTCTGTTACCATTCAAGTGAAATCCAGATATGCTTATCAAAGGATGTGTTATGCATTGAGATGTTTTCAATAAAGTTCTTCAGCATAAAATGTTCCTTATGTGTAGAGTGTTGAGCTTTGGGAAGAGATTTAATTAAGAGAAGAAAGTTGGGTCCGAATCAAGGTGTGTAGCAACTATACAATATAACAATCAGGTCTGATGCAGTGCGAAGATTCTGAGTTAACCCTTACATTAAATGGTATATAATACATCAGATGCTAACATGATGTGACCATGTGTTAACACTGAAAATTCGCTAAAGGGTGAAAGTATATATGAACCTGTAAAACAACCCATTCAGTTTAAAATAGACATGAAAGACACAACAGCAGCGTAAGAGAGGAGAGGTGGAGGTGGAAAACCAGCAGTACATTGATCTTCCCAGTGAATGGCTGTGTGGGGGGAAGGGGTGCCAGCAGAAGTCTGATCATTGGAGGACAGGCAGGGTCAGCTAGAATACTGACTATGCTGTAAAGGATGTTTTCTCATGTCTAGCGTGCTCAGTTTGAAAAAGCAGGGGGCTGGCAGTATCACTCTGAATTTCACACAAAGAAAGGAATACAAAGGGAACAGAATACTTTTTAGTACAAACACATGGTACAACATACAATTATCAGGAATTATCCTGATTATACAATTATCAGGATTATGAAATGTTGGGGTAACATATTCTTTAATGCACAAAAAAAACAGTCAGCACATAAAATATGTAAGTCAGCCATTACATTATGACCACTGACATAATAATGAGTAGGTCCTCCTTTTGCCACTAAAGCAGCCCTGACCTGTCAAAGCATAGACTCCACTAGGCACTAGGCCACTGAAGGTATGAGGTAGTATCTGCCACAGAGCATTTCACAGCCTCCACCAGCTTGCCTTTTTCCTTTAGTGCTTCCTAATACCATCTCTTCCATAGGTAAGTGATGCACATGCAAACGGCCATCCACATGAAGTAAAAAAAAATGTGATCAATCAGACCAAAGCGTCTTTTCCATTATTCTGTGGTCCACTTATGATGCTCACATGCCCATTGTTGGTTCATGACTGTGGACCCAGGTCAGCATGGGCCCCCTATATGGTTTGCAGCTATGCAGCCCCATACGGAACAAACTGCACTATCTGTTCTGACACCCTTCTATCAGAACCAGCATTAACTTTTTTTTTAACAATTTGAGCTACAGTAGCCCTTCTATTGGATCAGACTACACAGGCCAGCCTTTGCTCCCCACATGCAATAATGAGTCTTGGCCACCCATAACCCTGTCGGCGGTTTGCCGGTTTTCCTTCCTTGGACCACTTTTAATAGGTCCAGACCACTGCAGACCAGGAACATCCCACAGGAGCTGCAGTTTTGCAGTCTCTCTGACCCAATCCTCTAGCCTTTGCCATTTGTATTTCAATGGTTTTTATTAACTTTTGTAAACAATTTAACAAGAAGGATTAGAGCAAAAGACATGCCCACACAGGAGCTATCAATGGCACATAAAAAATAAAGAAATCAGTATTGCAACTCCAACAATGCAAGAGGCATGCCCACATAAAGGCAATCAATAGCTCATAAAATACAGAAACAGTGATATAACACCAACAAAAAGTTCCAGCCAAAGGCAAATATCTATTGCCTCGCGTAATCAACAGAAAAGAAAGAGGAAAAAGGAGTAAAGAAGGAAGAAGAAAACAAGACCAGAATCAGGGATCCGGGAACACCATTACCATACAGTGTCATAAACCCAGACTAACCGGGGAGAGCGTGGGAAAAGCAAATGTCAACCACGGCTCCCATATTTAAAAAAATTTTAATTGGGAGTCATTACGGATGCTCGACATCTATTCATTGAGCATCAGAGTGGACATATGGTCCCACAACCCCTGAAGAGGGACAGACAGGCTCTTCCATGCCTGGGCAATTGTTCAGTGGTCGATAAAAACAGATAGGAAGCCAACTTCTGCTGATGAACCAACAGGCCCGGGATGGGGCAATGAAGCAAAGCATACCGAGCCTCTCGGCGTATGGAGAGATGGAACAAGGTGTAAAGAAGGCCAAAGACACAAGACCAAAAACAAAGCAGTCTTGGACATGACCACCATATATGCAACACATCTCCATGATGGTTGCAACCCCGAAAGCAGTGATCACTATAGGCAGGGTTCGCCTGGGCTATACGAGCTGGGACCCAATACCAACGAAACAGTACTTTGTATGCCGCCTCCACCGTGGCCGTATTAAATGAACATTTAGCTACAAATGACCAGGCCTTATTCCAGTCCTCCTTGGCCCTTGGTACAATTGCTCAAATTCTTACACTTGACCATTTTTCATGCTTTCAACATATCAACTTCAGGGTCAACATGTTCACTTGCTGCCTCATATATCCCACCCATTTTACCATTGTAACAAGATAATCATTGTTATTCACTTTACCTGTCAGGTCATATTATTATGGCTGATTGGTGTATGTCCATTAACCAGTTGTCCTCCTGAGGATTTACCCACCTTCCTGACCAGGCAATTTTTTGAGTTACGGCGCTGCGTTACTTTAACTGACAATTGCGCGGTCATGCAATGCTGCACCCAAATGAAACTTACGTCCTTTTTTTCACACGAATTGAGCTTCCTTTCAGTGGTATTTGATTGCCTGTGTTTTTTTACTATTTATATTTTTATATATATAAAAAAAACACAAGACAAGTTTGAGAAAAACAAACAAATGTTTTACTTTTTGCTGTTAAACATGTCCAGTAAAAAAAATTAAAAAAAATCAAATTTCATCATAAATTTAGGCCAAAATGTATTCTGCTACATGTCTTTACTAAAAAAAAATCCCAATATGTGTAAATTAATTGGTTTACATGAAAGTTATAGCGTTTACAAATAGCGGTATATATACTGAAATTTTTTTAAAATTATTTTTACTAGTAATGGTGACGATCAGCGAATTGTAGTGGGATTGCGGGACTGCGGGACTGTGGTGGGCAATCTGACACTGGAGGGAACTGACTTGGTGTCACTGACATCCCCAGTGACACCAATACAGTGATCAGTGCTAAAAAAAAAAGCACTGACACTGTACTAATGGCACTGGGCAGGAAGGGGTTAACTTTTGGGGTGATCAAAGGGTTAACTGTGTGCTGTTTTACTCTGTGCTGTGTCTGTGTGCTTCACTGTAAGCACACTGCTTTGGATGGCTGTGCTGTGCACAGCCATCCAAAGCAGTGTGCATGAGCTGACAGGGAGGAGAAGTGTACTGTTTAAAAACAGTTCTCCTCCCCGACAGAGATGCTCGTGAATCACCGTCCGCTGGTGAGTAATCACCGCCCGGAACCCGGTGATTAACAGCCCTACTGGAATTGCAAGATCACGTATATATACGTGATTTTGCGCACATGTGCCGCCCTGTAGCAGTATATCTGCTATATGAATGGTCAAAAATCCTCCTGCGCTATGAATGGAAGTAAACAACCTAGTCTAAAGCTGCCAACACTCGAAAAACTGATACCAAAACAGTGTGAATAAATCATAAAAAATAGTGTAGCGCTCTTAATTAATGTTAAGAAATATGTGCCAAATACATAATAATGAAACCCTAAAAAGAATAAATTAATATAGTATATTCCTCCATATAAATGGTAACAAAAAAATAAATAGTGCCAAACTAAGATTCCAAAAAATATATATATCTATCACCCACTTGAAAACACGTGTACACACACTAACATGTTTTTTACAAAAATTAGGTGACTAATACTTAACACAAATATGTATAGTGCACACACACCTACTGTATTAAACGATATAAAATCTCCAAAGAAGCTTTATCCAATAGGGAACTCTACATATAATATTACAGTGCTCACACAGTGCAAAAAAAGTGTCCTCTCTGTTGAAAAACAATCTTAACAATGTCCTTTGTGGAAATGAATAGAATCATGCAATCTGCAATAGTGATAAATAAATCCGTGATTGTGTTAAAAACTCTTCTATTAACGGCTAGATTGCCTCCTCACCTCCTCCCAGTGACCCCAAGGGGCCAACAGGCTTGCAGGATCACCCTGGATCCTTGACTTATAAGGGCCAGCAGCTTCCTTCCCTGGATCTCCTTTATGGGGCTCCTATTCCCCTGATCAGCCAAGGTAGTTCTGAAGCACAATAGCTCACCAATCCAGTGAGCCAAGAAAAAAACCTCTAAGTGTAGTACTTCAATATAACTTTTTAATCGAAAGGTAAAGAGTAGCACTCACATTTTTAGCAGTCCTCCCTCCTCACTGATGTGTGGGTACACTGCATGTGAATGGGACTTCCTGGGTGCAGCAAAATGGCGTTGCACGCCGGAAGTGCGTCACCACGCACCGGAAACTACGGACTCGCGAACCTACGCGTTACGTCACCGTCTGCTAGTGACTTCCTCGAGGTATCGCATTACAAGCGCAGTTCCTCCCTGTTAGAGTCTGCAAAAGACTTGAGACCGGGGCGGAGGTTCACCTTCCAGCAGGACAACGACCCGAAACGGGATGTTTTGGGGGGGAGGGGGGTACCAAGGTTTTACATGTACCCGCTCCTACAGTAGTTTCCGATCCGATAGCCTAGGCAATCCGAGTGGCAGTTCCCCCCCCCAGTCTTCTGGGACATGCCATAGGTCTTACAAGAAAGCACAGCGCAGCTCGGAAATGCACATAGGGCAGCCGGGGTGAAGCAACAGGTTGCCACAGCCGGGTGCCAAGACTTAAGATGCCAGATTCAGGAACTCGATGCTAGTGAAGAACTAGCCAAGGGGAGGACGGTACCCGATCCATGGATGGGTAAGTGTCTTATTACTGAAATTCAGCAGCAACAGGATTCGAAGCTGCTGACTTTTACTTTTTGTTACAGGGTGGGGAACCGCATTAACCACTTGCCTACAGGGCACTTTCACCCCCTTCCTGCCCAGGCCAATTTTCAGCTTTCAGCACTGTCACACTTTGAATGACAATTGCGCAGTCATGTAACACTGTACCCATATGAAATTTTTTTAATTTTTTTGAGACAGAGTTTTCTTTTGGTGGTATTTAATCACCACTGGGCTTTTTATTTTTTGATTAACAAACCAAAAACAACTGAAAATTTTGAAAAAAAATGTTTTTTTCTTAGTTTCTGTTATAAAACTTTGTAAATGAGTAATTTTTCTCCTTCACTGATGTGCGCTAATAAGGCTGCAGTGATGGGCACTGATAGGCTGCACTGATGGGGTCTGATAGGTCGCACTGATGAGGAGGCACTGATGGGCATTGACAGGCATCACTGGTGGGCATTCACAGACATCACTGATGGGCACTGAAAGGCAGTAGTCATATATGGCACTGACTGGCACTGTTAGGTGGCACTGACAGGCACTGATTGGCAGCACTGACTGGCACTGATAGTTGGAACTGAAAGGCAGCTCAGATCGGCACTGATATGTGTCATTGATGTGCACTGGTAGGCACTGATATGTGGCATTGATGTGCACTGACAGGTGGCATTGATGAGCAATGACAGGTGGCATTGATGGACACTGGCAGGTGGCACTGATGGGGCTACACTGATCATCAATGCACTGATGATCATTGTAGATATCGGCTCTATGGAATGACGATTACTGGCTCTCCTCTCCTCACAAGCTGTCAACATGACAGCTCATGAGGAAAGAAATGCCAATAACCTGCATTTCCTTATTTACATGCAATCAGCTGTGATTGGACACAGCTGATCACATGACAGAGCCAAAGTCATCGGCTTTTTCCGCTGATTGGTGATCCGCTGTGTCACAGGGACACAGTGCACCACCAATTGCTGCGCATGTGCAGTTAGAGTGGGAGGACATCATATGACGTCCTCTCAGAACGAGAGAACCACCTTGCACCCATCATTTCCTTATATGGCAGGTGTGAGGCGGTTAAGGTTACCTGGTTTATGTGCTGCTATTGCTGACCTCTCCTTCTGAAAATGCTTTCTATAGAGCAGTACAGCCAATTACAAATAATCCCCTGACCAGGTTGAAACGTGTCAGAGCTCAGGAATTGGAGGTATGTCTATTTCCACTGGTGCACAATAATGTTTGTTGAAATGTCTGGTCCCATGGATGTGTTCTTCTGTCCATTCAACTCTGAGATTTAGAGCCCTGTCAGATGCCACAGTCAGGTGGATCTCCCCACTCTTCATGTTACTCAGCAGAAAAAGTGACAGGAGAGACGTTGTATGTCTCTTCTGCCAATAAAACCATCTTATTTCTCCTAGAAATGTTTCTTCTTACTGCAGCACAAGCACAGTGCAGGTTAAACACCAAAGCCTATTCCAGGCAACTGTAAGACGCCAACAATGGAGCCCAGTGGTGGGATGATGTAACTTCAGTGCAATTGTGCAGGAGTTACATCATCAGTGGCTGCCAGATGGAGACGTCAAACATCTAAGAGGCAGTGGACAACAGGGTCACTTTAAATGTTAAAGTATTTCTAAACCCACAACTGTAAAATCAGTCTGTATATGCAGTAAAGCATGCTTGTTATACTCACCGTGGAACCTAAGAGATTAATCCTCTGCATTGTGTAAAAAGGATGTTTGGTCCTGTTGTCTCTGATCCTCCCTTTCTTTTACTGTCCCAGATCTATCTGCTGATCGAACAGAGCCTTGGGGAAAGCTGCACATACTCAATTTGGTGTGTATTGATAGAGAGGTTTTTTTTTCATGGGAGGGTGCATGTGATCAGCACAGGGCCAATCAGCACTGTCCAGACAGAGGGTGAGAGGTCCTGCAGCCTCATAGGACAATCAGGGAGAAAGAAAATTCCTCCTACAAGATTTAACCAGTGCTCTGCGGGACACTGAGAGAAGTCACAAGACTGCTGATGGGAAAAGGTATTTAGCAGTTTATATTTGCTAAAATAATTGCACTTCCATGTTGTGTGTACTGTGGGAGACCAGATATAGTGAATGCGGGGTCCTGGGTTTAGTCACACTTTAAGGTTAGGTTGATTGCAATAGTGGCTAGGTTAAAGGAATCCTTTTAGAAGAGAAATATGCTGAGCTCTTCTTCTGACAATGATGACCTCACATCAGAACTTCACATCAGAGTCCCTGACCTGAAAAAACTTGCCATCAGTTTTATTTTCAGTTTTTTATTTTCAGTTCAGTATACTTTTATTATGTTTCTAAATTTATAAATGATTAAACCGATGTCTTAAAATACCATAAAGTAATAACGTTTTTTAACTAAATGAAAGCAAGGTTTGTTTTACAAACCAACATACATTGCATGACAAAAAATTTCCAAAGCT
Source organism: Staurois parvus (assembly GCF_062004578.1). Taxonomy (NCBI): domain Eukaryota; kingdom Metazoa; phylum Chordata; class Amphibia; order Anura; family Ranidae; genus Staurois; species Staurois parvus. The sequence goes on along the minus strand of NW_028317815.1, from coordinate 33,186,500 downwards.
CTATGCCCATAGCATTAAAACGGAAGAAAACCATCAAAAACATTCTAAAAAAACATCTCCCTGTAAAGTAAAAGCATAATGCATTGGTATACATCGCATACTAGCACATTATGAAAGATTTACCTGAAAACGAAGCCCTCTAGTGGAGTACTGTCACGGCTCCCTGAGGCTTCCATCTTCACCCGGTCTTCTTTCTGGATTTGTAAGCCATCTGATTGGCCGAGCCATGATGGCATCATTCCGGCTCATGTGCCATCACCGGCACTTCTACAGTAAATATCTCCTAACAATGCTCGTTTAGGAGATATTTACAGTACCTACAGGCTTACCTGTAGGTAAAAGTTACCAATGTGGGTTTACTTTCACTTTAAAAATACATTTTTAGGGTGAGCGTAATACTCCCAAATTCCACAACTGTTTAATTCTAGTAAACTAACATACAAGAGCACTTCTAGGTGCCTTCAGATAGTCTTAGAGTCCATTCACACTTGTGCGACTTGCCATGTGTCTTTGGAGTCCAAAGTCACATGCCAAGTCGCACCCCATGTTTCCCAATGAGTACCATTCAAATCTGTGTGACTTCAAGTTGCAGCAACTTGAAAGTAGATTCTGAATTACTTTGGTATGACTTTTGATGTGACTTTAATTCCAGTGAATGTAAAGCCAGATCAAAGTCGCACCACAAGTTGCATCAAAGTTGCACTGGAATCCATGCTAATGTGAATTTCCTTGTGGTTGTTTCCAACACCAAGGACACTCTATTAGCAAATACTGACTTGGGACTAGCTCCCATGTTCCACTGTTGACCAGTGATGCTGTAGCTAGCTAGCTTTAAATCTATTCCTCGCAACTCCATGGGTTCCTGGGCACATCCAGAAACTATAAATCTCTTAGATTCCCACCCCCAGGATCTCACAGAGGCCACACCTGATGAGGCAGGGGTAGCTGGGCAAGTAATCTGCAGCCAAATGAGAGGCTCTCCACTGTCAGAATCAATGTGCTTGAAGCCAGGCTGGAGCCTAATAGCCTGCAGCTTTTTTTATTATTCTTCAGTGTGTAAATGATCTTTGCCAACTTGAACCTGTAATGCATTACTTTGAACTTTGCACCTGTTTAGTAAACTGCAAATTACCATTACTACCTTTCTGATTACCTGTTCTGTTAAAATGCCACCTTCACAGTGATTTTCTATAAGTGAGGGGTGAGCCAGAGCTTAAAGTAGGTTGTAAAGGCTAAAGATTTTTTACTTTCATGCATTCTGTGCATGAAGGTAAAATATATTCTCTGTGCAGCAGCCCACCCTAAGCCCCCTATTGATCCAGCGATGAGCACTGGGGTCTCGGCTATTCTGGGACTCCCTCTCTTCATTGGCTGAGATTGGCTGAGATTGAGCCAGTGAGCCAATGAGAAGAGAGAGGGGGTGGGGCCAAGCCATGACTCTGTGAGTGAATGGACACAAGGAGCACTGGGTGCCCCATAGCAAACTGCTCGCTGTGGAGGCACCCGACAGGAGGAATGGGCCAGGAGACCGAGCGGGGGACCCGAGACCAGGAGGATCTGGGCTACTCTGTGCAAAACCACTGCACACAGCAGGTAAGTATAGACGTGTTTGTTATTTTTAGAAAAAAAAATGTAAGCCTTTAGTATCACTTTAACTTTTGGAGTTATCCTATTATTATAATTTCTTATTATTATCCCATCTATATGCAACAGGTTTTTCTGGTGAACTGTGTTCTGTACTCTGTGAATGCCTTTCTATAAGATTACATCATTACTGACACTGTTCCAATAAATAAATCTGTCAGAATATTTTTTTTATCCATCTCCTTCTTTCTTTTACTAAAGTTTGAGCTTTGCCCCTTCTCTTATATACACATATTTATGGTGCATGGTAACTAATACCTTTAGTATACATTATACATACTTACCCTGCTCATGGTCTTTCTATCCGGAATGTATGCTATATTTTTGTATATTGTTATATTTTTACATTTTTCAAATGTTGTCATTTTTGCTATCTTATAGATGTATTTTGCTGTTTTCCTCCCATCTGCAAATAACATCAGAGACACCTACTGGATAATGGACTAATTAATCTAACTGATGGAGCCATTTGCAGTGGGAGGAGTTTTTACAGAGGTTGTCTTTGTGTCTAGTATTTAAATATGTTTGTTCTGCATTGTTTTATGGCTATGAATAAGGTTTTTTACCAAAATAGATAAGCTGCTGTAACTTGCACACTGTACCCTTTATTAATAAAGTACTTTTATCAGGAGAATGAGTTGCCGGTTTTTCACTTTAAACCCTCATGATGTTTTAAGTGCCAGGAAGACACTGCGAGCTTTGGAGCATCATTGGTCTACCTCCAGGGGAAATCAACCTAGGCATACACTTTCATTATATGCAAGCACTCAAAAAATTGCAATGTTCTTACTGGATGTAATGCCTATGAAATGTGTTGGCCTTGGAACCTTTGTTTCTTGTGTAATTTTTACAATAAAGCATTGTTGCCCAAATGCCAAGGGCATAAGAGGTGAATGATATCATTTCTCTAAGCCAAAGGAACAGAGTCACAAGATATTCTGCTGAGAGCAAGATAAAAACTTGTTTATGGAATGAAACATGTTTACGACATCTAGTAACTGCACATTAGGAGATAAAAACCTGTTTAAAGACATCTATTTGCTTGCGAAGAAGTTTGAAGTAGATGAGAAGTTCAGGGTAGATAAGAAGCTGAACTGGAGCAAAAGTGTGACTTTTCAGATAACGATATGAAGTCAATATGGTGGTTGAACGTGACTCTTATCCTCTCGGAACCCTTCTGCTAGCTCTCCTGTGGTGGTTGTGGCGCCCGCCCACTATTGGACAGATTCCAGAAAAATGGTTTAAAACCCGAAGGTCCAAGCAAGATCAATGGATGGAAGCCATTCCATGCATGAGGGGACGCTCTGACACTGGGAATTTTGCCAAGGCTATATGGGCTCATCGATTAGTCGTGCTTATGGCTTCCCTGTGACCCCCTAGGCAGTATTGTTCCAATGGGATTTGTTCCTTCCAGCTTCTATCATAGCTTTGGTAATGTATTAATTCTATGCTGTGACACTGTCAAATGATGTGTCTATTCCATGCTGTAATGCTTACATTATTATTGGTGTGTGTTATTATGCAGATTGTGATGACTATAAGATCTATCCTCCTGTGTGTCGTGTGATAATAAAAGTGGAGGTTTTGACAGTGCAATAATATTGCAGTTGGATTCTGTTATTTCATGGAGTGCCAGGTGAATGCTATGATGTGCTAGGGCAGGTATTCATCTGGTAGAGGGTCTTCCACATGCGTAGAATATGTAATGGTTTAAATGCTGATAAAAAGGTACCTGCATGACTACATGTTGATTGTGTGCGTGTATATGACTTGCTTTTAGTTATTGCACCCAGCATTTGCCGTTACACTGGAGTATGAACAGGGGTGGTGCCAGGGGGTCTTTGGAAATGCTGCAGCACCCCTTATAGCTTTCTAAGCACCCTCATAAGCAACAGCCACTCTCCATCACTTTTATTAAAGCATTTTGTGCCACTGTAATTTCCCTCTCCCAGCCCCCTGCATTTATAAAAAATGATTGTAGGCAGGCTTGGCTTCTTCTTGCAGGCAGTGCTTCTGCCCCCAAGCCCTCCCCTATATGCATTCACCAGCGTATGGAAGAACAGGCACACACTGACCACCAATATAAGAAGATACAATGACCACCATTATAAAGGGACACAATGAGCAATTAACACCAATGCAAGGGGGCATGCTAAGCAATAACCCCAACTATACAGGGGTACACTGAGCACTGATCACCAATGTAAGGGGCCTCACTGTGCACTGACTGCCAAAGTGCCAATCAATATAAGAGGGGCTCACTGACCACCAGTATAAGGGTGCACACTGAGCACCAATGTAAGGGAGCATGCTGAACAACTAATGTTGTACGTAGTCCTGACCCCAACCCTCTATATACTACATAGTACTGACCTCTTCACTCTATACACTATGTTGTATATACGCAATGAAGGGGGTACATTGACCACAGTCCTGACTGCTATACTCCATATGCTATTGCTATGTTGACTGCTGCACCGCATATGATATTTTGTATGTTACAAAGTCCTAAAGATGGTATTACAGTCATGTGAAAAAGTACATGCCACAGAATGGTTTTTTTTTTTTAATTTTCAAAAGGCAAACCTTAGATCTTTATGTAGAGATGTGCTGGTTGCTGTAAATCTTAAACAGCAGTTTTCTCTCTTTGTGAGTGACAGACAGGAAAAGCAGGACTGTGCTCTAATTGGTTGTTGCTACAGCTGAGAAGGATCCACCCATGGCAGCACTGTTGCAGCTGAACTTATGATTGGCTGTGGAGGAAAGGAGAGAGGAAAAAGGAAGAAGAAGCACATGTGGGGAAGGAGACATTTTCAGGGGACCGCATGGAGCAAGGGCTCCTGGTGTAAAGTCACAGAGTCTCACTCTCTGTGCTGCTGGAACCCATAAACTGGGCTGGGAGTGTGTAGCAGAGAAATTGTTGCAGGAGGACAGTGTGCAAACCAAGGATTGTCTTGCCTGACACTCAGGATTACAGCCACTCAAGTGCATGTGTCTCTCAAAGTCTGGAGCTGCTGAAAGAGAGAGGATTTCTACTACTGTCTAATGCTATCTAGAGGACAATCCAGAAACAGTGAGTACTCTGTGATGAAAGGGGATTTTGATATTGCTGCATTTGCTGTTCATCTCTGGAGAATGGTCATGAGAAAGCCTGCTCTCTAATTCTCAGAGTGACACAGATCTTGGAAAGCCCAAGCTGCTCAGAATTAGCTATTCCTGCTGCTGCTGATTGATGAGAGAACTCTGTCTCTTTATATTACTGGTTTGTCTCAAGACTTGTGCTGTGGCTGAAGAGTGTGTTTAGTTCCAAGTCCCCACAGAAGCTTGCTGCTTTGAATATACTGAGCAAGTGTCAGTATATCAGGATTTCACCTGTATGGTAAAGATTTTGTTGAAGTGTTGTTGTTTCCTATTGCAATGTTCACTGGAAGATTCTGTTTAAAGGAGACTGTGCTATCCTGCTACCCCTGGATTACAAATACTCTCCCATGCAGAGAGTGAGCGCTCTTCCATTGATTAAAGGGCCCCAATGTTGAGAAACTTTAAGTTTCATCCCACTGGCCAGTGGTTAGGTAGGACATTTTTGCTCTAGATAATACTGCTATAGCAGATGTCAAAAAGCTGCTAAACCTCATTAACAGTTATTGTTTCATCTGTCAATGTCACTCTCATATGTCACCCTAGTCAGTGTGATACTAGTCAATTTTTGGAGTCTTTGGCGAGTGAATTGTGACTTCTTACTAACTGTGTTATGCAAAGTGGTATCTGTGTTTTATGTACATTACCTGTGTTAAATCAGCTAGTTCTTTTTCAGGGTTTGTCTTCTTCAATAAAACCCATAAAAAATATTCTCAGAGTGTTGGAGTGTTCTGGATATAATTGGAGGTGTCACCAGATTCAGGTGGGAGCTGAACCTATATATCTAGCCAAGCATCACCCAAGGGTGTGCTACATTTATTAGAGTGCCTACAGAAAAGGTGATTTGAACAAATGAGACATGATACTCACATGATGTATTTATTCTCATAATTTATGATAACAGTGCAGCACAGCCAAAGAGCACAGAATATTATCAGCTAATTAAATTTCTGGATCAATCAGAATATTTTTTGACTCATCAAATAGATATAAAAAACACTGTCAATGGTATATTTAACATACCAAAGGGGCAAAGGGGGTTCAAATAAGAGAAGTTTATTGGTAGACCTTACATACAGTACTGTATATTTTAATTATTATGAAATTGTGCATTAAAATCTCAGTAAGAATTTATCAACCAACATTCCTGAAAAAAAGGTGTGTTTAAACAGACAATGTCCATGCTCAGAAAGCCTTACACTCCCTGATTTACATATTATTCAAAAGAAAAAAAAAAGTAAAACCATGTACATCAGAGAATGTGTTAATTGGCTGTTTCTAAAGTATTTTGCTTCGTATTATAACCTGCTTCTCCCCATTTACAAAACAGCCAAGTGATAAGTAATCGTAGTCGATGGTAGTTTTTCAAATACATTACATTAATAAAGTTCAAACTTGAATTGTCTGGATTAAATGTACAGGAATTGCTCTTCACAAATATTAAAATTTGAGCATACTAGGTATTCCTTTACTATTTGGTGAAAGAAGGATCTAATCTATAAAAAAAGAAATAAAAAATAGATAAAATTTGTAATTTAATTTATAATACACAGACTGATGACTAATAAGGAAAATCATTCAAAAGACAATTAATTAAAGCCTTTGGTGTCTTCAAAAAGTATCTTTTCAGCAGCCTGTACAGTGAAAAGTATAATGCCAACCTAATGAAAATCTAAAGCCAGCCTCTAGTTTTAGAAAATGGGTAATGCTAACCTTTGAAGACTACACAAACATTTCAGGTTTTATTAACAGCAATAATACTTCCAACATCTCATAGCTGAAAAGTTAGTCTGTATCATTAGTAATATAAGTTAAAAGGTACCTAGAATTTTGTGTTGTATTTTTTTTTTGTTTTTATAAGTTTGTACAGAGATCTTTTTTCCTTTATTTGTATAACATCTTGATTTTTTAAATAAACATTTCATATAGGAAGAGTCTATGACACCGTTTTTGCAAAGCTATCTAAGCTTTCTAATAAGACATACGTTGCCCATTGCCTTTTTTAAAGCAAAAGTAAACACTATTTATTTCATTTTTAATATTCAAAGCAAACTTGCCCATCCACCCATGTCCCTATGCTTTATTTTGCTGAAAACAAATACTCTACACCACACCTCCCCACGCTTTTCTGGTTGTGGCCATTTTGGATAAGAGAAGTTGAGTCATGTATCATTTATTTCCTGGAATCCATTTGCCCTCAGCTCAGTCATGCATGCAGGAGGGTGTGCTTAGCTCCTGTCCTGAAGATTCCTGGGATGTAGGACATATTTTTGTCTAGACCTGCAACTAGGAAGTAACTGAAGAAATGTAAAAAAAAAAATGGTTAAAACAAGTAAATATAATCTACTTTGCTAGCTACTTTTCAATGCTAGAAGCATAAGGATTAAAAATATTCAACATAGATTGAGTTTAGTTTAGATTTGCTTTAATGGAGACTCTATACCGGGGTGTCAAAATTAATTTTATCATGGGCCACATCAGCAGTATGATTGCCCTCAAAGGGTCAGTTGTATCTGGGATGCACTACAGAGTGCAGAGTTCAGGGGTGTACTATGTACAGAGTGCAGAGTTGAAGGGTGTACTATGTACAGAGTGCAGGGTTTATAGGTGCGCTACATACAAAGTCCAGGAGTTCGTTACGTACAGAGTGCAGAGTTCAGGGGTACACTGTGTAGAGAGTGCAGGGTTTAGGGGTGCACTACATACAGAGTGCAGGAGTGTATTATGTACAGAGTGCAGAGTTCAGGGGTAAACTGGGTAGAGAGTGCAGGGTTTAAGGGTGCGCTACATACAGAGTGCAGGAGTGTATTATGTACAGAGTGCAGGGGTAAACTGGGTAGAGAGTGCAGGGTTTAGGGGTGCGCTACATACAGAGTGCAGGAGTGTATTATGTACAGAGTGCAGGGGTAAACTGGGTAGAGAGTGCAGGGTTTAGGGGTGCGCTACATACAGAGTGCAGGAGTGTATTATGTACAGAGTGCAGAGTTCAGGGGTAAACTGGGTAGAGAGTGCAGGGTTTAGGAGTACGCTTTGTACAAACTTCCTTGCATCTCTACTCCAACTTACCTGGCCTGGCTCTAGTGCCTCTCTGTGTAGACAGCTCTAATACCCGTGTAATTTAGCTCTAGTACCTGCCTGTGTAAACAACTCTGCCTTCCCTTGCAGGGAGATCATTCTCTCTCTCAGATTCTGGAGATCTGTCCCTGCCATACCTTACCGTGAGTGCGTGCAGGAATTCTATGAGATCCAGAAGTAGCTGAGGGCAAAGCTGTCCCTTGAAAATACAGAAGGCTTCTATGTTTTCAAGAGACAGCGGGGAGCGGAGGGTGAGTGCTGGAGGTTGTCAAATGGCTGCAAAACTGGGTGCGAGGGTTAGATGAAAAGGCCAAGTGGGCCAGATTCGGCCCTGCCGGATTTGCGTTTGACATAAGTGCTCTGTACAGAGCTGTTTGTACTAGAAATATGGCGGTCGGTATCCTTCCTCTGACTCCTTCAGCTGTGTGTTTCTAATAGTTCTTAAAGCAAATGTGCAAATGTGCTTACCAGTCCTTAGATATGATGTTTGCATTAATTTTTTCTTTTCAGGCTTCTTACAACCTAATGATCTTGGCAGCCTGTCCTACGGTGGCAACACTAACTTACTGTAATGTATCCACAGAGAAGCAGCTTTTTCACCGTAGGGCAAGACTACAGAATTCTCCCCCCGTCACCTTCTCCATAACATTAGGCCAGATTTGTTCTGTAGTTCATAGAGAAAGCTGGGAACAATGTTAAATCAGAGTGCAGCACAAGAAGTTATCAGAATATTTATGACAAGATGAAAAATTGATTTTCTTTTGCACTCGTCAAACTTGTACCTGTATACAGTATAAAAAAACACTCTGAATGGAATACAATAATTAGCAAACCAAAAGGGATCAAATATGAGAAGTTCACTATGTTAACTCTAGTATCTCCTGAAGGCGTGCATGTGCACAAAACGCATTGGGAGGAGCTAAGTGCTGATGTCATGCCGCCACTTTCACTTCTGGGACCGGCGGCATTCTTAGTAAGTGAATGTCCCCACATGGTAGATTTACATTCTGCTATACCTGTAACTTTTATGGATGGATAGAAGCTGTTTTTATGAATAAATTACTAAACTATATACCTTTTTCTGTGGCTCTGGTGCGGTGAGCGTTCCTCCTAGGCTTGATATAAGGGTGGTGCAGGCAGCCCCCTGTGTGAGTGGAGGATTATAATGTGAAAGGATTCCCATGCTGTGATGCCCTGTCTGTGCTAAAAACACTGTCTGCTGCCTTTCTGATGCAGCTTAAAGTGGTTCTAAAGGCTCAGGGTTTTTTACCTTTATGTATTCTATGCATGAAGATAAAATAATCTACTGTGTGCAGTGCCCCCTCGCCCAAACCTTACCTGAGCCCCTTCTGATCCAGTGATGTCCTCGACAGCCTCTGCTGTCTGGGGACTCTTCCTCCTCATTGATTGAGACAGCAGCAGGAGACCATTGGCTCCTGCTGCTGTCAATAACAACCAGTGAGCCAATGAGGTGAGTGCGGGGGGTGGGGCTGAGCCATAGCTCTATGTATCTAATGGATGCATAGAGCAGCAACTCAGAGATGAGCACACAGCGACTTTCCCTGGGGCACTGCTTGAGGAGAAGGAGCCACGACCGCTGACAGGAACCCGAAAAGAGGAGCAAAATTACTGCACAAAGCAGGTAAGTATAGACATGTTTGTCATTTAAAAATAAAAAGAAGTTTTAGTGTCTTTTTAATAGCTGGTGAGTGTGCAAAGGTGGTGGTTTGGAGCAACAGGTGGTGATCTATTTGGACTATTGAATGAATACTACATATAGACAACTGTTGGAGTTATTATTTACCACTAGGAAGAGTCATATGTTTGTGGGACTTTTTAAAATCAGATTTTTGTTGTTTATTTTTGTCATATGTCACATTATTTTTGCTTTGGATTTGATTATAATATTGTTACATCCAGGGCTTTTTTCAGCGGGAATGTGGGGGAACGCAGTTCTGGCACCTTCAGTATTGAATGTATGTAATAGCATAGGGTGCTGGGTTGTCCTGGAAGGTCTATTGTTGCTGGATACTGGGGGATCTACTGTATTGTCACAGGTGGGGATCTATTATCGTGTGGTGGTCTATTGTTGCTGAAGGGGGATTTATTACTGTTGTCGGTCAATTGCTGCTGGAAGGGATCTACTGCTGAGTGAGTGGTCTATCGTTTCTGGCTGCTGAGAGATCTGTTGTTACTGCTGGGGTAGTATTTTGTTGAAGGGGTCTATTTCTGTTGGCTGTGGGGGATCCATTTTACTGCTTTTCTTGTTATCATGAACATATTCCATCCAATAGAAGGATCCATCTATTCAGCAGCTCCCTAGGGAATTAAGGCTATGCTTCTTTTCAATTAAATTTCTTTCACCAAAACAAACCTATGTATTAATATGTCAACAATAAAAATACAAAACATTGTTAAAATCTCTGAGCTAAAACATCTGCACCAACCAACCCAAATTCTGAACTCTTACTTGGTAACCACGGAATACATTGTGCATTCTGACCTTAATAATCACAGAGGAAGCAGGAAGCTATAGCTAGAGAATCACAACCTCCTGTGTAATCATTGCCCTAAACGTACTATACTTTCAAAGCAGAACCTAAGGAAAAATGTTAGTGTTACTTTATCAGGAAAATTACATCGCAGGGTTGAGAATTCTCACTCAATAATGATTTATACTCCTAGAGACTTAATAAAAGGGAGTCCTCTTTGGATCCCATTTACTTGCTGGCTGAAGGGAGAGAATATAAGTTCCCTGGGTGCATGTACTGGGGACAAATGGACCCCTTTACTAATTTATTACACACCTGTTGCAGCAAATTTCAGCCTCTCTTTGCTAGTGATTTCAAACACTCAGAAGAGAGCATATTTGTTGGTTCAACACTAGTGGAGATATCCAATATACACTCACGGGCCACTTTATCAGGCACACCTTGCTAGTACCAGGCCTTCAGAACTGCCTTAATTCTTTGTGGCATAGATTCAATACAATTTTGGAAACATTCCTCAGAGATTTTGGTCCCTATTGACATGAAAGCATCACGCAGTTGCTGCAGATTTGTCAGCTGCAGATCCATGATGCGAATCTCCCATTCCACCAGATCCAAAAAGGTGCTCTATTGGATTGAGATCTGGTGACTGTGGAGGCAATTGGAATACAGTGAACTCATTGTCATGTTCAAGAAACCAGTTTGAGATGATTTGAGCTTTATGACATGGTGCATTATCCTGCTGGAAGTAGCCATCAGAAGATGGGCACACTGTAGTCATAAATGGATGGACATAGTCAGCAACAATGCTCAGGTAGGCCTTGGTGTTTAAACAATGCTTAATTGGTACGAATTGGCCCAAAGTGTGAAAAGAAAATATTCCCACACCACCACCAGCTTGAACCATTGATACAAGGCAGGATGGATCCATGATTTCATGTTCTTTACACCAAATTCTGACCCTACCACCTGAATGTCGCAGCTGAAATTAAGACTCAGACCAGGCAACATTTTTCCGATCTTCTATTGTCCAATTTTGTTGAGCCTGTGCAAATTGTAGCCTCCATTTCCTGTTCTTAGCTGACAGGAGTGGTATCTGGTGTGATCTACTGCTGCTGTAGCCCATCTGCTTCAAGGTTCAACATGCTGTGCATTCAGAGAGGGTATTCTGAATACCTTGGTTGTAAAGAGTGATTGAGTTACTGTTGCCTTTCTATCGTCTCATTCTCCTCTGACCTTTGACATCAACAAGGAATTTTTGTCCACACAACTAGCGCTCACTGGGTATTTTCTCTTTTTCGGACCATTTTCTGTAAACCCTAGAGATGGTTATGCATCAAAATCCCAGCAGATCAGCGTTTTTTTAAATACTCAGACTAGCCCATCTGGCACCAACAATCATGCCACGTTCAAAGTCACTTAAATCCCCTTTCTTCCCCATTCTGATGCTCGGTTTGAACCTCAACAAGTCGTTTTCACGTCTAGATGTCTAAATGCATTAAGTTGCTGCCATGTGATTGGCTGATTAGCAATTTGTGTTAACAAATAATCAAATAGGGGTACCTAATAAAGAGGCCGGTTAGTGCATTTGATGAGATCATGTTAGATGTACATTAAAATGTTCTATACACTGACTTATTTGACTCATTTTATCAAGAGTGACTGTGTACCAGTATTAGCATGCAAAGTTTATTTATAGGCTGTCTTCTCAAATGGGATTAGTAGGCTATTCTCTTTATTTTGTAGTTAGTTTTTAAATTGCATCACACAGTCAAACGCTGCTGGAATTATAGCAATAAAACAATGTCACATTATGCTTCAAATACAAAATCTCTTTCCATTTTACTACATGTACGGTATTTACATCATTTTTTTAGCTAAAACATTATTTTATATTTTTTTCAATGTTCAATTCTTCATCTAAATGGCTGGAAGGGTCTAAGATCTATTCTTGCAATTTTAGTACAATGTCCATGATAGATCTAAATGTCTTTCTATTTAAAATCTGTAGTCACATGTTTAGTTTTCCATTTATTTACATAAATTATGTTTTCTGTAGATAATATTCTATCTAAAGCAGAAATACAGGACTATGAAATGACAGTGCATGCATGCTGAGGCAATTCATGTTCATAGCATTAAAGCACTAAGCACTGAATATACTCTTCAATAAATTGCTCCTATTCACATATTGGCTGGAAGTTGGTGACTCTGTTCAGGTTCACAGATATCAATCAGTGGAACTGTTTGGAAAGTGATGGAGTGTTATAAAACATTACAAAAGACCTTGATTTCTGGGCACGTATGAATACAGATTATGGCTTTTATATACACTGAAGTACTGTTCTAAGCGATGTCGTTCTAAAGGTTTTGTGCAGTGTAGAGTCTTGCCAAGAGCTGAACTTGCATTCAAACTCTATTAAATGTATTCCTGTAGCTCAGTCACCAATCTAAAGAGCCTGCTTACTTCCGGCTGGAGAAACCAAAGCACACATTGGCTGTCAAACCAAGAGAATACTGTCATTATTTAAAAGAGCTATGTTGCTTTGCTGACAGTGAACCCTTTTTTATTGTTGTTGGTAAACAATCATTTTTGATTATTTATTTATTTCAGGCTGTCAATTTACGCAGCACTTTACATATATATATATATATATATATATATATATATATATATATATATTGTACATTCACATCAGTCCCTAACCCTCAAGGGGTGTACAATCTAAGGTCCCTAACTCACATTCATACATACACATACTAGGACCAATTTAGACAGGATCCAATTAACCTACCAGCATGTCTTTGGAGTGTGGGAGGAAACCGGAGTACCCGGAGGAAACCCACGCAGGCACAGGGAAAACATGCAAACTCCAGGCAGGTGGTGCCGTGGTTGGGATTTGAACCAACGACCCTAGTACTGCGAGGCAGAAGTGCTAACCACTAAGACACTGTGCCGCCCACAGGGAGTAAGCCAATGATTACTTATAATGTGTATGGAAAAAAATACGGAGGCTTTTTCTGAAAAAGCTAGTTGCTTGGTTGCCATGCTCATGCTAACTACTTTCATATTCTCTTACCTGGAACAGACGTGCAGTACAGGAGTTCTGACTTTGACTTTACAGGCTTTATATTGGTTATTAGATGGTATTGAAGCCAGAGACAACCAGAAAAATTCTTTGTCCCATTTGCCACCAAGGAAGAGAGTATTTTATTATTTTCCACTGATAACTGCCAATGCAAGGGGCACTTGTCTACTGACCACCAATGAAAGTGGGTATTTCCTTATGTCAACCAGCGGTCCCAAGGGTGGAATGAAGAAGTGAGAAGATGGATGGCAGACTAAATTCTTCTCACGTCAGTTCTGACTGTTCTGCCTGCAACACTGTACAGAGCTGTGCTGCAACCCTGCCTTGCACCCCGACAGAGCCGGTATATTGAAACTGAAAGTACATTTCTTGAGTATGTTAGGAACATACTGGAATTTTTCAGATGCTACATGTATTCCAGAAAATCATTCTTTTTATAGTGTGTGCATGGAATACTTCTATGTAGCACCTGAAATGTCTCAGCATATTCTTAACATTTTCAAGAATTTGAACATTAACAGAAAGTGATGTTTTGCCGCAAATTCTTCCCATTTGCCACCAAGTAAGAGGATTTTATTATTTTCCACTGATAACTGCCAATGCAAGGGGCACTTGTCCACTGATCACCAATGAAAGTGGGCATTTCTTCTTTTACTATCAGTGCAAGAGGACATTGGCTTACTCCCTGTTTACACCTACACTGACCACCAATGTACAGCAGATTTTTTATTACTGTACAAGGGATTAAAACAGTTCACTGACCATCAGTATACAAAGAGCAGGACATCAGTGTAAAAGGGGTTAAACCAGCAGAAGTGTATAGTCACGAGCCACATTCAAAAAGAGGCCTATTACATGTATTATTTGGGGTCCAATTTGCCAGATACCAGGGAGATTGCACTGGAAAGGGTATCAGTTGGAGAGTCCTATCCAAATTGTGTTATGCAGCCCCATTTTTTGTAGTTACTTTATGCTTTATAGTCATGAAAAGCCATTTAGTGGTGTCATACAAAATGTATGAATACATGAAAGAAAAAAAAATTCATCACAAATGTTGCTTCTGTTCATTCAAGAATACAATGGACATCTGGAATCTCTGACCTCTAGGTAAGCATGCCACCTTCAAGAATAGGATACTAGGTAAAAAAAAAACATAAGCCCAGCCTAGGAACAGCCACTCTGATGGTGGCCAAACCCACAAACTGCTAAAGGCAGCTTACTATTTCACCTAGTGTCAAGGAGTAAGGACCTAAGCTCCTTGCTGGAAATAGTAGTTCCCTTTTTTTTTTTTTGCAGTGAATTATTTTCTATCATTACCTTGTATTCTCATCAGTTCCGCCATAATGTTATGTGTCCTTCGGGTATGCCACGCTGCAGTGCTGTAACCTTGTGAAGCTCTTTTTTAACCATAGGCATTTTTTTTGTATAAGTTTTATATATGTTAGTACATTTTCTTATCTTTGTTTGGACTCAGTGAGTACCTATTAATGATGACACAAACAGCAATGTTACACAATGATATAACTTCATCCTTACTCTTATTCTCCTGAGGAAATGGATAAACTCCATGAAATGCATAGAGAGAGTCTCTATGCAGTCCCACTACAATGCTGTGATTAACCTGTATGGTCAAATATGATTCAAGTAGAGTTTTGTACTGAAGTTGTTGTTATGTCTATCATGCATATTGTGTGGCCTTTATGTTTTTACTCATTGATGGATACTATTTTTCAATTTTTGTAGCATATTTGATGTTGAAGATTTGAACTTTGTGCCACGATAATCCCATGCCAGGTTTCCCTTCTACCTCCCTTCATATGCATTCTGTGTGATGCAGAGCACTTACCGCTTGGCTAGTGGGTGTCTCGGCATAGTGGGGGTGGCAGTGAGTCTATTAATCCCTCCTTTCTCCCTAGTTTTAGAAGTATATCATTTTTTTCTGTTGGTTACTTGGGCTTAGGACCTAGGGTACCTAGGGGCCCTGAATGCCCCTCCCTTGGGGAATCAAGAGAATTATTCTTCCCCTCCATGCCGACACCAGACACTATATACCCTACTGTAGTCTATAGTTAATCAGGCACCTCCATCTTTAGGGTGACCTGCAGTGCTCCCCTTCTAGGGCCTGATCCTGACAGCCTAGGACACTGTCCTCTGTTGAATGCACCCCTTTTCAAGACTTCCATTATCTGTAAAGTATGGTCCCCTCCCTGTGTTTAACTTGGGAGGACTTCACTGCTGCTCTGTTGTTTTTCTTGCTGGCCAATTTGCAACCTTGAGTGCCGACGCTGTCCACTGATGCCATTAGAGTACCTATCTATACGCAGGGCTGGGATACGGCAAGGGCAGGAGGGGCCACTGCCCTGGGCACAGTGTGGGAGGGGGCGCTAGGTTGTGAGCATGAGCAGAGGAATATGTCCACTGCCCTATGCCTGACATCTATTGCATCCAAAAAAAAACCAGAGCTGAAGTGCACTTGGACCTATTGCCTGCCACCAGAAAGGAGCAACATGATGTCTAATAGACTTGTGTTCCTGTCAGCCCTATTCTCCCCACCCTGCTGGATTGAGTCTTTCATAGGAAGAGCGGCAGCATGGGAAGGGGCAGGCGGAGCAAGGAAGATAACACTGCAGCACAAATCAAAGCATGCCATCCAGAAGTCACCAGAGCTCTCCCCAGGGTGGAATGAAGTCAGAAGATGGATGACAGACTACATTCTTCTCATGTGAGTCCTGACTGTTTGGCCTGCAAAGTAATGTTGTAGAGTACACTAGGAACTTACTGGGACTTTACAAATGATACATACATAGATGTATTTTAAAAAATCATTCTTTTTATAGTGTGTACATGGATTACTTCTATATAGCACCTGAAACGCCCCAGCATATTCCTAACATATTCAAGAATTTGAACATTAACAGAAAGTGATGTGCCACAACACAGCCCAACTCCAGGAAAGGAAAATAAAGGGGAGAGGGAGTGTTTTGGGGTGGGAAACAACCACTTTCACTTACCTGTATCCATGCTCCAGCCATCTGCAGTGCTCTCCTCCTCCCCCCAAAACCTTGGCATTATCACATACTATACAGGAACATTAACCCTGCATGGTATGATGAGGAAGCTGGAGTGTAACCGTAACCAGTAAAACGTAAGCAGGATCAGTGGGGAACCAGTGACAGTACTGCAGCAAGGAACCAGGTAAAGCTGGGTACACACAGATCAAAATTCAGTTTAGCAGGGACCGGAAAAATTTTGATCTGTGTTTAACCCACTCTGGTAGACAGAAACCGATTAGGCTGGCTTCTGTCAAAAGGGACTGCAGGATAACTTTGTTCGATCAGTGGTACCCAGCCAATCAGCTGCAGCACTGATCAGTGTATTCTGATAGTGGAGTCTACGATGTCAGAATTCAATGCCCTTGAGGGGGAATTTCTGCAGCCAACTCACTTGTGTGGATGCAGGAATCTGTTAGTGCTTTCTTTTTTTCATTCAGCCTTTTGGCTGAACAAAAGAAAAAAAAACTATGCATGTTACATAGTTAGTCTGGCTGAAAAAAGACATAAAAGTCCATTCAGTTCAACCATTAAAAAAAAAAAATCCTATCCTATAATCCTCTACCCACCGTTGATCCAGAAGGCGGCAAAAAAAACCAACAAAGCATAATCCAATTTGCTCCTGCAGAGGAAACAATTCTTTCCTGATCCCCCGAGAGGCAATCGGATATTCCCAGGATCAACTTTACCTATAAATGTTAGTATCTAGTTATGTGTATCTAGGAAATAATTCAGGCCTTTTTTTAAAGCAATCCACTGAGCTGGCCAGAACCAACTCTTGAGGGAGTCTATTCAACATTTTCACAGCTCTTACTGTGAAGAAATCTTTCCGTATTTGGAGATTAAATCTCTTTTTACTCCAGATGTAAAGAGTGCTCCCTTGTCCTCTGTGATGACCTCAGGGTGAATAGCTCTACACCAAGTTCACTATATGAACCACTAATGTGTTTATACATGTCGATCATATCCCCCCTTAACAACATGCCCTCCAGAGGATTTACCCCCCTTCATGACCAGGCCATTTTTTACGATACGACGTTGCGTTACTTAACTGACAATTTCACAGTAATGCAACGCTGCACCCAAATGAAACTGATGTTAATTTTTTTCCCCATAAATGGAGCATTCTTTTGGTGGTATTTGATCGCCTCTGCGTTTTTTATTTTTTGCGCTATAAAAAAAAAACCTGACAATTTAAAAAAAAAACTATTTTTGACTTTTGCTATAATACATCCAATAAAAAATTGTCATACCTTTAGGCAAAATGTATTAATTAACTTACTTACCTTACTTAACTTAATTAATTAACGTTAATTAGTCTTGGCAGGATGTCCGTTTCCAGGAACCATGGAATACACTTTCCTCTGCCCTATCATAAAACAATAGTAACTCAGTCAAGCCGTCAAAAATGACCTGTTAGACCATTAAAGATTTAGGAATGCAGAGCATGCCATAAAACGTCTATTCCACAGGTAACAATTCCACATACAATTCATAGAATTTAACAGGAACAGGGCATTTTAATATTAGGTATATATTTGAATAGGGAATATCATACCAAACAAATCAAGGTCATACATGACTATGTTAGCACATAGAAAATGTAAGAAAGCAGTCTCGGACAAAGGTACGCTGTGTTTGGTATCCCTGGGTTCAAAATATAATCTGCCAGTTGCTAGAATACCACCTGCACGTATTGGAGGTTATTAATATTAGTGCAAAACTGTATTTGGGAATTGGTCATAAATGTGGTGACCTCCTAGCACCCATCCCTTAAACTGGATTATTGGTCAGTTGGTCTCTCTCCACACCCCCTTGATATAGAAAGGGACTGACAGGACTTGTGAAGATGAGCTCTCATTTAACATCAATCAAGAAACATTTTAACGAACTTGAGAACCAAGGCAATGTTTTTGCTTGTACAATTGGACTCTGCTAAAACCAGGACTTTGCAAGTATTCTGCCTTCTTAACTTCTTTCTTTTATTTCTGTTTCTTTACTGTTCTCTTTATGTCTTTGTAATATCCCTTTCTGTAAATATTTAAATTAATATTAATAGTAATAGTTAAATACCACATGCTATGGGTGTACCCTGATGAAGTCACAAAGTGGGCGTGACGCAACTAGTCGGTACATGGGGAGGAGCTTCCGGTAATCGCGGTGACGTCATTTCCGGCGTGGGGGCCATATTGGAACACCCTGTGTATTACCCATGCAGTACACCCATAGCATGTGGTAGGAGGCTGGAAGATTCATCGTTTTGTGAGTGGAAATCTACTTTTTATACCTATTACCAATAAAATTACTGGTTGCAATATGGAGGGTCTCTGCTTGTGTCTTACTATGACCCTGGGAGGAGCTGGCTGCTAAACTGGTGGACGCTGGAGGAGGAAGATATTTTCTAGAGAGTGATCCATACTGATAGGATCGTGTGATCCTGAAAGCGTGTTGGCCCCTTGGGGTCTAAGGAAGGAGGTGAGGGGGCATTTTGGCTGTTAAGGATTGTCACGTGTGCATCAGGTACACTGCACATATCTTTGCATGAAGAGTGGAGTGTGAAGTTCATCATTAAGCACAGCATCATCAGTATTAGTATTATTAACTTTGGACTTTTCTCGTATTTGAACTATCGTTTATTCCTTTGTGCATTTTTTGTGTGGCACTGTTTATTATTAGTATATATGTTATTATAGTATATATTACTTTATTTTCACGTTTTTGCACGAGATATTTCCCATGAGGGAATACATGCATGACACTGTATATGTATTGAGTATCTTGGATTTATTTTGGGGATTGAGTATATATTGTATTACGGTTCTATTAGATACTAATTAGCGCTGAACTCATAATTTGTGCACTGTTTATTCACTTACTTTGGGTATAAGCTTAGTGTCAGCAGCTTATGGTTATAGGGTAGGAGTCCTTGTGAGCGCAGGAGGTTGTTTGTAATTAATTGAGTAATTAACCTAACCCAGTGACAATTGCTCTCAGGCTGCTGGCACCTAGGCTGTGGTCCCACGAGCTGGAAAATCTTTGTGCAGGGTGCACCTGAGAGTAGCATTGTGACGCTAATGACAGTACGGTGTGAGATTGGCTGGTCCTTTGTCATGAGCTGCTGAGAAGGGCAGGGGTTGGGCCCCATGTTCATCACAGCATCTGCAAAGACTGAAATGGTATTTTTAATCCCAGACCTCATATCGTTTATAAATACACTGCTCAAATAAATTAAAGGAACACTTTTTAATCAGAGTTTAGCATCAAGTCATTTAAACTCATGGTATATTAATCTGGTCAGTTAAGTAGCAGAGGGGCTTGTTAATCAGTTTCAGCTGCTTTGATGTTAATGAAATTAACAGGTGCACTAGATGGGCAACAATGAGATGATCCCCAAAACAGGAATGGTTTGACAGGTGGAGGCCACTGACATTGTTTCCCTACTCATCTTTTCTGACTGTTTTTCACTAGTTTTGCATTTGGCTAGGGTCAGTGTCACTACTGGTAGCATGAGGCAATACCTGGACCCTACAGAGGTTGCACAGGCAGTCCAACTCCTCTAGGATGGCACATCAACCCGTGCCATTGCCAGAAGGTTTTCTGTGTCCCCCAGCACAGTCTCAAGAGCATGGAGGAGATTCTAGAAGACAGGCAGTTACTCTAGGAGAGCTGGACAGGGCCATAGAAGGTCCTAAACCTATCAGCAGGACCGGTATCTGCTCCTTTGTGCAAGGAGGAACAGAATGAGCACTGCTAGAGCCCTACAAAATGACCTCCAGCAGGTCACTGGTGTGAATATCTCTGACCAATCAGAAACAGAGGGTGGCCTGAGGGCCCGACATCCTCTAGTGGGCCCTGTTCTCACTGCTAGGCACCATAGAGCTGGATTGGCATTTGCCACTGAACACCAGAATTGGCAGGTCTGCCACTGGAGCTCTGTGCTTTTCACAAATGAGAGCAGGTTTACCGTGAGCACATGTGATAGACATGAAAGGGTCTGGAGAAGCCGTGGAGAATGTTATGCTGCCTGTAACATCGTTCTGCATGACAGTTTTGGTGGTGGGTCAGTGATGGTCTGCAAGGTATAGCCATGGAGGGACGCACAGACCTCTACAGGCTAGACAATGGCACTCTGACTGCCATTAGGTATTGGGATGAAATCCTTGGACCCATTGTCAGACCCTACGCTGGTGCAGTGGGTCCTGAGTTACTCCTGGTGCATGAAAATGCTCGGCCTCATGTGGTGAGAGTATGCAGGCAGTTCATGGAGGTTGAAAGAAATGGTCCCCACACACACCTGACCTAAATCCAATAGAACACCTCTGGGATATCATGTTTCGGTCCGTCCAACGCCACCAGGTTACACCTCAGACTGTACAGGAGTTCAGTGATGTCCTGGTCGGGATCTGAGAGGAAATACCCCAGAACACCATCATTAGAAGCATGCCCCGACATTGTCAGGCATGCATACAAGCACGTGGGGGCCATACAAACTACTGAGTACCATTTTGAGTTGCTGCAATGAAATTTCAGCAAAATCTGACTACCCTGATGCATCATTTTTCACTTTGATTTTTGGTGTCTTTGTATTCAGTCCTCTGTAGGTTGAGAATTTTCATTTCCACCAAATGATGGGGCATCCTTATGTACCTAACACATTTCCCAGTCCATATCAGTATAGATATCCAGCATGATATTTTTCCTCATTGAGATCTGATGTGTTTTCAAAGTGTTCCTTTAATTTTTTTCAGCAGTGTATTACAGTTTTTAGGGGGTTAATACTGCTTGTATCCTCTGCACCTAGCCTAAATGAGCAGCTAATCCATGCAGGATGTGGAGACCCACTGCAAGGGTAGATTTTTTTTATTTTCCTGGAGTTGGAATTTAAACCGTTAGAATGAAAAAGAAATCCAGAGAAGACACTTCGGTCAGGAAGGCACATAAATGGATAGTTTTATGTATAGATGTGTGTGTATGTGTATATGTAGGTGTGAAATGCATCATAGGTGGCACTGTGCACTAGGGTGTATATACTTCTCATCTCTGAACTCTGTAGTTTACCTATTCTTGAATCCTGTATATTGTATATTACATACACCTTAGGTTAGCAGGTGTGAGCAAGATGATTGATCATGCTCAACACGGGGGGGTTGCAGTTTCGCCTGTTCGCCCTGGACACTGGATGACCTTGTCCCAGCACTGCCTATATGCCTTTCATTGCAGAAATAAAATCTGACCAGCCTGTAGCCTTAGCAGCCTTCAGCTGCAGAGAGTCTGTCTGATGATGGATCTCACAAATTCTTGCCATATGATGTTGTTCCTGACGAGTCACAGGCAGTTGCCACAGCTCCCAGACTGTGAGGCTATTTCTATTCTTGTTGCACAGTGCATCCTACCTTGAAATTTGGAGAGCAGAATAATGGTTTCTAGACGTACTGTTCCCTGTCTGGGATTCCTTAGAGGCCCTCTTCAATACATCCACAATCCCTAGGTGTACTGTTTAGGAACTGGAAGATTTCTGATAATGTTGACACCCTAAGTTTCATTGTCTAATGACATTTGAGGAATTCCTAAAGAGTTGGGCTGGTGGTAAGGCTTTCTTCTTTAATGGAGCTCTGTGATGGAAAGGCTGCACTAATATATGTATTCTAGATCATTTCTGAATATTATTTCCAAAACCTTTTTTTCTCTGGCAAGCCCTGCAACCTGCCATGACAGTGAGGCCAATCTGTCAAACATTAGAAGAACTAGTCTCAGGAGTGAGTATCCAGCTTTTCTCCACATAGATCCTTTATGTTAAGGGCCTGGAGCTCATGCCAGCAGCCTTGCACTATTGTGTAGACAAGTTAGTCTATTTCTATGGATGTCTCTGTCCTATTTGTCAGTGAACATGTGGAGTATCCTTTGGTTTAAACTGTTGGGCTTTGAAGCAGGCATGTACAAGGCATTTCTGTGCATGCCATCTGTGAGACAGCATCTCTCTGGAGCTGCCTTGGACACCTATATTAATATTATCACTGAAGATAGTGTAGCAGACAGACCAGATTGATCCCGCTAAAATGTATCCCAGGTTCTGATCCTTTAAGTGTACAAGTGGCCAGACACAAGGTCTGTCTAGGGGTATCAAATCTCATTCAATTTTCAGACAGTAAGCAGGCCAGGCTGTTCTTTTGTTTTGTTGTTTTGTTTATTTGTTAGAACTGGGATAGGGATTGGGAAATGCTTGGAGATGCCTGGAACTAGAGAAATTATTGAGGATACTATCTTGAGTTTCCTACCACAAAGGGGTAGCAACAACCTTCAGCAAAGGGGGATGGGCTTCCTCCAAGGCACAGCCCTGGCAGCTAGGTCTGGAACAGTACCTCTATCCAGAAGGGGTGCACAAGCAACAGTCACTCTCAAGATTCTCTATGGCCCACTCATTGTGAACCATGTCACAAGGTATCCCAGAAACATCCACTCTGATTGTTGCTTTGAAATTTCTGCAACTTCAAAAAGGATGACGCTTCTGCTCCTTGGTGAGTTAGAGACATCTGGGGTGTCTTTTAGGCCTCTCCTAAGCCTAGGAAGGTTTGACAGCACTTTCAGGCTAGCTCAATCTCCTATATACAAAAAATTACCAGCGCCAAAAAAAACATGAATTACTAAATAAATGCTGCTGCTCATTAGTGTAAACACCAAAAAAATAAAATATAAAACATCAAAACAGCACAAATAAAAAAAAATATCCAGTGAAGAATTTATACCAAAAAAAACCTTAAATAATATAAAAATATTATAAATTACATCAAATAAAGAAGTCCCACTCCAAATCAATAAGGTGAAAAATAGAGTTGAAAAAGTCCTTCTCCAAAGAGCCTTTGACCCGTGTTGACACCGTATTAGTGCTCAAATAACATGCAGCTACTGGAATTTTGAATCAATCTATGTAAGGTATATTGTAATGGGATCCTAAGCTAGCAAGAGCTGACAGCTGAATAGGGTTTGGGATTAGCATCTGACCAATCTGGTACAAGGGGGAGGATCCTGCATTCATTATATATATGATGTTGACTGGAATGGTAGTGTCTGTGAAAACGCCCTGGAGGAGGGGCAAAACGCGCTGACTCATTTCCGGCTTTGCCGTCCAACGCACCAAGTCACTTCCGGTGAGTGGAGCACATGCCAGCGTGCGGCGCTCCCAGGGGCCATCTTGCTTGAGGGTGATTCTTATGCTGTCATCTGTTGCTGACTGTGAGATCCTAAAAATATCCTGGTGGTGTGGCGTTTTGGCTCCATTTAATACAATAAATGCTGATTATATCTTTTAACAATGTGAGTGGTTTGGTACTTAGAAATTGATTCTGCCAGATTTTTGCAGTATTACTCTATTATATATATATTCTCTGCATCATTTATAACCTTTTTTGGCGAGAGGTTTCTGTTGATCCTGGAGGTTGGAGGCTAGTTTACATCCTTGTCTGGAGTGGGGGAAATCCATGTTAAATCCACTGATTGGAGGCTTATTGACTGGGTCTAGGATCCCAAAAAAACCCTAAAAAGGCATTTTGTTCACCAATATTTGGTGAGTGTGGTATGTTATTTGAGCACTAATACGGTGTCAACACAGGTCAAAGGCTCTTTGGAGAAGGACTTTTCAACTCTATTTTTCACCTTATTGATTTGGAGTGACTTATTTATTTGATGTAATTTAGAATATATTATTTAAGTTTTTTTTGGTATAAATTCTTCACTGGATATTTTATTTTTATGTTTATTTGCGCTGTTTTGATGTTTTATATTTTAGATCAATCTCCTGCTGGCAAAGAACCCTGCTACTCTCACCTTTATATACCACTCTCAGCCTTTTAGTGGTCATATTCCTTGACCAAAGGTTGGATGAGTATGTATACAGCACCAGCTCAGACACTGCAAGACTCGTTATGTTTCCAGAAGATTCTGAAAAGACAGGCAAGTCTGCAACTGCAGAACTCAGAGTAGGCAAAACACATTTGTGTCTCCACTTCTAACAGCAGAGCCAAAAATTAAATTTGCCTCATTTCAAGCACCTAAACTAGGAAGGTGCTCCAGTAGGGGCAAACTTCAAGCATATATACCGTAAAGCTTCTATAAAGAAACCTGGGTCTCTCTCTGGATTGACCCCCCCCAGAAGAGCTTATTTTAATTTCTTTCAGGGTTTATTCTGGAGTCCACTTCAATGCAAACCCTGGGGCTCAAAATTCTCCTGGCCTGTGGATGAGCATGGATGGATACCCTCACTCTCAGTGTAGGAGGGGGGGGGTTGTTTGTCATCCTATGTGGACATCTGCTTCGGAAGTCTCTCGAAAGCTTGGGAAGCTTGGATATAGGATCTGTTATTTTGAGTGCCTTGCTCTATGCCCCCATTCCCTTTCACTTCTTTCTACCTTTGTCTCCATATATACTAGTAGAGCTCACGTGAGGCGATGTAATGCAGTAATAGATTGCACACTTTGCATATGTTGAGACCCAGATTCAATCACTCCCCCAGTTTAATTATACATATATATTTATGTATTTAGGGAGATCTTTGGGTCGAATTGTTGCCCATGTCCCTATGACAGAGAGTTTTCAAGGCTTTTACGCCATCCTTTAAGGAAATAGGCACCTGCCCCCATCTGGATCTGCAAGCCCAGAACATTTTGCATGGAATCCGTTAGGTCTGTCATAGATTCCATTCATCAGGCAGTCTTTTCACCTTCTGTGGACATCGAGACTACATCCTTGCATGTCTCCATCTTTCAAAAATATCACTGCTACCTCTGTTTTGTCTTGGGTCAGGTTCTAGACTAATACTAGCCCTACTATGCTTACAAGATATTCCTATTAAGGGATTCCTGGTCTGTCTATCACATTCTAAGTGCACAGCTCAGTACTGGCTCCCATGGTAGCCCTGCTATGCACCTAGGGTATCTCTGTCGTGGATCTGGAGGACCTCTTATTGTGGGAGCAGTTAATACAACTTTTGTGTGACAAC
Organism: Staurois parvus; assembly: GCF_062004578.1. Taxonomy (NCBI): domain Eukaryota; kingdom Metazoa; phylum Chordata; class Amphibia; order Anura; family Ranidae; genus Staurois; species Staurois parvus. The sequence goes on along the minus strand of NW_028317815.1, from coordinate 33,161,023 downwards.
ATACTATGAATGGCCCAACAGCCCTTTAAAATTTTTGGTGGCACTTGAATCTTCAGAAATCAGACTTGGATCCAACTCATCACTTAGGGTATCTGGGACTTGCCCTAAACCCAAATGAAGCAGATGGTTCCTTCCTCCAGAGGACCTTCACGATATACATTCATAGTCCTGAATTCTACAGTTTTTGAGTCACCCAACTCTGCAATGTGCCAGAGGGACCTGGGATTGATGATAACCTCATACAAGGCCATTTTGTTTGCTTGATATAAACTCCTGCCTCTACTCTCAACATTCCGTCATGAGTGAGATGGCTTATTGTACTTTCTGTACTAACCAAATCACCAGGCACAAAGGACCAGGTCTTTCTTTGGCCTGGTTGCTCAGATATCCAGCCCTGGAAAAGTGAAATATTTCTTTTGGAAGATCATCACAATGGATGCAAGCCTCTAGATTGGGGAGAGTCTAGACCCTTGTTGATGCAGGGGCTTGGTTTCCAAGGAATCCCATTTCCTACTTAACCTGCTAGAGCTCTGAGCAATTTGGAAATTCATATCCAAACTTTGCTGGTTTACATCCCAATAGGAGAAAATTGGAAGAAAGATTTCTGCTACCATCAGGAGGTGTTCCAAGTCCTGTAGTGCAGGTAGGGTACTCTGGAAATGGACCTCCTGATCTACAGATTCCAGAAATATACAGAACATAATTGTCTGTAGGTGCAGGTTCCTATGTTGGAGCAGTGGGTGCTCTGGTAGCTCCCATGTGATCAGTACAGCTTAATCTACCTCTTTCCCTCTCTGCAACCCCTTCCTCAACTGACCCACAGAATCACAATAGAAGAGTTTCTGGCAATCCTCCTAGTAATCCTTCAGTCCTTGGCCTTTTTTTTACCACCCTGCTTCACGGTTGCTGACTTTAATTACTTGGCTGTTGAACCCAGGACTTGCGCATCAGTGATTCCCACTCTGAACATTAGGTAGTCTAGGTCTACCATGACATATGAATAGAATTTATCACCTGTTGGGAGGAAATAAGTTTTCAACCCAGGAATTACTGTAGAGGAAAGATCCTGACCTATTTCTACTCAAGTCTGTATCAATATTTGCATCTGTGTATAATCAGGGATATTTCCTGAGGCTTGTAATCTTTTTCTAGGTTGCTAGTCTTTCCTTCCTTGATAGACTTGCATGGGTTTGACTTCTAAAGATACAACCTTCTGTGACTTCTTTGGATTTGAGTATGGTTCTCGGTGCCTTGAGCTCCTTTTGTACCAATTAGGAATATCCCCCTCTCCATGTTTACTCACGGAGTTGTATTCCTGTTTGCCATCAGCTTTGCTAGGCATGTTTTTCTGAGCTGGTGGCTTTGTTCTGTATAGTACCCTCTCTGGTCCTACACAGGGAAGTAGTCATGTTGAGGCTCAAAGCCTCCTTTTTGCATAAAATGGTTTCAGTTTCCACCTCAAGCAGAACATGGTTTCCTCATCACTCTGTCTGGTTTCAGTCCCTGAGACACGTATTTCTCTTAGATTAGATTAGTTTGTATGGTGCAGATTTATCTTGCAACCACAGCTTCTGAGCTCCCTAGGCTATTTATCCAAGTAGATCTTGCTGTTACATGTTACTCGGTTAGGAGACCTATCATATCTCTGTATCTTGTTCATGGCTCAAGAGTGTTTCCTACTCTTTATTAGACCCAGTGCTTTGGGATATCCCAATTGTCAGAGATTCAGGATCTCCACAGTGTCCAACACTGAAAAAGAAAAAGAGAAAATAGGATTTTTGTACTCACCTTTAAAATCATTTTCTCTACAATAATTGAAGGACAGAGCACCTCCTTTCCCAATAGTTTCATTTTTCTGTGACCAGTAGTTCTGCAGTGTCTCTAAATATATTTTATGGCGAGTACAAATATTTGTCTTAAACCACCCCTCCTTACTCTGTTAGAAGACCTGCTAAGATATTTGTATTACTTAAATGAATTTTCTTTTAGCACTAAAGGCACAAACATATCCAAAGGTCCATTACCCCCCAATGTACGTGTAACATTTACAGATGTAGCAACATATACAGTAAAAGACAAGTGCTGCTTTTATTTTCTCTCCAACGTCTTTTGGATGACAGCCATGTTTAGCAGAAAATGAAGATACAGGCACATCTGAATGTAAGCTTGGCACTTTCACAAAGAATTATTGAAGTGAGAGGGTTTTTAAGTGCTAGGATGTTTTGTTATTGAAGTAAATGAAAAAATTCAATTCTTTTGAGACTGAGCCAGCATTCATTGCTACTTAAAGCCACTCAGTCTTGTCTTGCTAAAACAGTTTATTAAATAACTTTTAGGCATGACATTCCAGAGGCAAAATACCTATTGCACACTGTCAGGGGCTATCCGTCACATGCATATGTTGCACCTGACAAATACTGTGAAGAGCAGAAATAGACAGCGCTCCTCTAACTTTTAGATGTAATTTGACTTAATAAGGGTCTCTTGCAACATTTTATGCAGGATTTTTACATACAAGGTCCAGATGTTGCAAAATACCCAGAAGTCATCTTAGTGGCAGCACCTTTGCATTATTAAAAGATTGGGTGGTTGCATGTACAAGAATGAGAGATCAAGTGTAAATGCTAACAGACTTAGCATGGTTTTTCCTGCACTGATTTAGGAGAATTCCCACCAGAGATCTCACTATTTCAAGATCTACAGGATTTTAAGATGCTCACATATTTTCAAGCTTATTATGAAAGTTTAGGCCTATATGCCAATAGTCAGCCTAATGTACAGCATGCAATAAAATCAGTCCACAAAGCTTATTGATATCCCTTAACACATCAAATATCAAAAGTTTGTGATAAAAAGAAAATCTGCACCTGACAGTATAGAACATTGCCTCTACTGTTAACTTCTGAGCTTTTTAGATTTTGATTGGGGGACACATGTCAGAATCAAACAGACAAATGTTACGGCATAAAGACACCTAGATACAAATAAATATTATTGTATTTACTTAAACTGTTACTAAACCCAGGACCCTGCATTCACTATATCTGGTCTTTGACAGTCAACAGAACATGGAAATGCAATTATTTTAGTAAATATAAACTGCTAAATACCTTTTCTCATCAGCAGTATAAAACAATCTTGTGACTTCTATCAGTGTCCACCTGAGCATTGGTTAACGCTTGTAGGAGGAGTCTTCATTCTCCTCTCACTATCCTATGGGGCTGCATAACCCTTGACCCTCTGACTGGAAAGTGCAGATTAGCCCTGTGCTGATTACATGCTCCCCCACTCCCCTCAAAGAAAGAAAAACTCTCTAGCAATACACAAACAGAGCATGTACAGAGGGACTTCAAGAGCTCTGTGCTATCAGCAGATGGATTGGTGACAGCAGAAGAATGTAAAGATCAGAGAAGACAGGATCAAACAGCCTTTTCACTCAATGCAGAAGATTAACCCCTTAGGCTCCACAGTGAGTATAACAAGCATGTTTTACTGCATATGCAGACTGATTTTATGTTGTGGGTTTAGGAACACTTTAAATAGCAATCACTTGCATCAATCAAATGCATCAAACCAATCACCTAGGCCCTTGCTCCCAAAGTAGTTTTCAATCTAATGTCCCTACCACAATCAAACACATGCACACACAATAGTGACAATCTGGATGAAAGCCAATTCAATTATTAGGAATCTATCCTGATTTTTTTCAGAATATGTAGGAAAGCAGATCCCTCCTAGTACTTATGACTGAACAGGTCTTATAGACTTCCAGCCTCACCTTTTGCATATTGTGGTGGTTTCCACTAGACCCTCTAGCACAGTTGGAATAAAGATCACTGTGGTCACTGGAATATATGTGTGGCAGAGGTATACCGTGTATATAGTCTGTGTATGTACAGGGTATAGTCTTGACAAGCACTGCATAGGCAGTGAACCACAGTTCTGTGCCTGTATATTTAATAAGCAAAAAAACTGAGCCTTTCACAGTGAACCAACTTTAATTCTGCTACACTGCCCTAAATCTGGCCACTAATGTATGGTGTACAGAGCTCCTTTCACATATTAGAAATCTGTGATGGACAGTGCAATCCTATTCACTCCCTGTCAGAGCAGAAATGTAAGCCCAGTGACAGGCTGCAAGGCTCCCTTGGAGACCGACAGGATACAGGGGCAGACTGACAACTCATGGGGCACCCGGACAATAGGGGAATCATGGGGCCCCTGTGTCCTTGTCCAAACTCAAAAAAAGCCTATGAAAAAGGTACCAGGGGCATCTCATGGGGCCCCCTACTGACCCCGGGCCCTCGGGCAGTGCCCAAGTTTCCAAATGGTCAGTCCACCCGACAGGACACTTGTGCCCTGGAAGATAAAGAATACATGTGTTCTCTTGAAAGGATAAGTGCACATTTCGCAACATGTTACACCCACATTCAGGGTATAACAATAACATGTTACAAATCCAGCTGCCCCAGAACCCCCCCTGTACCCCATTTTGACAGCGAACAGGGCATCTTCTCCCCTGCTCGCTGTCACAATTTTTTTAATTTATTTTTTTAAAACAGTTTTGCAGAGCTCCAGCAGCATCATAGATTCACAGAGTTCTGTGAATGTAAAAACTGCTAGTATCAACAGCCTCTGTGCGTATCGGCTTATAGTTCTCAATTAACTAGCAGGCCGCTGTTGGAGAGCTCTAGGTAGTTCAATGAGTCTTCCTCTTGTATGATAGCTCACACAGACTGTATGCAAGAGCCCTGCAATAGCACCTGTGATCTGCTGATCATGAGTGCAATGCTTTGCAGGCTCATAGTTGGGTGGTAAACTGGTACATCACCAGGCACATGCACACTAGCACGCCCCATCCGGTGACCACAGTGTCCTATTGATATAGCAGATCATGGCGGCCAGGGTAGCATGTGATCGATAGGACCAATAATGTTGATTGCATGATATTTATGTTTCCATTCGTGAGATCTTGATTACTGTTGTGATGCTGTGATTGCCCACAGCTATGACATGGTGCCTGGCTACCTGTACCATGTGATTAGCTGTAGCCAATCAAAGCATATCAAGAGTAACTAACCATTCATGACAGCTAAAATTATTGCTTATAACAGTTTAAAAAAAAAAATACATGATTTCCCCCCCCCCAGAGTAATAAAGTTTCACTATGGTGACACTGAACCACTCAGATGAATGTAAAACGATAAAAGAAAAAAAGTTTTTAAAAATTTAAAAAAATTAAATGAAAAATGTGATTTTTATTTTTCTTACATATGGTCAGCAGTCAGCATCCCTGATTACCGCCACTCCAGTCATATGACGATGCTGTACTGCACTAGTCATGGTAAGTAAAAAATAAATGCGAAAAACTAATTGTAATTACTTCATTTTCCCAATAAATGTGACAAAAAAATTACTTTGAAAACTCAATGTGCCACTTAATAAATACCTTGGACTACCTACTTTCCAAAAAGGGGTCATTCAAGGGGTATGTGTACTGTCCTGGCATTTTAGGGCCTCAAGAAATGGGACAGTACATCAGGATTGATCAATTTTTACAGTTGTGGCCAAAATTATTCAACCCCCAATGCTGTAAAGGGGTTTAGGGACTATAGTGTACATTTGGAATTATATTCAGAATCAAATCCTACAAGGACGTTGTAACTACCCAAATGCAACTAAAATGACATCAATTGTTTATGTAATACAGTAGTAAATGGTTCTTATGTGGTTTCTTCATTGCCACAATTATTCAACCCCTTAAAGACTACCACTCTGAAGAACAGAGGTTCATACAGGTGCTTTCCATCAGGTATTGAAAACACCTGTGGATGTCACCGAGCAGCAATCAAGCATAATAAGCACCAATTAGGCAGCTTTAAAATGACTGTGATACTCAGCTCCTTCTAGACATTTACTGGTGTGGTTACAAACATGGTGAAGGCAAGAGAATGGTCCAGGAAGACAAGAGAAGAGGTGATTTCTCTTCACAGGAAGGGCAATGGCTATAAGAAGATTGCAAAGATGTTAAACATACCAAGAGACACCTTAGGAAGCATCATTCGCAAATTCAAGGCAAAGGGCACTGTTGAAACGCTACCTGGTCGTGGCAGAAAGAAGATGCTGACTTCGACTGCTGTGCGCTACCTGAAGCGTAGAGTGGAGAGAAGTCCCCGTGTGACTGCTGAGGAACTGAGAAAAGATTTGTCAGATGTGGGTACAGAAGTTTCAGCCCAGACAATAAGACGCACACTGCGTAATGAAGGCCTCCGTGCCAGAACTCCCAGGCGTACCCCCTTGCTGTCTCCAAAGAATAAGAAGAGTCGACTGCAGTATGCCAAAAGCCATGTGGACAAACCACAAAAGTTGTGGGATAGTGTTCTGTGGACTGATGAAACAAAATTAGAACTGTTTGGGCCCATGGATCAACGCTATGTTTGGAGGAGGAAGAACAAGGCCTATGATGAAAAGAACACCTTGCCTACTGTGAAGCATGGTGGAGGGTCAATCATGCTTTGGGGCTGTTTTGCTTCTGCAGGTACAGGGAAGCTTCAGCGTGTGCAAGGTACCATGAATTCTCTTCAGTACCAGGAGATATTGGATGGAAACGTGATGCAGTCCGTCACACACCTGAGGCTTGGGAGACGTTGGACCTTTCAACAGGACAATGATCCCAAGCATACCTCCAAGTCCACTAGAGCATGGTTGCAGAGGAAAGGCTGGAACATTTTGGAGTGGCCATCGCAGTCACCAGACTTAAATCCGATTGAGAACCTCTGGTGGGACTTAAAGAAAGCAGTTGCAGTGCGCAAGCCTAAGAATGTGACTGAACTGGAGGCCTTTGCCCATGAAGAATGGGCGAAGATACCCGTAGATCGCTGCAAGACACTTGTGTCAAGCTATGCTTCACGTTTAAAAGCTGTTATAACTGTAAAAGGATGCTGTACTAAGTACTAAGATTGAATGTCACTTGGGGGTTGAATAAAACTGATAATGCTGTGAGCACAGAAAAGACATTTGTGGTTATTTCATTATAACTGTTATGTTATATTTGTCTGACCTACAAGTGCCTCTTTAATGTAAATGTAAGCAAGATGACTGAATGATCAAAAGCAATGTCAAACTGGCCAAAACACTCAATTTCAGTGGGGGTTGAATAATTTTGGCCACAACTGTATATATATATATATATTTATTACACACACACAGTACACACACAATAGTACACAGACAAAATAATATACACTAATTTGGGGTATTTTCACCAAAGAAATATAGCAGAATACATTTTGGCCTAAATTGAAAGATTATTTGCAACAATTTTATTTTGCAATAATGTTTAAGGTTTCAAAGAGAGTACAGATAAAACCTGGCAAAATGCGACATACAGTATTAGATACAGTGCTGTGTCCCCCCACAATCTGTATACATGAAAATGCAAACAAGAGACATTTACATTATATACCCTCCAAAATATAACTGTTCACTTATATAAAATGAAATACAGCTATAAAGTGAGTCAGCTTGACCATCCAATTAACCATATTAGCGTAACCGATGAAGAGTTGAGGGTAATGAGAGCTGAAGAATTAGTATCCAAACTATTTGCAGTAGACTTTTCAATGAATATTTTTTTTTTCAAAATTTTCAGTATTTTTTAATTTATATAGCAATAAATTTAAAACCAAGTGGTGATTAAATACTGCTAAGAAAAAGCTTGTTTTGTGTGAAACAAATTATAGAAATTTCAATTCAGTACAGTGTTGCATGGCCGAGCAATTGCCAGTTAAAGCAGTAGAATGCTGAATAACATAAAATGCCCTAGGCATGTAGGGGGTAAAAGCTTCAAGTGGTTAAAGCTGAAGTTTAAGCTTAAAAAAAAACCCCTACAGCTTTAGTTATATCACTTACCTGTAATTAAGTACGTTCCATGTTGTGCAGGCACCTGAATCCTAGAGAAATCTTCACTACAGGGATACCTGTCCTCTTCCTGGTTCTGAACTTCCAGTGCTGCAGTGGTTAATAGCTTTAGGTCTTAAGGCAGAGTAGCAGTACAGATGGTCCAATAAGGACATGCCCCCTCCTTCCTTTTGCTCCAATGAGAAAAATTATTTTATTTATTACACTGCCAGTAACATGATCTGTGAATGGGGGATAGTCCTATCAGTTACACGTCTTCTCCCCCATTCACAGATCAGGTAATCACTTAAAGAACTTCTCAATGAAGGAGGAGAAAGGAGGGGGTGTGTCCTCACAAGATCATCTGTACTGCTGTTCTGTCTGAAGCCCCAAAGCTGTTAACCATTACAGCATTCAGACACAGGAAGAGGACAGGGAATCCCTGCAGTGAAGATTTCTACAGGAACCTAGCACAACAAGGGACATTTCATTAAAGGTAAGTGATATGACTAAAGCTGTACAGTCTTGTTGTTTTAGCTAAACTTCAGATTTAATGGTTTACAATTTAGGTACTGCAGGAAGTTTTGAAATTTGAAGTCATTCTCATGCTTCTGCTCCTTCTCTAATCACTCTAAGCATACTACAGTTTTCTTATAAAAGAAGTCCACTGCTAACCTAAAACGGCCCCAGTGCAGGTCATAGGTCTGCTTAGGAATCAAAACTCTGTTATAGAATGAATGCCTACATGTACAATAACGGTTGTAGTTAAACTCAAGATACAAAACAGCCAATTGTTCATTTTTATTTTCCTTGCTGCTGTGAGATGCTGGAATGTTGCATTATCAATGTTTTCAGGAAGTGACAAGAGAGAACAATATTGTTACATATGTCAGATATATTCTTACTTTCTACAAAAATGTTCTAATTGTGCTGTTGATTAACCTCAGCAGCTTTTCAGCCTATTATGTGATTCAGAGGAACCATTTTACACAATGCCGCAATCAAAAGCTACAAGGAAGCTATGCAGGATGTTTAGAAGGGATGTATGATCCTAAAGAATTTTTAAACATCCAACCCACAGGTGAAAGATAATGATGGCTATCTGGCCTACATGTAAATGCATATACTTATGTCTTGACATACACTATATTGCCAAACGTATTGGGACACCCCTCCAAACCATTGGATTCAGGTGTTCATGGCTGAGTTGATGTTGTTCCCAGTTGAAGTGAAAATGACAGAGCAGGGTCAACACATGCTAAAGCGCACAGCAGTGTGCAGAAGTCAACAACTGTCTGCAGAGTCAATAGCTAAAGATCTTCAAACTTCACGTGGCCTTCAGATTAGCACAACAGTGTGTAGAGAGCTTCACAGAATGGATTTCCATGGCCGAGCAGCTGCTTTCAAGCCTTACATCACCAAGTGTAATTCAAATCATTGGATGCAGTGGTGTAAAGTGCGCCGCCACTGGAGACATGTTCTCTGGAGTGACAAATCATGCTTCTCTCTCCGGCAATCTGATGGACATGTCTGGTAGCCAGAACGGTACTTGCCTGACTACATTGTGCCAAGTGTAAAGTTTGGTAGAGGGGGGATTATGGTGTGGGGTTGTTTTTCAGGGGTTGGGCTTGGCCCCTTAGTTCCAGTGATGGGAACTCTGAAGGCATCAGCATACCAAGACATTTTGGAGAATTTCATGCTCCCAACTTTATCGAAACAGTTTGGGGATGGCCCCTTTCTGTTCCATCATGACTGCGCACCAGTGCACAAAGCAAGGTCCATAAAGACATGGATGAGCAAGTTTGGGGTGTAGAATCTTCACTGGCCTGCACAGAGTCCTGACTTCATGAATTAGAACAGAGACTGAGAGCCAGGCCTTCTCATCCAACATCAGTGCCTGACCTCACAAATGCACTTCTGGAAGAATGGTCAAACATTCCCATAGACACACTCCTAAACCTTGTGAACAGCCTTCCCAGAAGAGTTGAAGCTGTTATCGCTGCAAAGGGTGGGCCAACTCAATATTGATCCCTACAGACTAAGACTGGGATGCCATTAAAGTTCATGTGTGTGTAAAAGCAGGCGTCCTAATACTTATCGCAGTAGAATGTATTCCACTACAGGTCATAAGTTTAGAGTAAGCCATAAATAATGGTCCTAGAATTATTGCTCTCACTCTGGTGTACGCAGCAATATGTAACATGTACTGTATATTGCAATTAACTTTTTCGTTCATAGACTCCCCCTGACACTTGAATTTACACTTCTTATGTACATGTATGGGGGGCAGGCTCAAAAAGTTTGCAGGGTTTACTTTTTTTTTTTTTTTTTAATTTGTCAGATTTACACACACTCCCAGCAGCTGCAGTCACCAATAGTTTGTATAACCCTCACCACTGCCAAAAGGCTTGGTGACAATTATAGAGGGAGCCATGATTTTTGCCCAGGCTGGCTCTTTTACTCTTTAAATCTTCTTTACATGGTGGGTGGGGGCAGGGCTGGCCCAAGATGCAGATAGAATAGATTACCTCCCGGGTACAAAAAGAGCGAGGCTAGTAATGCTGCTAAAGTAGTTCAAAAGCGATAGGGGTGGGAGGAATAGCATTTTGATATTTTTGCCTTGGGTGCTAAAAGGCCTTGTCCCAGCACTGGGTGGAGGAATAGGTGGTTAATATAAAAGGAAGATAACATTGTTTGTACTTCTAGGAGCTACAATGACAATGCAATTCTGGCAAGATCAAAAAGAATTTTCTGTACTTGCTGAAAGAACATGTTCTTTCCACTGTTGCAAAATTTCATAAGACGGTCAGATGTTCAGCATCATACACTGCACCTGTACTCCCAAATACATCCTGTGGTTCTGTGGAGCATCTGGAGGTGGGAGTGGGGAGTAATAATATCATTTGCACCCTTCTGTTGAGAACTAAGGTGGCCTTGCTAATGCTCATTGCAGTATGTTCTGCTGTTGTCACCCTCAGGAAGTGCACCCTGAGCAATAACATGCAGCTGCCAGCACCAGTGGAGCATGTGTAGACATGAAGTAGCTGAAAATAGGCAGCACTGAGATGCAAAATAAAAGAACAGGTGAAAACAGGTATTTTGCAAACATAAAAAATGCCAGTTGTTTATCATACACAGTGCATTAGCAAAAATCCATATAATTTAGTTGGGGGTTAGATTCACTTTAATTTCTAGTTTAATTGAATGGAGTGGGAAAGCCAGCTTTCTTAGTTTGGTTTGGAGTCATGGGGAATAGCTATACCAAGTGTCTCTTTTTTTTTTAACACACAAGTAGTAGTGGACCAAGAGACTCACGGTGAGAACACTTCACAAGTTCATAAATGATGTAGGGTGAGACTAAGACTCTGTAAAAGCACCATCATAAATGTAATCTCATAATATAAAAAAATATATAAAACAAAGCCATTTCTCCTCCGTGAAATCCTAGATCCATATTTCATACACTGTAGGAGAACAAAATCCCAGCATGAATTGATTGTATTGTGAAACACAAAGGTTGCACACAGCAGAAGAATGCTACCGGTACACCCTGAGAAGTAATATTCAATACTGGCAGCCAGCATGGAGCATTTAAACAGCTGAATGTTTCAATGACATTTACAGCTACAATAAACCATTTCCAAAGGACAAGATTAAAAACAAAATAATATATATAAGAATCAATATTGATGGGTATGACACAAATCTGAGATTTATGTCCAGCTCATCTAATTACTGCTGCTGCAATACAACGGGTCTAGCTTTTATTGAATGTATTGGAGTATGTGTAGCCTACAGCATTTGTCAGATAATCCTATGGATTTAAGAAAGATGAACTCCATTCCCTTCCAATTTCCTCTGCTGACAGCACAAAATAGCTCTGTTTGTGCTGCATGTCACTCTGGTTTGAAAAGGTCTCAGCACCAACCTTCTAATACAATGCGGTTGGTCGATAGACAAACCCCAAGTTATTGACTTTTTTTTAGTTTTTACAATGGTGCTTTAGAAAAGACCACTGTGTAGATTTAAGGTTCACACAGCACTCACATTCAGAGTGGAGCAGCAAAGAAGATGGATTGATGTAAAGATTTACCGGAATTACATTCCTTTCGGGTGTAATTACCCTCCAGCAATATTGCCCTCAACAATAGTCCACAATCTATATGGTAAGAACAGATTAAAGGGACTCTCACACAAAGCATCTGTATCACTGGGTTCTACAATACTACACACTATGTAACAGGCTGAGAGCAGTCAAAAAATGAATACGTATAGCTTTACTATCCCAAAGCTAGCACAGTATATGTGACTGCTTCTATCAAAACAAAGTTACTCGGGAATTTTACTTTTTGAAATATCCCCTTAAAGGGAAATTATATATGTGTCAATTCTTTTATTTACTTATGTATTTATTTTAGTTTATAAATTTGTAAACTGAGGTTTTATACCTGTTTTATTAACAAAAAGGGTTGCATTTATACAAAATTTGCACAGCTTTGTCCATGGAAAACTGCATGTAAATTTGTTCTTTGCAAATAGGGCAAATTTAATGTTCTCAGGTTATACTCTGCAGATCAATAATGTGTGAATGAGTAAAATACAGCATTATGGCCACTCGGTGATGCTGACGATCATAGGAAATAAGTATGCTCCTCAGCTGGCCATAATGAGATATTTTCTACATTTGCACTTCATCTGCAGATATTTATTGTGTTTTCTCACATATTATACAACTTCCAGGTTTCCAAATGTGTTACTTTGACTGTTTCTACTTCAAAGATCTGGCCATTGCTTTGCTTGCTTACCACATGGGTTGTAAAAGCAACCTTATTTAGATCCTCCAATCAGGATCTGCCCATAGACATTTGTTTGGTGTAAATCAAAAAAACTATTGCATAATGGGATTTTAAAGGTACCATGTATAGGCACAGTTTTGTGAGATTTAAAATCATCACATACACACAACAGCCACTTTATTAGTTACACCTTGCTAGTGCCAAGAAAATATCCCCCACACCATTACATGACCACCACGAGCATGAACCGTTAATACAAGGCAGAATGGATCCATGTTTTCATGTGTACGCCAAATTCTGACCCTACCATCTCAGTGTCGCAGCAACCATTCTGCCCATTCTCCTCTGACATCAACAAGGCATTTTCATCCACACATCTGCCGCTCACTGGATATTTACTCTTTTTTTGGACCATTCTCTGTAAACCCTAGAGATGGTTGTGCATTAAAATCCCAGTAGATCAGCAGTTTAAATACTCAGACCAGCCCATCTGGCACCATAACCATGCCATGTTCAAAGTCTGTTACCAAGCAATAGGACATGTGTACCTATTAAAGTGGGTGGTGAGTGTATTTTATTAGTTAATCTTAGATTGTAAGCTCCAAGGAGCAGGGCTCTCCTAACCCTCTTGTATTGAACTGTATTGTTGCTGTATTGTCTCCCTTTATTTTGTAAAGTGCTGAGAAAACTGTTGGCACTATATAAATCTTGTATAATAATAATAATTTAAAAAAAATATAAAACACCATTAAAATGTTATTTCTACAATAGTGGTCTTTTTGACATTTTCATCTTCTGGTAGATACTTCGACATGTTACTCCTTACTTGGCTTCATCGGGAAGATTTATACAACTACAAGCAGCATACACCACTTTGAGTATGAAATGAACACAGTCCTTTGATGAGAAATGCCCTAGATAAGGGGAACAAAAGATGGTATGTTTTACATTTTTAGCTCCTGGTGCAAATTCAAGCGGCATGTGGAGTACAGCAGGAGGGGCAAAAATACCTGCCAACCCAAAGTTAAGTATGTATAATAGATACCCAGAAGAGGGTGCCCCCTGCTCAGCATCCATCAATATGTTATAATATTCTCACTTGCAGCATGTTATGCAGTAAGGAATGCATAACTCAAAGTTGTGATATATACGTTTTTTTGGAAACTTAACTTAAATCAACAGTCTCAAGATTTTCCTAGCTGTAGGACATTAAAAGCCAATGGGGATTATTTACTAAAACTGGAGAGTGCAAAATCCGGTTCAACTCTGCATAGGAACCAATCAGCTTCCAGGTTTTATTGCCAAAGCCTAGTTGAACAAGCTGATTGGCTACCATGCACAGCTGCACCAATTTTATTAAATCTCCCCCAAATGAGCCATAATCAAAATCCTGCTTATCATTACAGCCATGCAAACCAGCATCCATTGCCTTTGACTATACTTATAGGGGATCTAAATAAGAATCTTATAAAATGTTAATTCCATCTCAAAGTTAAATTTCAATCTCTTCAAAGCTAAAGCATCTTTAAAATAATATCTGTTGATCATGCCATGAAAGTCCTTGGTCAGGCACTTCCTTGGGTAACAAAACTGCTTCCGTCTTCTGGTTGCTCACCTATGTTGTCACCCTTTCAGGCAGCCTGTCTGAAGGGGGCTGTGTTGTATATTCCTACCATTGTATGACTGCTGTGACTCAGCTGAGCAGAGGCAAAGTCTATGCACTATATTACAAGTTGTTCTTACTGGCAGTAAACCTGCAACGTTTCTGGGCAAACGTTCACAAACACAGGAGATTTGCCACGAACCCAAACCTCATCCCTTTTTCTAAAGTGGTATCTGAGCTGGAGAACAGGGCACCACAACAAGGGGCATTGCCCAGTCATTGAAGGCCAAGCAGTAAATACATATTCCTGTGAACTTCTTTATTGTAGTGCTATTACAGATTGAATGAGGAAAGCTGAAAGGGGGTTATTTCAGTTCCAATTTAAATAAAATTACAGGTTTCTTTAACCCCTGTCTACCCAGGTAGGTTTATAAATAAAGTGGTAGTCAAGGGATTAAAATAAGCTCATAGATGCTGCTGCAGGCATGATTTTGGTATTGATTTTTTTTAGTTGGCTCACGCTTTCAGGTAAAAGTGATCTGGCAGCTACCTGGTCACTTTTACAGGACTCAAAGTGCCACCAACCCATTCTGCAGCTGACCAGGGTGCTTTCCTGGGTCTGTCATTCCTCCAGGAAGCCCGGGACAATGGTAAATGCACTTATTTGTGAGAGCAGGAGGAAATTGGAGAACATCTGCACCCTGATTTCCACTGTGTCCAATAAACTCAGAAGTGACAGTTATGTCACTTCTAGGTTATGAGCTGTCATTCCCTGGTTACTGTAGCCAGGGAAGCAGCTAATCAGGCACATTCTGTATTTGATTAGCTGAAGGGGGTCAGGGAAGACTTTGGAAGTCCAAGAGTCCCGTGTCACCTGCCCATGCTATCACATAGGGTGTGGGCTTGTTAGCCCCCTTGTGCTAAACAGTTACAAGGGAAAAATGGTGTGTTACAAAGATTATAAAGAAATGAAAAAAAACATTTTTTTAAGCATCATTGTCACCCCCATACACACCTAATGCAAATGTGTACATAGTTCATGCAAGAGGTCTATGAGCCCCAAAAGATGAGAAAGTATTGTCAGCAGAGACCCCCAAATATGAAGGAGAAGCTGAGAAATGGATTCTTCATTGATTCAATATTTATTGCTCAAAGAATCATAGCACTATACTTGCCACTTCCTCAGGATGGTGCATAAAACACTTTAAACAGCTGTGATCAGTCTTCCGTGCAGTTTGTGAGTGTGCACAGTTCATGCAAGTGTATGTAAACATAAATTGTGCCACATGTAAGGTATCACCATGAACATCATAGGCTTTTATAACATCTACTATGCACAATTTTGAGTACAATCATTTTATTTATGCAATTTTAAGTGAATGCGCAGTTTGGTGGCTTGACATGCTTGGTATCTATACTGGATGTAACATCATCTTTTATATTTTACCAAAACACTGGATTTTCTATTGCGTTTGTGTGCACTAAAATTAATTTTAGAGTATTTTTTCCTGAAAATTGGAATTTGATAAACAGTTATGGAGATATCACGCAAAAAAAAAAAAAAAAAAAGCAACTGCCACTGTATTCCAGATGGCTTCTGATTTCAGAAATATATAAATTGTTTTGGGGTTTTAAATAATTATCGAACAAAAATACAGATTTGAATGTAAAAAAATGTAAACATTGCCCTGATAGAAAAGTAGTTAAAAGAAAAACGCTTTCCTCCAGGTGAACTTCATAAATTGCAAATATTTTAAAACACGTAAAGTGTTACTAAACCCAAGACCCTGCATTCACTATATCTAGTCTACCACACTACACAAAACATGGAAGTGCAATTATTTTAGTAAATATAAACTGCTAAATATCTTTTCTCATCAGCAGTTAGAGCAGTCTTGTGATATCTATCAGAATCCAGCAGAGCACTAGTTAAAGCTTGTAGGAGGAGTTTTCATTCTGCTGTAGGAGGATGCAGAACCCCTGACCTCTATCTGGACAGTGCTGATTAGCCCTGTGATCACATGCACACCCCTCAGAAAAAAAAAACCTTTCTAGGAAACTGAGCATGTGCAGAGTGACTCCACACGATATGTCTTATTAGGAGATAAAAGAGGGACACTGGAGGGGGAGGATCAGAGAAGTCAAGATCAGTCTTTTTACACAATGCAGAGGATTACTCCTTAGGTTCCACTGTGAGTATAACAAGCATGCTTTACTGCATATACAGACTGATTTTACTGTTGTGGGTTTAGTAACACTTTGTTGCAATCATGTGAAGTGAAAAAATGCTGCGCTACATTAATCAGTGGTACAAACCATTATATAACCAAAAAAACAAAGTGAAGAAATAAATATTAGAAGAAAACGTTGTAAAAAACTATATATATATATATATATATATATATATATATATATATACATACACACAAAAACCACACAAAAAATAAAAAAAGAATATTTTCAGTGTGAATCAAAATAAAAGTACTTAAAAAAAATCAAGTTCAATCAAAGTGTTCATTCAGTGAACCCTCCTTTGTATAACAAAAAATATGTGCATCTGTCATAAATTTCCATGCAAAGACATCCTCCACCATATATCCGCTCAGCTCATGCAGTGTGACCTCACATTATACAATGTTACGGTCTAACTGCACTTTTGGTCCCATATGAAATACACTCACGTTCCGGAGGTGTATTTTGCACCAGGTATGATGAAGATCCAGTGATGTACTGATTAAACACAAGATGGTAGTATCATCTCAGCAGCAGAGTCCTGTACAAGCTCAAAACAGACATCCGTACTATAATGCAAGGCAAAGCACAGGCCCGGCCCACTCAATGAATGCTATTGTAAGAGTTTTCAAGAATTGTTTGTAGGAGTACTACAAGCCGCTATCCCGACGATTGTATCCCCTTGATAAAGTCACGTGACTAGTGACGAAATGAATCGGGGAAGAGTGTGCAGATGACGTCACAACGTTGCCATTCATCGGGATAGCGGGTTTCAGTACTCTACAAATGGCTCTAGAAACAACATTACAGCAGGCAATAGCATTCATTGAGTGGGCCCATGCTTTGCCTTGCATTATAGTACTGCTGAGATGATACTGCCATCTTGTGTTTAATTAGTACATCACTGGATCTGCATCATACCTGGTGCAAAATACACCTCTGGAACGTGAGTGCATTTCATGTGTGTTAATTGATGAATAAAAGTTTAAAAGGATTAAGCACTATGTCGAGTTCTTTTTAATGAGGAATACGGCTGACACAAAGGCGCTTATCAGGAGAGAGCTTACTTTGGAGTCTTCATTCAGCAAGCTGATCTTCTGAGCCCATACGGGACCAAAAGTGCAGTTAGACCGCAACATTGTATAATGTGAGGTCACACTGCATGAGGTGAGCAGATATACAGTGAAGGAAATAAGTATTTGATCCCCTGCTGATTTTGAATGTTTGCTCACTGGCAAAGAAATGATCAGTCGAAAAATCGAATGGTAGGTGTATTGTAAAACTGAGACACAGAATAGCAACAAAAAATTCAAAAGAAATGCATGTCTAACAAATTATGCACTGATTTGCATGTTCATGAGGGAAATATGTATTTGATCCCCTATCATTCAGCAGTATTTCTGGCTACCAGGTGTCTTTCATACAGGTAACAAGCTAAGATTAGAAGCAGTCTCTTAAAGGGAGTGCTGCTAATCTCATGTTGTTACCTGTATAAAAGACAGCTGTCCACAGGAGCAATCAAACAATCAGATTCCAAACTCTCCACCATGGAAAAGACCAAAGAGCTGTCCAAGGATGTCAGGGACAAGATTGTAGACCTACACAAGGCTGGACTGGGCTACAAAATTATCGCCAAGCAGCTTGGTGAGAAGGTCACAACAGTTGGTGCAATCATTTGCAAATCGAAGAAACACAAAAGAACTGTCAGTCTCCCTAGTTCTGGTGCACCATGCAAGATCTGACCTCGTGGAGTGTCAGTGATCATGAGAACAGTGAGGAATCATCCCAGAACTACACATGATGATCTTGTCAATGATCTCCAGGCAGCTGGGACCACAGTCACCAAGAAAACAATTGGTAACACACTACGCTGACAAGGATTGAAATCCTGCAGTGCCCGCAAGGTCCCTCTGCTCAAGAAAGCACATGTCCAGGCCCATCTGAAGTTTGCCACTGAACATCTGAATGATGCAGAGGACGACTGGTTGAAAGTGTTGTGGTCAGATTAGACCAAAATCGAGTTCTTTGGCATCAACTCGCCGTGTTTGGAGGAGGAGGAATGTTGCATATGACCACAAGAACACCACCCAACTGTCAAACATGGTGGTGGATACATTCTGCTTTGGGGGTGTTTTTCTGCTAAGGGGACAGGACAACTGCACCGCATCAAAGGTACAATAGATGGGGCAATGTACCGTCAAATCTTGGGTGAGAACCTTCTTCTCTCAGCCAGGGCATTGAAAATGGTTTGTGGATGGGTGTTGCAGCATGACAATGACCCAAAACACACTGCCAAGGCAACAAAGCAGTGGCTCAAGAAGAAGCACATTAAGGTCCTGGAGTGGCCTAGCCAGTCTCCAGACCTTAAGCCGATTGAGAATCTGTGGAGGGAGCTGAAAGTTCGAGTTGCTAAACGTCAGCCACCAAACCTTAACGACTTGGAGAGGATCTGTCAAGAGGAGTGGGCCACAATCCCTCCTCAGATGTGTGTAAACCTGGTGGACAACTACAGGAAACGTCTAACCTCTGTGACTGGCAACAAGGGATTTGCCACCAAGTACTAAGTCATGTTTTGTGAAGGGGATCAAATACTTATTTCCCTCATAAACATGCAAATCAGTGCATAATTTGTTATACATGCATTTCTTTAGAATTTTTTGTTGCTATTCTTTCTCTCAGTGTTACAATACACCTACAATTCGATTTTTCGACTGATCATTTCTTTGTGAGTGGGCAAACTTTCAAAATCAGCAGGGGATCAAATACTTATTTCCTTCACTGTATGGTGGAGGATATCTTTGCACGGGAATTTATGACAGATGAACATATTATTCGTTATCCAAAGGAGGGTTCACTGATGGAACACTATTGATTGAACTTGATTTTCTGAAGTACTTTTATTTTGATTCACACTTAAAATATTCTTTATTTCCATTTTTTATTTTTTGTGTGGTTTTTGTTCTTTATATATATATTCATATTGATATTTTTTCTTCTAATATATATTTATTTCTTCACTT
Source organism: Staurois parvus (assembly GCF_062004578.1). NCBI lineage: Eukaryota > Metazoa > Chordata > Amphibia > Anura > Ranidae > Staurois > Staurois parvus. Next base: position 33,141,473 of record NW_028317815.1, on the reverse strand, counting down.
TGTTTTTTTTGTTATATAATGGTTTGTACCACTGATTAATGTTGCGCAGCATTTTTTCACTTCACATTATGATTGTATAAATTTGCTCCACTGAGACATAGGTTGTGTGCACTAGCGGCTACAGCATTTAATTGTAACTTTTTTTTTGTTTTTATTTCACGATAGTTAGCGCTTGAGTTATTCAATTTATTTTAGAACACTTTAATTGTTTATTCTTACCTTGGTCTGTTCTGAGCAAACCAATGTTTGTCTTTTGTCATTTCTCAGACTGGGCAGGGATCAGCTTTCACCAACACCATGTAAACTACCCACCTCAAAAATAAAACTTTTGCTGCAAATAATTTCCCTAAATTACAACTCTGTACAGATTAATCATATACTCCCTTAATTTGCCAAGCAAGCTTTGATTTTTAAGTTTTTAGTGTTTTAAAGTTTTAGACATTCGCACAGCTGCAGAATTAAATTTAAAAGTTTTTTTTAAAAACCCATTAAATTACATATTTATATTCATTCTTTAGTGAATGTCAAGATTACACGTAACCGAGCCTGGATTACCAAACCTTTACCAGGAAAGTAGACCAGTAAGAGAAAAAAGCCTGTAAGAGACAATGATAATCATACCAGATCTGAAAGCTCTTCTGACAGTATAGATGGAATTTGAAGAGCACCTAGCCCACCAGTAGGAGTAGACTATATGTGAATTATGCATTCCTTTCCACACAAACATCAGTTTTATTTTAAGTAGTGTGAGGAAAATTTAAAGCCCTCGCATTTTTTTTTTTTTGAGTTCCTGCTTTAACATTTTTACTTACAAATTAACATCAGCTTTTGAATAATTATGTGATTACATTTTCACTTTATATATAAAATGTACATGAACCAGGATTTCCATGTTGGGTGAATTGCAGTAGATATAGAGCCTTCCCTGGGCATTTAACTGCTGCCATGTGTCTTGAACCCTCTGAGGCTGGATTGAAATAAAGCTTTGTAAGGGATTGAATCTTCCATCACACCACATTCTACCCATCAAGTGCTTTTTAGAAAACAAAGAAAAAAGAAAATCAGAAAAAGAAAATTAAAAAAACAGGAAATAAGGGGGGGCATAATTTACTGTACAATAAAACAGAGATGAACTTTCCATTGTTAAATTATACTAGAATATGATTGGTCATCATGGCCAAGGTTTGCACTTTTGTTCCTGTTTTACTTTTCCATTTTTACTGCTAGGTCCTTTTATATCTTTCTATATTCCCTTAGCAAATAAAGGTAAGCCACACAAGAAAACCTTATATCTTAATTTGAAAGTCAAGTGGAGCTGATATAAAATAGTATAAAAAACAAATGTTCAAAAGATCACTTGGATAACTGTAATAGCCAAACCACAGTATGAGCCAGAACAGTGGAATATATTGTGTATATTGTATAATTCTATGTAATGCACTTAAAAAGAGAAAAAAAGTATTTATGTGCAGGCAGGGAACAAACCATGTTCTTGTAATTGTGTTGAATAACGTGAATAAAGTGTGAAGAAAGCTGCAAGTCGCAGCCAATATATTCTTTGTCGGATGAGTGACTTTAAAAGTGAGAGCCTTTGTAGTTGCCAGGGGAGAGGGTGCTTTATTTCCCAAGTGGCTCCAGTCCCAGGTGCAAGGCAGAACAGGCATTATTTAACTAGACTAAAGTGAACTGTATATGAGTTAGCGGGCAAAGATCTTACCAGTGCACACTTGGATTTTACAAGGCCAAAAGAAGATACGTAATGACATCTAAAGTATTAGTGGCTATCAAAACTATGGCTTTTTGTTGAAAGAAAAAAAAAATCAAATCTCATCTGCTCAGGTGATCTGTTATGAAAGCACTTTTGATATACAGTAATTATTTTTATTAGATTAAATGAATGCTGGATTAGGTTTCTAAAACCAAACATTGCCAGATCAGGAAAGCTTAGTCTATAGATCACTCAATAAAATAATCTTCATGTATGCTTCAAATTAGGAGCATCACTTGTCAGGTCGATCCAGTGTGAAAAAGGGCAGTAATGAGAGCTTCAGTCAGCCAGAGGCATTTGTAATGGATTTTTTCTGGTTTGTATGAATATCACCCTTCAAGTGAGCCCTGATTATTCACTCTTCTAAAAACACTGTATGCCACTGTAATTGTCAGGAACGTATTGCAGAGGATCCTGGCCATCCTTGCTGTGAGGAAAATCAGGTCTCCTCCCTAGTCATCCTAAGGGAGATAGAGTATGCGCCCTTCGGCTTTAAACTGCCCACTACCTAATTTGGCCAAATGCTCAAAAACTGCTTGACAAAGAATACACCGCAGCTGCTGTAGACATCCCCTGGACAAATCATTTAGGGAAGAAGTGGTAGATCATTTAGAATGGATTTACCCAAGTGATCACTATTGTTTTTCCACATTGATGTCAGCCTCAGGGGCAGTACATAAACATCCACACTTGGTCAAAATCAGTAATTTTTTTTTTTTGTAAAGATTTTACACCATTTGTGTTTTCCAAACTCAGTCTCATGTCTACAGCTAGCCTTCCTCCAAGATATAGGAATACTTTACATCTAATTAATAACATCTACACCCAAACTGCTAGGTCCAGTGAAGGCAGAAATATGTATTTTCTGGCACTCCATAGAGAACGCTAAGCTTCAATGTTAAATGAATATGGCTACAACAAATTTTCACCCTTGGGTATTAACTTACAAACCCTTTCTATGAAATGCTATCTCGTCTAAATGGCTAACATGATGTCCATTGTTGTTTCTTGTCTATTTACGTATATAGAACATTTGTGATTGATTTCCTTTTTTTCTTCTATTTTTTATTATGTTGTTTTGTATCACTTATCTAAATTGTTATCATTGATTACATTGTATGTTGCTGCTATTGAGACCACTGCTGCTTCGCCATGGGACGGTGCCTCTGCTGTTCCCCATGGTGGTCACGTGAGTCCCTGAGGAGGTCTTCTCCTCTATGGTGGTGACTTTGCCTCTTCTGAGCCTATTCGTGGTCTCCAAAATTGCCACGTTGGTGGAAATTGTGCATGCGCGGCTCGGGGCATCTAGTGTGGTGACGTCAGATGCTGGCGACAGCTGGTGGTTCCATACATGCTGGACTGGGGGTATATATGGCAGGCTGGAAGGGCCCCTTGATGTAGACATTTACCAGGAGGGGCAGCTTCACCCTCTCTTTTTCCAGGTAGACCACATTTCAATAGCATCTTCAAACATTAGTATACTATTCTATGTCATTTCTTATCTCGGAAATGTTTGGCTATCACTACTACATGATTTTTAGTCCTATTGTACTTTTTCATCCCCTCTTGGCTTAGACCTTGTCACTTTGTTTTTAATGTTAGTTTATAGTTGTTCCTGTGGCTGCTTTTTTCTGTTTCATTTCCTTTTTTAATATTTTTTTTTATGTTTTTCAGTCACACAGGTGGTCCATCTGCCACCGTGCTTGTCATTTTTGCCTCTCATGGGGGAGATATGTTGGTGCCTTGTCTGGCCTATTTCAACTAGTAAATCGAAACAAAAACGAGAAGCGCACCAACCTTGCGCATTACCTCAGTAACCAAAAAGTTTATTAATTGTAAAATAATACTCACATAATACTCACAAACAGTGAATAAAATCAGGCATGTAGGTCCTCAAAGGGACCTGAAAAGTAGAAAGCCAGTGCGGATCCCGTCATGGGGGTAGATACTCAGTACAGCTGAGGGCATCCCTTCTTCATCAGAGCTATTTCAACTAGTATGAGCTCACATTGGTAAGCAAATTGTCTGTGGATTTTGAGATTTTTATATGTAACGTTATACTTGTAATGCCATGATATATTGTACTCCGATTGTTATGATTCTTTTTCATAACAAGTTTTGACTTTTCCTCCTGAGGAAGCGGAATTTTTCCACGAAACATGTAGAGGAATCAACATTATCCTCTATCAAGGGTGGAGCTGGAACAACCACAATTTATGTGACCTTTGAGAATATGCTGATTCATTGAGATTTCAGAACAGATTTATGTACCGGTCTGATCAAACAATTTTTTTATACCAATAAAAATGTATTGTTTTTAGAACTGTTGTCATTTGGGTGTTGAGATAGTCCATTTTTCTCACTGGGGGACATGTTACCCTTTTCCTGAGTTTCTATAACACGAATGTAGGCAGCGGGATAGCCTTTTCACATCACAGATAGTCTCTGTGCTGAAGACTGGACTTGAAGTTGTAACATTTAGGGAGGTCATCCTAGTCCTTGCACCTCTATTTAATGATTCACTAACCTATCTGTACTGCAGACATACCATGTGATCAAGAAGCAATATAGGGTTTGCATCATATAGGACGCTGAACTAAAAAATGTAACCCGGGAGTCTGATTTACTTGACTGCTATTATGTGCAAAAAAAGTGACAATTTGAACAAAAACAACAAAAAGTTTTCAAGTTGCATTAGAGTACCATTTGAAGTATACTGTAAATCAAGACGTGAATGTAATATATATATATAAAATATATATTCTAGTTGATTGTACACAATTGCACACATCATACAAAACGTAAGGGAAGAAGAATGCTTCCAACTTATGAACATTTTGAATTGTCTATAGATATTTGTGTTAAAGTGTATTTCCAAACCTGGCTTTCCACGAGTTAAATGCTAGCAATGTAAATTCCATTTAGATCCAAAAAGCCCAAAGCAGAACATCTCCCAGATACCAGATATTCTGGAGGAAAAGAAGATGAGCAGTCATCTGTGGACAAGGGTAATCATAGCAAAACTGCATGAAACAGAGCGTGCTCTGTATTTCAGGCAGTGTGAAGCAGAAAGAGGCTAACTGTGAGACTGAAGAATTGAAAAGCAAGTAGCACTGGAGAGGCAAGGGAGATATATCTAGACAGGACATTACTACATTCCTAGTGCTGCACATATTTCATTCATTCAAGGGAACATAAAAGTACATTAATTTAAATTCAACAGAGCTTCTGTAATTTGCCTCAAACTTTGTAGTACTTTGAGGGCCCTGAAAACAAGTTTAAGAAGTCGTCCATTTCCTTTTACACAGGGTGAAACTACCCCAATACACCCTCAGGATGCATACTGTTGTTTTCAACAGCCTGTTTGTAGTGGTCTGGCTTCAAATGGGGCCTCTTGCGATTACAGTATCCTTTGTGGCTCCCCGCCCTAGGGCTTTTGGACTGCTGGGTCTCATGCGCTTTCTGCTGTCATGGAGATATAGTTTTTATGGGAGATGTTAAGCTGAATACACAGTTCCATACACGTAAGTGATGGTTTAAAGGTATGTATGTAAGCAGGATAAACAGCATATGGCTAATATTATATTGGTATACATTGGAGATATTCTCCATCCACTTCCACTTGAGGAAGTGGACTACTGTTCAAGAAACGCGTAGAGATAAATTCTGATCCCAATAACAGAGCAGTATAATACAAGGATTGACATTAAATTATCAACTGTTAACTGTTTTTGCTTTTGGGGACTGATGGCAGAAAATTGTCTAATATTGGATAAAATATCATATGCTCAGACTTGATCTTTTTACAAGCAATAATGTATTATCTTTAATAAAATTGTATAGTTTTCATTGTAAAGACATGTATAAACTCTACTAAGATAATCCCACCTTGTGTCACAGGAAATTTACTTTGAATATGGAAAAGAGGGATGATGGTACTTAACAAAAATGTAGGTTGTTTGCAGGTAAAGTATAATAGGAGAATAAGTTTATAAAATCCCTGTAGCCTAGTCTTGACCTGACACTAAAAGAAAATAGAGAATGGCACTGCTGAACTCTTTTTTTTAAATGCTTGTTACCTGGCTGTTCCTCATTCTTTGACCTATTGAGAGAGCAAAAATGCAATTAAGAGCTTCTGACAATTGTTCAATTTTCCTGATCTGCATATTTTCTTAAGTCAATGACTCAGAAACTAATGAAGCCAGTGTCAACAAGGTAACGAACAGTTCTTAAAGGAAGATACAATAGGCAATGTTTATATTTCGCAAATGGCAGTTTTACATTAAAGCAATGGCAGCCTCCATTTTTATCAATATATGTACTTAAAAAGGGGGTCAGCAATGGCAGCCTCTATATTCATCAAGCAATTTGTTTATATTAAAAGAAGGTCAGCAACGGCAGACTCCATATTTATCACGACATGTTTAATTTAAAAGGACGTCAGCAATGTCAGACTCAATATTTATCACGATTAAAAAAAAGGCAACAATGGTAGCCTTCAAAGTTATCAACTGACAAATATACCATAAAAAGGCGGTCAACATTAGCAGTACATATGCGGGTAGTTTGAAACCCAGAACAGAATTGTTGGTAACTGGGCTTGGGGTGGCAGGAGCCAATTGCTATTTGAAGGAATTTCTATCAGCTGGTGTGTGTTGCTGCAGATCGTTGCTCCCAGAGCACAAGCGGTTATAGCTGGTTTATAATCTTACCAGCATGGAGCTCTGGTGAGTGGATCCAATTCATTTGGTGGTAGATTTTCACTTTTTTTGATTCACATTATATGAGCAGTTTAAAGAAGATTCAAATATGAATTTTTGTACACTTTTAATTTATTTATATCATTTATGGACTTGGATCATTTATATATTTTTTCACTGATTTGCAAAAAAATATTTTTGATTGATTTGTCACATTCATCTGATATTAATTGATATATTATTTATTCATATTATAATACTTTTTGAGTTCACTCGTCTATAGATATATTATTTTGAAGAGTGCTGCCTTTTTTGCTTTTTAGTAAAATTAAAGATATAATCTTTTTGGTTGTCATCAAGGAAAGAAGCTTGGTGGCCATTTTGTTGGAGCCCAGAGTATGAGATTGAAAGGTGCAGTGTGCAAGAATCCTAGTAGGGATGTGTGACCGGAGAATCCTTGAGGTGACAGGAGAGAGTGCAGTGTGTGTAAGCATGAGGAAGCCCACTTGCATCCAATGGCTGGAGTTTCCTAGTGATAGGACAGAACAGGGCATTGCTATCTATGTGAGTTTTTCAGCCAGCTTTCTATGGAGGTGCAAATGGCCAAAAGGTATGAGTTACATTTGTAAACATTTAAAACATTGCAGTTTTTTGTCATCTACTGGAGCCATTGACTACATACGCTATGTTTTTTTTTTTAAAGGTGAACATAGCCTTTAATGTTATGCTAACCTGTACTATAATTTCTAGTGACAGGTTTCCTTTAAATAAGCCAGGCCCCCAAAATTGATATTTTATTCTAGGGTAGATGTTACAGCAGTATATCAGATAATAGCTTCTAATTTCTCCCAGTGATGAGATCTTTACATCCAAGGTCCTGGGTCTGCACTCCTGATCTGGCTATCATAAGGGTGCCCTACTTTCTCTGCAAAGCTGACCATACATTTTAAAATCTGATTGTACAATATCCTTTAAATTTACCAACAACAATGTAATCTTGACTGATTTTTTACCAATCTAAAGGATATTGTAAAGAAGCTGTATGATCACGTCATAACATATCTGATCAGCTATAAAGGTTTAAAACATGGGTGCTTAACCTGTGGCACGCCAGCAGTTGTGGAACTACAAGTCCCATCATGTCTCAGTATTTGGGAGTCATGCTTGTAATTGTCAGCCTTGCAAAGCCTCATAGGACTTGTAGTTCTGCAATGGCTGGAGGGCCACAGGATATAAAATGCAAAAAGTGGGAACATCTCTTTTGTGACAGAAGTGACCCCAAGCTCAGCATGAGCAGATGCAGCAACTATGGTGGGGACATCTTGCTAATAAAACCTAAAAAAAAAAGATAAAACCAAGGATAGCTCATACCACCTTTGGGTGATTGGACATTTAAAGAGACACTGTCACCTTTCCCATGAGTGAATGTCCTTTAAAAGAGCATCCCTGATCCCCAAATACCTACCTTACCTGCAGTATCTCACAGCACCTTGCTTCTCTCAGGTCAGGGACCCAGAGAAGTGGTGACATCACTCTCCAGATAGTACTCGGGCATAGTGATTGGCTGCTAAGCCCATGCACCATCATAGGGGAGCAGGTCACATGCTCTCATATACCTGGAAGTGTCACATTCTTACTGGCTGCAGAAGCTGTGAAGGAAAGGCGAGTATAAGGGGCTTGGTGATACCCTTTGCAAAGACGTGATCACTTTGCACTGCATATACCTGGTGAGGTTTTCAAACCATTTCTCGGGATTATAGGTAGAGTGGGTAAGAGTTGGAAACTATGTCAGGTTTTATCAGAGGCGTCCCTAGGGATGGTGTCACCCGGTGTGGTAACACGTGCTGTCACCCCTCCAGAGAGGAAGGAGTGGTGCCGGTGTAGTGGTAAAATGAGTATCCCTTGAAGATATGTATCCCCTAAAGCAACTGCTCATGTGCCGGTTTCAGGCTGTAGAAGCTAAACTCCAACTTTAGCACAGAGCCGGCGATCAGCTTCTTCGGCCTGAAACCGACACATGCGTACTTGCTTCAGGGATACTCATTTTACCGCTACACCAGGGCGGGTGCAGCTGTCACTGTGCCGGCATCCTGCTCCTGCACCCCCTGTGATGGTGTACCCCTAAGGACGCCACTGGGTTTTATTGCTGATTGTGCCCCCCAGACCACCCATACAATCATAGGAATTTTGATAGCACAGGACAGTAGTAATAAATATTCCAGAAGAGTTTCTAACCTTTCCCAACACTATCCAAAATTTTAAAAACACTTAACTCGTCATACTTTCAAAAGTAATGGTTGGAGCTTTTCTATGATCAAAATTTAAAATCATATATTAATTTATGCTTTTATTTTTAAATTCCAGCCCACACCTATTAATCCAAGCAATCTTGAAGTTTGGACACTTACTTTATGAAGTACGGTACTTCCTTGAACTCTGTGACACATTCACTATGTTCCGTAAGTAGGCACTGCTGTGTCACACATTTCACAGAGTCTGCCCTCTGAACTACAGAGGTGCTGAAAGGAGGAGTTTCAAGGAGGTGGAGTAAGAACTGGAACCCCTGCTTGCAGGGGTGCTACCGCAGGATATGTATTCCTTGCAGAGTAACCAGCAGAAGAGAAACTACAAAGCATGAAGTGAAGCCAGAAAGTTGTGGAAAGAGATGGCCAGCAGACAAGCAGAATTCAGAACATGAAAAGAGAGTTTTTAAGTAAGCTTATATTGGATTGTCAAAAATAATTGTTTGTATTTAACAATGCTGATGTCATCAAAGTAAAGTGTAGGTTGTAACTGTAGATTTTCTTTAAGATTGATGGAATAACATCATGAAATTATTTTATACAAAAAAAAAAAAAAAGACTATAATCCATTATTTATGATCAATAATTCTCAGAGCCTTTTCCCTCTGTCACACTTGCCCTTTATTACTAGCTGTAGCATGGCGGCCATTTATTCAGGAGGGGCAGAGGTCAGCAGCAGTAATTACAAGAGGATTCCAATACTGCCTGGGTCACTGCTCATACACAGGAATGCTTTAAATTGAAATGTGCCAGCTTGTCTTTGTGTGGTTTCTAACATGTGAGCACTACCTTGCCGAAACACAAAATAAAACAGTGACAGGGATTCTACAAAGCACAGTGATAAGTTTAAAAAAAAAAGGAAAATTCACTGCTGCCAAGTTGTCAGCTATCAACTTAATGAGGGTCAGTTAAGCCCTTGCTGTGTATTTTCTTAGTCAGTGGGTCTGGTATCCCAGCGACACTTGTTAGAGGATTGTGAGTGACAGTAAGGACAAGCACAATAGGTGGTGTAACATATAGGCTTGAAAAAATTGACGTTAAGTGTTCAAGGTAGAGCTTAGATGCAGGGAAGAAACCGTTGTAGAAACGCTATTTTAAGAACAGCTACCTGACTATTGCTGCTTTACACTTTGCCCAGGCTAAGGCATACATTGATGATGTTGTATGGTCAGCATATAAAAAAAACAAAAAATGTATTCTATTAGGTCTTAGTTTTGATCTTCCAACAGGAGTCTTAAATGCATCAGTCACAAGAAATGTAAAAGATATCAAAACAGATATATTCCCGTCATATAGTACAAATGTAAAATAATCGTATGAAAAATGTATCCTTCTATTGTTGGGTACAGCATCAGACTTGCTATCTTTAATAATGCAAATTATGACAGCACTATGGTTGTGGGTCCAATTCAAAGAGGATGTATGGTTAACCTGTATTGATTAGCATGTTTACCCCAATTGTACCCTTTTATGTTATTTCCCAGTAGTTCTCCACCTTGCCCTCAGTTACACAGGTGAACATCTAAATCATTTTTTTTTTTTCAAAAGTAGATCAATTAGCCTCTGGTGATATTCATATGTATATGGATTATCTGCAGTGCTAATGTTTTCTATCCTTCCATAAAGGGTTTTTCATTTTTTTTACACTGTGTGCAATGCAGCTACTGTTAGCACATTAGTAGATTTAAGAGGTGCATTTATAAATAAAACAAAAAAAAACGAAAAAACTACATCCTATAAAATTGAATGAACACTCTGTGCAAATAGGGGCACAGTCAAATGTTACTATGCTATTTTCTCTCCAGAACAAATTATATTCATTCACAAAAAAAGTGGCTTGAGAAAATACTGCATTATAGCCATTGAATGGAACTGCTGATAATAGAAAATAAATATTTACGTCATATGATTATCAGCTCCATCTATGGGACATAATGTGGTATTGTACTGAACCACTCTTTTTTAATGAATGAACATTCAACCTTGAGTGGAATTAGTCTGAGAATATTCAATTGCTAATGGTCAGCAATTTCATTTGTAGGTTGAAACACAGTCATTACCTGAAACAATGGTTTAGGAGCATTAAAACTGGGTGAGGAACAGACAAACTTTGCTATTATAGTGAGATTGTGGAAGACCGTTTCATGTCACAGAACATACTCCATTACAAGACTGAGAACAGCAACAAGACACAAGGTAGTTATACTGCAACAGCAAGGTCTCTTCCAGGCAAAGATTTCAAAGCAGGCAGTGGTTTCAAGATGTTCAAGCTCTTTTGAAGAAGCACAAAGGAATGGGCAACGTTGAGGACCATGGACACAGTGTTCAACCAAGGAAACTTAATTCAGCAGATGAAAGACACCATATATACTTCTCTGCGATATTGGAAGATGTCCAGCAGTGCCATCAGCACAGAACTGGCAGAAACCAGTGGGACCCAGGTATACCCATCTACTGTTTAGAGAAGTCTGACCAGAAGGTCTTCATGGAAGAATTGCAACAAAAAAGCCATTCCTCCAACTTGGAAACAAGGCTAAGCGATGCAACTATGCATTAAAACATAGGAACTGAGGTGCAGAAAAATGTCAGCAGGTGCTCTGGACTGAGGAGTCAAAATGTGAAGTATTTGGCTGCTGTAGGAGGCAGTTTATTCACCAAAGGGCTGGAGAGTGTTCTAATGAGTGTCTGCAGACAACAGTGAAGGTATGGAGGTTCCTTGCAAGTTTGGGGCTGCATTACTGCAAAAGAAGTTGGAGATTTGGTCATGGTCAATCATGGTCTCAATGCTGAGAAACACTGGCAGATAGATATCCATCATACCATACTGTAAGGGAGGCATGTGATTGGCCCCAAATTTATTCTGCAGCAGGACATCACCACCAAACATACAGCCAATGTCATGAAGAACTATATTCAGCGTAAAGAACAAGGATTCCTGAAAGTGATTGTTTGGCCCTGACCTCAATATTATGGAGTCTGTCTGGGATTCCGCAAACAGATAGAAGGATTTGAGGCAGCCTACATCCACAGAATATCTGTGGTTAGTTCTCCAAGATGTTTGGAACAACCTACCTGCTGAGTTCCTTCAAAAACTGTGTGCAAGTGTACCTAGAAGAATTAAAGAATTGATGTTGTTTTGAAAGAAAATGGTGATCACACCAATTATTTATTTGATTTGGATTTCTCTTCATTTACTTTCCATTTTGTTAATTGATAAAACATATTAACATTTCTATTTCTGAAAGCATTCTTAATCTACAGCATATTTTCACACCTGACTAAATGCACAGTAGTGCATATACCATTATACCTTGCTACCTGCAAGCTGTGATTATTGTACTGATTCTGCCCCCTGAAACTCCTCCTCTCAGCACCTCTGTAGTTCACAAGGCAGGCTCTGTGAAATGTGTGACACAGCAGTGCCTACACACAGGGCATAGTGCATATGCCCCAGATTTTAAGGAAGTAAATGCGTAGGGGTTTCACAAAGTAAGTTTACAAAACTTCAAGATTGTTCACATTAATGAGAGTAGGCTATTAACTATTGAAATGCAATGTGGAACTTAATATATGATTTTACATTTTGACCATAGATGTACTTTAATCAAACAAGACCATGTGTTTTTCATTGGGAATGCTATTCATTCCATTTATCATTCAGTGAATGTAAATTTATTTTAACGGTTACCTATTTTCCTTTGCACAATATTCAAACTATTTCCTGGTTTGAAATAGGTAAATGTGCATTTTAAAAGTCTTTGGAGCTATGGGATTTTTCTTCCAGTTGTCTGGTGAACCTGTTTTTAGCACTTCCATGGTTAATTTTTATATACTTTTTTTAATAAATGAAATAGAATACCTCATCAGCATTAGAAAGATGGAGTGATTTCAGAAAATAGAGTAGGGAAACCAACCAACACCCCCCTCCCAAAAATACTGTCAGGTATAGGGATATTTGGCACCAACACGTACCCACAAATGAATGCGTCTTCTTCTCGGCAAATGGATTTTAGAAATCACTGTGCCTGTGAGAAAGAGGACTAGCAAAAACAAGAAACCACGAAAATAAGCTTTTTTATTTTTTTTTACTAATATTTACCTTTCAAGGCAGCGATCTCTGAAGATGTCCTGTGGCCTTTGCTCCAGCACTGTTGGGACCAGGCTAGGCTGCTATTTATGTGCTGTAATGAAAAAAACCTACATAAATAACAGAAACAATTTATCAAATTCATAAGCTACCATTACATACCTAATCTTAGTAATGCCCAAAGCCACTCAACCTACATATACAAATAGTATTTTTTCTGAAAGTTGATATTTGCATAAGAATAGGCAGCCCCCTATGTGATAATGACTTGGCCATCTGACAGGAAACATTGGCACACAGCTTTATTGCAGGATGGGTCAGGGGAAGGTTTACCTAATCTTGCTCATCAGAAAGATAAAAGGCTATGGGCATCACAGAGGTGAGTTTACCAGGATGTGCCGTCAGCTACCTGCAGCTGCTATTAACTTTTCCTTTATCCACAGGTTGGCTTTAAGAAAAACAAACACTGTTGAGTGCTCAAGGAAATAAAAAGGCAGAGGAAGAAATTTGTTTCTGTGGATGTGTCATAAGGCTTTCTCTACTGGTCTGCCTTTGTAGTTTTGTCAGGTTCAAATATTCACACTTGGCGTTGACAGTTTGCATATTTTGCCTGGTTTCAGCAATAAAAAAGAAACATCTTTTATACACTAACAAGAATCTGAGCTTAGACATGGTGATTAATTTAAGTCAAATTGGGAAAAGGAAAGCCTTTGTTTGCAGTGTGTGCAGAATCCTAGGTATAAAGCAGATATGGGCACTGATCTCCTGAGCCCTTTTTATACACTTTAGAGTTTATCAGCTTCAGAAATCTGTATTTCACCACTGACAGGTCACAGTCACAGGAGAAATTAACTTTTTCCTTCAATTGCATTGCTTGTTCTTTGACAATATGGAGAAAATGGCTATTTACTGGCCAGACTCGTATTGGCATTTTCTAAAGATCCCTCTGTTACTATGACAAACTGTTATTGTCGCATATATTGTGTCCTTATCTTTTACATGTGTACAAGCATACAATACTTGAGACAGAAGTAATCATGATTAATCACAAGGGCACACCAAAGCCCATATCTGTACACATGCCCACACTGCTACAGAGAGGTCTTATACAATCTGAGGAATTATCCACACATTGCAAGGTTCTGCTGGGCTCTGAATGCATTATGAAGGTGTAGCACCCTCCTAGTTTAGCTAAGGGGAGCTAGACCCTGATGCTGATTAGCAGCTCAAGTGAGATAGTCAGAGGGGTCAAATTCTGGACTCTACAGGCCAGCCCCTCTGGAATTTCCCCCAGCTCTGAGGCTTTCATACAAGGGCCTTGAAGGCAGTGAGTGGATCAGAGGAGTTGTTGGCTGTACTTTTGAGGGACTTCAGCCAATCCCCAACAGTAGGCTTGGCAGAGGGCTGGACTCCCTTAAAAGTGTTGGAGCCTGTTCAGTAAGAGGTGTGTGGTGGTGGAGGGGAATGTGAGGCAGGAAGATGTGAGGCTGGAAGAGGAAGGTTGCCAGGAGGCCTAGTGGGATGGGACCCTGAGAGAGGACCACCTGTATGGCAGGAAAGGAGCAGCCCAGCTGATAGGCCTGGTAGCAGCAGCTATTCCGCAAGCAGTACAGGAGAGAATCTGAGTAAGTACAGCTGCACCCCCTGGGCAGATAGGGGAAGAAGCACTTGGTGGGAAACCAAGATTAGCCCTCTGCTAGTAACTGTTATCCATTTAAGGAAACAGGAATCAGATCCTCTGCTCAGGAAGAAAACTTTCAGATTGCTGGGTGAAGAGGAGTTCATCTAGAGTCTGGAGTAGTACCACTGGAGCTGCTGGCTGGCACTCCAACAGAGACTGCATCAAAGAAGAGAAGCTGTAACTAGTTCAAGAAGTTGTCCTCAAGTTTCAGTTCCATTGGTCTTCCTATAACTCCTATACCCTATCCAAGTTTAATCCCGCAGGTCTTTAGGGGGACCCACATTCATCAGCAACCCCTAAGGGGGTAGTGTTACAAAGGTTTGTGTAAATTGCTCTTGCCATGCCATCTTATGCACAGAGAATATGTGTGGTAGTACTGGGTATTGCAATCCAAGTTTTCAAATTGTACAATGTTGGAGAATGGCTAAAAGCCCTGTCAGTTTTGTTGTGGTCTATTTGCCATTGGAGAGATTTCCCTTCACTAACTGCTCTGAAAACATAACAGTAAATACAAACAGATGGAAAAAAGTTTTTTTTTTCTTCTTACCAATTACTTTTCTTGCAGTCCGTAGATGGATACAAGAATTCATAGACTGTTGAGTAATACTGCTGCCTACAAGAAAAGTTGGACATCAGCAAACGAAAATCTTTTCTTTTTATTTCACTTTGCAGTACTAGTCGAGCTTCCCTAGCCTTGTTTAGAGCTGCACAACCTTCTATGCATTGGTGGTCGAATTTTTCAAGTTCTGTTTCCATCCATCCTTGCTCTGGGTTATAAAGCGTAAGAGAGGTCATTTCTGTTTCTACAAACAAAAAACAGTGCCAGACCAGTATAACCTGTTATACTCCCAGCATGCCTAAGGCTAGGTTCACACCTATGCAGGTTGCCTTTAAGCCATTTCTGCATTGTGTTTTGCATTGCGTTTTTGATGCGTTTTTCTTTCTTGTTGCTAGACAGATTTAAAACACATCAAAAATGTGGCAAAAATGCATAAAAATTGTGTCAAACATGCAATACATGCTTTTCTGCAGTGTTTCCATTGAAGTCTATAGAACAAAAAACGCAACTTTTTGCATTAAAAAAAGTCCCTGACCCCTTCCAATAAACGCACCGGGTGAAAACGCAGAGATGTGAACATGTCCCATAGGAAATCATGTTAAATGGGCTATACTGCGTTTCTGCAAAACGCTTAGGTGTGAAGCTAGGGTAGGTGCTTATGCACATGGACACAAAATATGCTGCATTCAGCTCTGTAATGTGTACTTTTTCATGGATCTTAAAGCTGTACAGAATATTATGGTCCATACACACAGCTCCATAACCTGGAACTGCATAAAGCTGCTTTAAGATTCCTGATGAGGAATCACCTTTTCCCTCACTGGTACCAGTTTTACCTTTCACAATAGGTCTTTTAGGTTTAACATACTTTCTTCGGTTACAGAAGGCAAACAAATCTTTGTTAGCAGTACCAATCATTAACAGATAACTCATTTTAATGTCACAATAGCCAATACCATCAGTTCTGTCTTTCTCAGTGTTTGTAAGAACCAGGCCTGGGAAGGGACCACACACAGATGAATGTCTATCCCCATGGGACCTTCAAAAAGCTTCATCTCGTCTGCTGTCCAACACTCTGTGAGCAGTTGCTCTAACAAGTGAGACTGATCAAAGTAAAAACCATTGCCTAATGCAATAATCCACACTGGTTTAAGCTTTACCATGTCAGAGCCACCAGTACCAGTAGCACTTTTCCCCACAGTGTCCTTGGGTACCTTAACTTGTACCTCTTTGCGAGTGACAGAAAGCATCTCTGTTATTTCCGCATCTATTCCGGGCCCTTCCTTCTCAGGAGGTCTACCAGGTTAGGCAGTCACTTACTAACCACTGCTCAGCTGCCCCTCCGACCACACCAGCAGGAATGTTCTTAGTCACTGCATCAGGCAGAGAGACATCTGATGTCTCCAACAGTTCTCCTGACAGCCTTCCATGTAAACCAGTATTTGGAAGCACCCTCACAGGAAATCGTGAGAACACCAATAATAAACAACTTGCCAACCAGTTCCAGTTTTTACCAACATTACCAAGAGCAGCTTGTACCACCTGGCTACCACCCACTGGGACTGCAATGCCAGCATGTTCAAACATTGTGTAGACATCCAGGCACGCAGAGAATCTGCTTTTATGACAAAGTAGCTCCAACAGCATATCTGTCATCTTAAAACCTGGACACACACACAACCTTAAGAATTTTAGTAAAACCGGTACACAAGGCTGTAGGCTTCATCCTACCCAATACTCTTTGAAACATTCCAGCCCCAATTCAGAATGACCAAATCCAAAGATTTGCTGGTGCTTCTCAGACTCTTTGAGCATAAAAGCGCAAGAGCAAGAAATGCATCACATACTAGCACATTGTTAAATACGTACCTTAAAACAAAGTCCTTCACTGATGAATTGTCACTGCTCATATAACTCTACACAGAGTTCCCTATATTAACCACTGATGTATTTATACATGTTCATCAGATCCCTCCCTAATCTCTTCTCAAGAGAATAAATTCAGTTCCTCTAATCTTTCCTCATAGCTGAGCTCCATGCCTCTCATCAGCTTGGCTGCCCTTCTCTGCAGTTTCTCCAGTTCCCCAATGTTCTTTTTGTGAATTGGTGCCCAAAACTGAACTGCATATTCCAGATGAGAACAACCTGGTCTTTTTTGATCTGCAAAATCAGTCTGTCCAAGGGTTGGAGTGACTTGCCACACAAAAACAAGAGGTTGTTTTAAAGTGGTATTGAGCACAATTGTATACATAAATCTGCCACAAAGAAAGCTGCATGAGCTCCAGAATAAGCTTGCAGCAGAGAAGTGTTGGGTGGCTCCTGCACTGAAGAGTCCAGAAAACTCTGTCTTGAACTATGTCTAGAATAAGTTGCAGATACTCTAAGACAGGGGTATCAAACTGGTGCCCATCCAGCTGTTGCAAAACTACAAGCCCCACCATGCCTCTGCCTTTGGGAGTCATGCTTGTAATTGTCAATCTTGCAATTCTTCAGGGAACTTGTAGTTTGGCAACAGCTGGAGGGCTGCCAGTTTGACACCCATGCTCTAAGCAATGAGCTGGCTCCAACAATGACTTCCAGGTGAACCATCTCAAGGTGTAGCCCGTTCATGCTAGATTGTCAGCCAGATCAACAGGAAATTGTCCAGATATGCCGCAATAGGGATGCCCTGGGAGAGCTGCAAAGATAGCACGTGCAGACATTAGACCAAATAGTAGGGTCACAAACTGGAAGTGCTGAGGACCCACAGCAAAGCGAGGGATGGTAGCTATGAAAGACCTGGTGGGTGCCATGCAGAATTTCTGGGCCCAAATGAAGATATTTTGGGCCTTGAGATAGAAGATGGGGCAGATACCTCCATTTGGTATGGGAACTGTGAACAGGTAGGAGATTCTATCCCTGGAACCATCCTGCCATAGAAAATGGGGCAATGAATCCTTGCTCAAGGGGAACCTGTGATGGATGTGTGGAGATCTGCTAATCACAAGCAGACAGGAAGACATGAGCAGAGGAGGGGGCCCAAGAGCACAATTCTTGTAGCCCTTTGAAACCACCTCCCACATTCAAGCATCAGAGAAGCTGACCACTGAAATGTCCACAAAGGTTAACAGATGTCCCTATACTTTTGGAAAGTGGGGGCATCCCCTCATATGGAAAATGATTTACCTGAGGGCTTGGGGTACTTAAAAGTCCAGGGTTTGCAGGTGGACTGGGGACCTCTGTAGAGGCATAAGCCTTCCTAAACTGAACCATAGGCTTCCTCTGCCGGGGCAGGGGAATATTCTTGTTCCCGATGACATTCATGATAAGCGTGTCCTGGGGAGCTATGAAAGGACATGTGAAACAGATACT
The DNA here is from genome assembly GCF_062004578.1 of Staurois parvus. Lineage (NCBI taxonomy): Eukaryota > Metazoa > Chordata > Amphibia > Anura > Ranidae > Staurois > Staurois parvus. The sequence continues at coordinate 33,123,024 of NW_028317815.1, read as the reverse complement.
TTTTGAATATCAGTTCCACCGCCCAACAATTTAACCCCTTTACTTTAAGCTGAACAAATAACAAATGTTAACTAAAATGCAGACCTAATTGACATAAAATGTCATGTTATTAATATTCAGACATATATACTGCAAAGAAGTGTAATTCATCAAAATGTATCGACCAAAATAAAATGTCTCCTCCAAAATTGAGTACAAGGTCCAAAAGTGCTGCAGACGTGCTTTAAATGACACTTCCAATTTAGTTGTGCTTAGGGTGCCTAATATAACACTCCTAGATAAGCCCCAGTGACCAATCTCACTCACCAGATAAAAATGGCCTTTTAGTAACAAGAAAGCGTAAAACCTCTGATCAGATATACCCAGTATTGTGATGGATTCTTGCTTAGTTGCTCCCCGTGGATATCGGAGACAATACAGCAAACAGGAGAGGAAAGGCTCATAGCACACAATTAGGAAGTTTGAGCTACGTAATTCTTTATCTTGGAGTAAATCCATGAGGTTCCTTTTTTTTTTTTTTTTTTTTTTTAAGAATCAATAAGGTGCGATTAAGACACGAGGGAAATGTGTCCTGTACTAATTTAAAGACAAGTCAAAATTTCTATTTTACAATAATGGACAGTATTGGCATTCTTAGACCAAGGGATGTACTCCCAATAAAGAGGTGGGCAACATCGCAACTGCAATGACCATCGGCTGGAAACCGAAGATGATCAAAGTAAAAGTATGTCACCTGCACACCACAGATTTCCAGAATGGGTCCAAAGCTTTATTCAGTGATCACATCATTATAACAGAAGCAATGTTTTTGAGCCTCGCAGGACCTCTTCATAAAGGCAAGGGTTTAGGGAAGCCGAAACAACTACTCATCTTGATGCCCCTCATAGCTGCAGCTGGCATCAGCAGAGACCTGAACATCTACCTGTGAACGCACGTGAACAGAGGACCAGGTGGAGGGCTTTCAAATCTGGGATACAGATGCTTCATTCTGTAAAACCAAAGAGTCACCAACAGCCATGGTGGAATGGAAATAGAGGAAACCTTTTTCTACAAGGGAATATGCCCTGAAAATGGGTCTGATTTACCTGGCAATGGTGATGCAATAAGAAGGGTGTCCTCTGCAAGGACAGCTGGGTAGAACAAAAAGGGATTCAGTCTTGAGAAAAGGGACTGTAGCTGACAAGTAGACCCGGACAGCCCTTACCACATTCAAACAATACAAGACCATTTCTATGTCACAAAGTGTACCAAACTTGCAGCGTCACTCAAAGCCAGACAGTTAATGTCAGTGTTGTCTTCAGCTGCCACTCCAGCCATGCCCTCTAACGCGTTTCACCCTGCCCACTGGGATGAAATGCATCAGAGGGGGGAGCAGCTGAGGCCAACTTTACTGGGCTAGTTTGAGCAGTGTCCATCTTCTTTGTACATTGCTATGTTGTGTTTTGAGACAGGACAGAGTGATAGATTGACATGTCCAACACCTTGTCCTTGTGCAAAACTAGAAAAGGCTATTTCTGAGCTGCTAACTCAGAAGAATGCCTAACAGATGTGATGGTAACCTAGAAGGCAACCTTACAGGAGAGGTCTCTCAAACAAATGCCTCTGAAAAGTAGACAGCACTAGATTAAGATTCCAAGGTGACACAGGAGGTTGAATGGATTTATATGAGCAACTCCTAGTAGAAACTTCTTAATTGGGGATTGCTTAGCAAGCAAGCAGTTTCTAGAAGAGGTAGGATAAGGCAGAAATATGTCATTTGAGGGTACCCAGGGCCAGACACTGGTCAAGACCGAACAGAAGAAAGGCCAAAATTAGAGTGAAAGGCTATCCCCTAGGGTTCAGCCACCTGTCCTCAGCATGAAAAGAAGAAATTTCATGTGCAATGGTAAATCCTGCAGGAATTGGGGGAGAATAAATGAATCAGAGGTGCCCCTATCCTACAGCACTTCAACAGCCATGCCATCAAATCCAGTGACTGAGAAACAGGTTGGAATAAGGGGCCTTGAGCCAGTAGGTCTGGGCTGTTTAGAAGAGGCCAAAGCTAGTCACCCAGAAGTCTGAGTATGTCTGTGTACCAAGTTTTTCTGGGCTAAATTGGTGTGATGACAATCACTGGGACCCTTTCCTCCTATCTTGTGCAACAGTCAAGGCAATATCTTCACTGCAGGAAAGGCATAAACCAGTTGGAATTGAGTCCAATGTATCATTAGAGCACCTACTGCAAAGGCTAGAGTCCTTGGTATTGGACACAAATATGTTGTTTCATGCTGAACCTGGATGCCAGAATATCCACATCTGGGTTTCCCCCCATCTTATCTTAGAGATTATGGAAGATCTCAGGGAACAAGGGCCATTCTACTAGGTCTAGGCACTGACAACTTAAGACATTCGCCTGCCAACTGTCCACTCCAGGAAAGGGGATGGCTGAGAGAGCTGGAATGTAAGTTTCTGCCCATGAAACTATTAGACATGTTTCTTTTTAAGGTTGCTAGGCTTCTGGCACCCTTTGATGAGTTATGCAGGCCACTGATGTAGCATTGCCCAACTGTACTCTGACTGTGTGACCATATAGTAGAGGTCCAATGTTATAAAGACAATATAATGTTTCTTTGCTCCAGAAAGTTGATAAGGAGTTTGAACTCCTGTGGGGACCATATCCCTGGATAACCAAGTAGTAGTAAATTCCACCCAAGCCTGTAAGGCTCACATCTGTCATTTCTACATTGCAAGTCATGTGAAGGAATTACTTTCCCAATTCCAGAGCAGGATTGGAGATCCATCATGCCAGGCAGAGCTCTGGCTGGACAGAAGCATTGGGCAATCCAAGGATTGGATGTTCTTGTTCCACATCTGGAGTATGTTGAGAAGTTCTGGTATAAAACTGGGAAAAGGGAACTGCCTCAAAAGGTGGCTACCATGAGACCAAGAACTCATGCAGCAGCAAACAGAAGAATGCCATTTTGACCTGAAGACTCAAGTGATGGACTTTGGGGAGGCTTTCTTCCCCTAAAGGTTGAATTAGGATGGACAAGACCAAAACCTGTTATTTAGGATTACTTAGAGCTAAGTTTTGGTTTAGATCTAACTGCAAAAAAAGCCAGATTACAGGGTACCCAGTAGTCCCTGGGGTTGATCACCTTGTGTTTATGCACCAGGCTTAGGAGGATCTACAGGTAAGGTAGTAGATTGTCCTCAAATGACTTTTCTGGCCTGGAGTATTGTGAGAATGACTCAGATATACTACGGTCTTTCAAGACCTGGGCTTCAACACTCATGTCGTTAAAGCTAGTGACTGAGTCACAGGATGGTACAGGGGGCCTTTAGACAGCAGGTCTGGTCTGTTTGGGAGAGGCTGGGGTCATATCTTAAGAGTTTGAATATATCTATGTACAGGTTCTTCTGGGCCAGTTTGGTGTAATAGCAATCATTGATTTCTTCTCTTCCCTTATCCTGTGGCACAGGTGAGGAAGATTCCACATTGGAAGGAAAGGTATATGTTCCACTGAAATGGGCTTGTGTGATTACCAGAGCATCAGATGCTGATGCTAGTTGATCTTTGGTAAGAATCAGTGAGAGCTGTGGGGGACCCAGGAGATTTACACTCCCGGAAGTGTCAGTTTCCTAGAGGATTTTGAATAAACATTACTCATGAGCGGAAGTGTTCAAGGGCACGTGTGACAGGTGAGGCAAATTATATATATATATATATATATATATATATATATATATATATATAGTCTTCTTTTACATGAATAAAGTTTACTATAGTGACATAGTAAAACAACTAATCATAAAAAAAAAAACTACCATCAAAAGAGCTTCAAGGAACACCCTTAATTTTCACCCTACAGTGGATATAAAAAGTCTACACACCCGTTAAAATGAAGGTTTTCATGCTGTAAAAAAATGACAAAATAAATGATTTCAGAGCTTTTTCCACCTTTAATGTAACCTATAAACTGTACAACTCAGTTGAACAAACTGAAATCTTTTAGATGGAGGGAAGTAAAAATAAAAAACTAAAATATTATGTTTGCATAAGTGTGCACACCTTTAGACTAAAACTTTGTTGAAGCGTCTTTTGATTTTATTACAGCACTCAGTCTGGGTATGAGTCTATCAGCATGGCACATCTTGACTTGGCAATATTTGCCCTCTTCCTTGCAAAAACACTCCACATCTGTCAGTTTGAGAGGGAATCTCCTGTGCACAGCCCTCTTCAGATCACCCCACAGATTTTCCATTAGATTCAGGTCTGGGCTCTGGCCGGGCCATTCCAAAACTTTAATCTTCTTCTGGTGAAGCCATTCCTTTGTTGATTTGGAGGTATGCTTTGGGTCGTTGTCATGCAAAAAGATGGTAGTTCCTCTTCATGTTCAGCTTTCTAGCAGAAGCCTGAAGGTTTTGTGCCAATATTGACTGGTATTTGGAACTGTTCAAAATTCCCTCTACATTGACTATGGCCCCAGTTCCAGCTGAAGAAACAGCCCCAAAGCATGATGCTGCCACCACGCTTCACTGTGGGTATGGTGTTCTTTGGTGATGTGCAGTGTTTTGGTGCCAAACATAAATTTTGGAATTATGGCCAAAAAGTTCAAGCTTGGTTTCATCAGACCCTTACATAATTTTCCCACATGCTTTTGGGAGACTTCAAATGTGTTTTTGCAAAATTTAACAAAATTTAGCAGAGCACAGATTTTTTTTTTTTTTGTAAGAAAAGGCTTCTGTCTTGCCGCTCTACCCCATAACCCAGACATATGAAGAATATGGGAGATTGTTGTCACATGTACCACACAGCCAGTACTTGCCAGGTATTCCTGCAGCTCCTTTAATGTTGTTGTAGGCTTCTTGGCAGCCTCCCAGACCAATTTTCTTCTAGTCTTTTCATTGATTTTGGAGGGGCATCCAGTTCTTGGTAATGTCACTGTTGCGCCATATCTTCTCCACTGGATGATGACTGTCTTCACTGTGTTCCATGGTATATCTAATGCCTTGGAAATTCTTTTGTACCCTTCTCCTGACAGATGCCTTTTAACAATGAGATCCCTCTGATGCTTTGGAAGCTCTCTGCACACCATGGCTTTTGCTGTATGATTCGACTAAGAAAATGTAAGGAAAGACCTACTAGAACAGCTGAACTTTATTTCAAGTTAATAAGAGGCACTTTAAATGATGGCAGGTGTGTACTGACTCCAATTCAACATAATTCTGAATGTGATTCCTTACTTCTGAACACAGCTACATCCCCTCAGTTGTAAGAAGGTGTGCACACTTATGCAACCAGATTACTTTAGTTTTTTATGTTACCCGCCAAAAGATTTCAGTTTGTTTTTCAATTGAGTTGTACAGTTTATAGGTCACATTAAAAGGTGGAAAAAGTTCTGAAATTATTTATCTTTGTCTAATTTTTTTTACATCACAGAAACCTGACATTTTAAAAGGGGTGTGTAGACTTTTTATATCCACTGTAAATCATGAACTGCTTGGAAAAGTGTAATTGCAAATCTAGTTTTGTCCAGCTACCTGTGAGTATAGTTATATATATCATCACTATAGATACTGCTGCATGAGAATGTGTTCAAGTTGAGCATGGTAGCCTGGTCTATTCACCTTAAAGAAAATCTGTTAGTCACTTCAAGCATTTTAAAGCTCTTGTTAACAGCAGACATGAGAAAACTCACTCGTGACTTTGAACTAGTTTCACTTGTGTGTTTGAGACCTCATTTACCTGAGTTCAGGGGGCCTGCCAATTGCCATTCTTGACCAATACAGATGGATCAGGCGGCAATAAGGGTGCTATGATTAGACTACGGAAGGCAGATGGCATGGCCTAGTTCTACGTTCAGGGAAGTCAGGCACCTAGTAAAGTGACTTCCCTGATACATAGGCGGAAAGATTTCTTAATGAAGGCAACGGTAGGGATTGGCATATGCCCATAAAGTGAGTGAAAACGATCACCAAGTGAAACCCATTTGATTTAAAACAAAAATGAAAGGCAAAACATTTGTGTATAGATCTATAAAAAAAAAAACATAAATACGGTACCTTTTTTTCCCTTCAAGGGACCACATGCTATCTGTTCTCGGCTGCATAAGAGCTGGGGGAGGAGAAGCAAAAGTACACTGAACTTCCCAGTGAAAGACTGTGCATGGGGGGTCAGGACAAGTATGATCATTGAAGGAGAGCACAGGACGTTCCCAGCACAGCTATAGAACTGACCACAGCGGTTTTCACACAAAGAAAGCAATACAAAGAGAAAAGGATACGTTTTCATACAAGTACATGTACAGCAGGCACAGATCATGAATATGAAATGCTGAGTTTACATATTCTTTAAGCATGATTTCTTTTTCTTTAAATACATTAAAAATGCTAATAGGTTCTCATTAAAAGTATTTGGACAACCATAAATCTACATTCAGGAGATCTAGAATGTAGAAACTTTCTTCACGGAAAGGCAGCTATTGTGTTCAAAGGTCATATTGGCATTATTTTACAGTCAAACTCTTCTAGAGCACCAAGTGACCACATTCCACTGTCAAATTTCCCCTAAAAAGAAAAGATTTTTTCCCCCCTTACTAAAAACTCAAAATCTATATGATATCCAAATAACAGACACAGTCCTTTTGTACTTATTAATGTTCATTTTAACATGTTAAAAAATACAGTCACATTAAAAAGAACAGTTAAAAACTGTAGAATGATGACATATGAAAATATTGTGTATATATTTGTACATTCAATCTACAATATTTGACATTGCTGATACATATTTTAGAGCTGTTAATGGCCCAAAACAGTATACTGCACAGCTTCATTAGGAATAACAGATCCGCAGTTAGTACGTGTACACAGTGCCATTGTATGTACATAATAAGCACACCGATTTGTTTTTTTTTTACGCTTTTTTTTTTTTATTAATTGGGACAGTCAGCAACAAAGCAAACTGGTAATAGATTAAAAAAATTAATTCTGTAACTTGTTTCAGTGTAGTGTTCAGCTAACTGGCTAACACATTCATTGTTAGGATTAAAATAAAAACCCATCATATACAGATATCACATCTTGTAGACATTACTACTGCAAAGCTATGTGGAATCTTTAACATATTTATTTTATTTGTACCATGTTACTCAAGAACACAATTTGCATAATCCAGCATGAACCATAACACAAAATGTCTGACAAATCTGACACTGAGGGGAGTTAAATAGTAAATTTGGTAAATGAACATAGTTTATGTTATGCCTGCTGAAACTTTTGACAAAATACAAAAATGTACCTTGGCACTTAATCAGGTCAACTTCCAAAATAACTATGCTGTTGGAGGTGTGTTTGTATATATTTAAAAATATATGGGTATGCCACATATTAATGTCAAGGTTCCTCTGCACAGCGAGGGCCCTAATACAGTCTACAGATGTATACACTTTAATATACAAGTAAGCAACACACCAACCTCAAGCTTCCCCTGCATAGTGTGGTCCCTAATACAATCTTAAATATACAAGTATGCCACACACCAGTGTCAAGGTTTCCCTGCACAATGTGGCCCTTACTATAATCTACAGATGTGCCATCTTTTGAATGAATTGAGGTTAAATCCTTGTCAACTCAACAGTACAAAGTTATGTAATGGCTGGCGTTGCTCAAGGTTTCCTTGCAAATGTGGTCCTTACTATAATCATTCTTATATACACACACATGCATATCAAATCAGTAAGCCCTTGATAAGCACCAAAACCAAGGTGCGCAATGTGGGGCTGCTAATGGTAATGACCCTGTTACTTTGCATTGTTACTTTGTTGGTTAAAGGCTGAACAAGCGTGGTTTAGAAGCATGACAAGCCTATTAGCCACTAACATTAGTTCCCATGTTCACTTTCATTGTTCCAGACATGGATACCGATGCTGTGTTTATGACCTGAAAAATAAACTATGCCGCTATGTTTGTCAAACGTCAGAGCAGGCATCTGTAGTTCCCATATGGCACAACCAAATCTGATTATTTAACAAGGGGCACACTGAAAACTTTAGGAGCATGCCCAATTAGAAGCAAAAAATGTATGCAACAACCACTGTTTACAAAACTCATACATTTTCTACCCTGATTCACATCATCAAGTCTGCCAGAAAAGGGTAAAAGTGAAGCTATTGTTAAATTTGAAAAGCAATATTAACACATGTATGCAATTAAGGTTTTCTGTGGTTTCCCTGCTAGGCAAGGCAGTGCATTGCTACTTTGGTTTGTGACGCTGTTATGTGAAAGCTGAAATGACTAAAATTATACTTTTTTTCTAGAAAAGTAAAAAGGAGGAAAAGAAGGAGCAAGAAAGAGAAAAATCAATGAAAAATGTGTCAATCAAGAAGTAGCTAAAAACCCACTCACACTGGCACTTGGAAATAAAGCAGACAATTCAAATTGATTTGCCTTCTCTTAACTATTAGTGTCATTTCAGCACACAATGCATCGGTTCATAAAAGGTGTGATCGTGTAATGATAAAACAGCAGACATTAAGCCATTAAAAGCCAAGGCACATAGTTAAAGACATGCTGCTGGAGGAGAGTGCATGATTATTGAAGAAGGGGAGAGGTTTGACGCTAAGCATGGAAGGAAATGAATAAAAAAACAGCACTTTCTGTGTAATGTTTACCCATTCAGTAAGCAATTGGAAAGTGTTATGTTGTTGAAGGAGGATGTTAGAAAATACAGAAAGATGAAAATGGTGTGATTATTGGAAGAATTACTCGAATACACATTTGAAGTTCAACTCAATAGAGCTCATGTAAACACTGCAACTACAAGGTATCTGTAGGAAAACATACAAGGCCAGTAATCTAGGAAGAAGTAGTAAGCATCACAAACAATGGTGAACACTAGGGTCTAATGAAGTGGACCAGAGGTATCTGTAAAGAAGGCACCATGCACAGTATTAAAGGAATGCTGCAGAAACTTTTAAAGGCATGTGTCCCTGTTGGTTAACAGTTGCCCAGGCCAGGCTCTCACTGCTACTAGAAGTGCATGCTTGTCTTTTTCTTGGAATACAATCAAAGATGCCTACTTACCAATTCATAGAATCAATGCAGCACTCTCATTTAGTTTATAAACGAGCTGCTAGATGTTTTCAAAATCTGTACTGGATCCTAATAGTTTCTGTTACTTTTCAGCACTAGCACTCACTAAAAGCTTAATAATAATACCATTATTTTGAAAGGCTTGTTTGTTATGTATAAACGAGTTAGGGGAAATGCGCTCAATCTGCAGTCATTTGGGTATGTTCTGATTTTAATTTAGATGCTCTGACCTTATTGCATTAGCTTTTGTTTTTGCATGGGATGCACTCAACACCTACATCTCACAGCTGGTACAGCACTTTCAAAATCAATATTGCTAAAGTGCATAGTGTCAAATGGTTACAATAAAGAATTTTACGGCATGAGCAGGCTGGAGCTGTTGGAAGACACCATTAAATCTAAAATAACCTGGGAAGAATCTATAGCAGCTAATGTGGAAACATGTAGCACTGAAAGTTTGACAAGTGCATTACAGAACTCTGCAAAAATCATGTCATACTATAATGAGCTGAAGACCAGGTTAATTTACTGAAATAAAACACTCCCATATTTACAGCACTTTAGCTGCCCTATTAAAGACAAAACAGATAATTAAATAAACTTAATTTCAGTCAGCAAATATCTAAACTTCAGAGCAGAGGAATCAAAAGAAGATGATCGGAAATTTAATAGGCAAGTCTAGCCTGCCTACTGCTGAATGCAGCCAGTAAAAGCGGAACGTATGTAAGGATACACACAGTATCACTCATCGGTCTATACTGAGTGCTTCCTTCAACAGTACTCCTCAAAAACAGTGAAAGGTTAAGTGGCTGCTGACTACACTGGCTCCTGCATGCTTGGTATGCAGGTATGACCAAATGAGGGGTATTGAATTATAAATAGCTATGGGGAGAGGTTTTTTAAGAATAGCTTAATGTAGTTTAGAGTCCTGCATAATATATCAGTACTATATGGATATAGGAAAAACTAAAAAGGTATTAATAGAGACCAGTAGAGAGAACTTTAGGATTCCATACATTACTTTGAATGCCACTATTGGTGCAATAAATATTTTCAGCCTGCTCCCAGCTGCATTCTTACATTAAAACACTTTTTCATAGAAGTTTCCAAACCTTTATGTATCAAAAACCTTGAAACAACTAAAATATTATACCGATAGCAAACAGATTAGGCTAGGTTCAGGCACTAATGTACTGTAGCTAGAATTTTAATAAATATTTCAAAATAGTATGTACAAAAAAAAGCTACATTTTTAGGATTCTAGACCGTAGAACCTAAAGTCTAGAAACCATTACACCCATGCATATTTTAACAAAGCCTGCATGTTGGTGTTACTCTGTGATTTTCTATTTCAGAATCTCTAACACAACCCAAAGATTTGTCTAAATTGTTCTTTCAAAGACAATGAAATAGGCTGTCTCCAGGCAACCAGATTGAGTTTGCTGTTCACAACATCACAGATTCGTGCATTATTATACCATCACGACGATTTCGATGGACCGGAGTGACTCCAGATTTGGAATGAAGATAGTGTGGTGGGTTTCCATGATCACCTTGTGGAGAAGTTCTTGGCCTTACTGAACTATTAACCGACAAAGATGAAAAACTGTTGACTGGACTTGCAGGTTGCTGCAAGTCTGGAAATCTCTGTATACTTGACAAATAATTTCTTGAGGCTTCTTTGTTTACGGGCTGTCCAAATGTCTGAAAGGATAAATCAGGCAAGAACGAATGGTCCACAACATAGTCTACTGGTGGAAGAATGTACTTTTGTTTCTCTTTACTGTTAAAATTGCCTAAACGCAGAGTGGCATTTTCATCTGCAGGCAGGACCTCAATTCTACTAGAGGGTGACATAACAGGGTTTTGTCTAATGCTTGAATTGACTGGTATTTTATCAGGAGGAACATCAATGCTATACCCATAAGATTTACTGGATGGACTAGACCAGTTTACTGGTGAATGAGGTTCACTGTTCAGACGGCTCATTGTATATTTAGGACTATCTGGATAAAGAGGAGGACTGCTGTAGTATGGTGGTGGAGTTTGCTTTTGACTGTACCCATCATCAGTACCCTGATATAGTGGAGAACGTATATGCATGATTCCCGAATTATTCTCAATTAACCTAGCTGGACTGGAGCCTTTAGAAGGATGCCGTGAGGAAGTAGCACTGTTGTACATTGCATTCCTTGGAGGGGACAAATCTGCTGAATGCCTAGAATTTTCAACCTGATTGTCATTTTCATTTTCACCTCCAGAAACATTGTCATACTGAGATGCATTTGACCCACGTTTATTTCCCATATCAGCAACCCTATTCCTGTGCTTAGCAGTCACAATGCGAGTATCAGCTTGGACTGCAACATTATAGTCTGGTGGGTTTGCCTTTGCTTCTCCCATGTGCTTCAGAAGAAGCTCTTTATTTCTAGACTCTGAAGGTAAGTTCCATTTCGGAGTGATTTCTTTAGATGCACTGGAAGTTGCATTTGAGTTTTGGTTAGCAGCAGCATGATCATAGTACTTCATTTTGTCCTGCGACAAAGTACTGGGCTGTGGGAACTTCTTATAATGCTGATCTTGTTTAGGTTGATCTGCACGGAAATCAGCAGCTCCTCTTTTTGATGACTTCATGATAGACTTTTCCGTGGAATTCTTCATTCTCCTTTCTCCAGTTGGTGACACTTGCTGAGGTTTGTTCGAAGATGGTACTTTCTCAGGTTTTACTTGAGATGGAAACTTGCTAATATTCTTTTGCCCATTCATAATATGATTCATGTGTACTGGTGGCGGTTCAGGAGGAATCTGACCCAGTGGCTTTCTGGGAAATTCTTCTTCTTTACCTAAAATAGAAGTATTAAAATGTTTGTTATTCAAGCAGCAAATTGAGAATACCTGTAAAAACTATGTTCGACTGTGCTGTGTTTCATGAAAACAATTTGATGCAGGTTACTCAACAAAATTCTAATGACAGTTAAAAGCATTTCTAAATCAAAACTTCCAACATAAAAATTCAAAACTGTATGTCTGATCACTGTAATTTAAAACACCAGAGACACCAAATTAAAAGCAAACACTGAAGATATGATGACAAAACATTTCAGCTGACTCTAATATTTATTTTCTAACATTAATAGGGTGGGGAAAGAGGAGAACTTCTGTAGAGCTTTCTGTGTCCCCAAATCAGAGATTTACAAGCAATTTGTATTCTTCTGACACATAAGAAATAAGAGTAATGAGGCTCACCAGAAAAAGAAGACAGGCAGAAAAACAAACCTCAAAGAAATTCTAAAGCTTCCGATTTCCACTAAAAGTGTTCTAATTGCTGCCTCTGCCCACACTGGAGATGTTCTCTATCACTTCCTGTCCCTCTGATCCTGTCACAATGACAGAACGTGAAGGGAAATTACCTCAGTGGGGACACATACAGCAGTGAAAAACCTTCCCCACTTAATCCAAGACAAAAGCAAACCCAATGCGAGTATTTCATCACACGCAGCACACCATGTACAACCACTTGTGATTTGTGATAATTCATACAGAAAATTGCAAATTTTTCCTCTTGAAGGAATTATTTTTGATCATTCAGTCCCTTTTTTTCCAGCCAGCATCATGCTGTACTGATAAATGTGGCATACATACTTTGACACCATGCTGGGTAAACTTCCAAGAGCACAGTGTAACAAACTGTGTACCCACTATTATCTTACTTCATGTAATATATTGATATCTTCTAAAAAATGGGACCATTGTTATTTTCCAAGTTCTACTGGCAAGTCCTAATTCATAGGTTTTATTACCATTCATGTAGTACCTTCAGTATGAAGAAACACGTCATTTAAAAGTAGCAGATTTTTTTTTAATCTGTTTTAGTTCCTCAGTGTATACACTCTTGCAAAAGCAATATGGCTAATTAGAAATTGGTTTACATTTGCTTAAATATATCATAAATAATCTTTCATTCTGGGCCATCAGAGGTGGCCATACAGAATTATCTCTTTACTTGACTCAACAAAAAACTGCTGGCTTAGGAGACTCGTGAACACTTTAAAGTGAACCTGTTACAATAAGTGCTATTAACGTATGCAGTAAAAAGCCAACAGAATAAGTGGTCAGTGCATACCTTGCCTGTTATTCCTCATGGCCAAGCATGACAATGGCCTGAGCATAATGATAGGTTGCTTGAGTACCAGGCCCAGTACTGTGTTTTTAGGGTACAGAAAGTGATGTATTAAAGCAAATAGCTACAGGGTCATTTACACCAGTGCACACACTGTACTGTTTACTTTCTTTTTTTTACAAAATGATGTTTCATTCAAGTCAATGTACAATGACATGCAGTACGGTGTGGTGCATTGCATAAAATGCATTATATCTGCATTTTTACACAAAGCATCACAACCTACCTCAATACAATGTTATGGTGGGAACAGGGCACATAGAAAACAATTGTAAATAATTGCATAATTGCAATAGAATAATTGCATTAAACCTGCACCAATTTAAAAAGAATTGATATAGTATACGTTTTCCATGGATCTATGAATGGAAGACTAGACTGCAGCAGAAGAACATGTACTTCTCAAGTGTAGTTGCGTCACTGAAATTGTATTCTGCTGATGATGTCCTCCAGCAAATTAGCCAAAGGTCCATGTCTCTGTACAAACTTAGGGCTGGAGGAATATTCTGCGGAAGCTTGTGCATTGCACCCACGATGCACTGATCATGTTTACAATGCTAAAATTTAATAAATGCACATTTTTCTTTTCACCATATGGATGCATTTATTTTGTTTCATGTGGAATATGACTTTAAAACCGAATTTAAAATAAACAACACTGGCCAAAATCATTATGGTTTTCAATTAGGTTCAAATTATGTATATACTTCATCCTATTTATAGAGATATATGGTTAATTTTTCTGTTGCTGAATTATTCCCACATGTCCCCACCAAGTGACTGGTTGTACAGCTGCCCATTCTTCACACCCCAACATGAGCATTGTGTTCCTGCTTAGTACAGCCTGCACATTGGAATCCTGTTTATATGTACCCTGCCATATGCCCACCCTTCTGTGCATCTCTACTACATTCACTGCTACAAGTTTATCTATTACAAGGAGGGAGCTTAATCATAACCACAGACTGATCTCTTAATATTGCTGGTAATGTGTTTCTTTTGATTTAATGAAAAGCATTATGATTTTTTTTTCCCACAAGACAATGAAGTAAAGAGAGTTGTGATAAGACTGGTGTGCTGTATGGAAAAAATTAAACATTTGATTTCTTCCAATTGGTTTTCCCTATTTTTCGGCAGCACTGCATTTCTTGCTCACACACATCTGATCACAGAAATTATTTGCATTTGTGTATGGTTTGGTACTGTTGGGTCATCTGTGCAGAAAACTGAACCATTCAGTATGTCCTTTCACAACTAAATGTAAGTAATCATTTGTTCAAGAGTGAGAAAAAAACATTAAGAGGCAACAGCACTCTTCTAAAACAAAACCTTTAAATATAATCCATCTTTGTCTTGAATGGTATTTAAATGTATGTCCCATTTGTTAATAATGTCACTCCTGCAGTTCTTCAGGAGTTTATGGTAAGCTTGCCTCCCACTCCAGAGTTTATGCTGATTCTGAAATTTAAATACCATGTGAAGTCAGATTTAACACCTGAACTCACAAATCCAGCAAGTCAGTGGGTAAAATACAGAATAAACCCGGCCAATTACTTAGAACTCAAAGTTAGAGACGACCTGGGTGTTTTTATCATTTCAGTCATTTACAAACTATTATTTTAAGTACAAACACATGTTGAATGATTATAATAAAAATCTTACAACAAAGAATTTCAGAGGCTTGCTGTTCTGTGGTTGCATGTCCCCCTCTGGTGGTAATATGCTGCTTAGCACCTGTATTATCTTGCTTTAAAGCAATTTCCTACACAGCTCCATTAATTAAAGGTTTAATTTTAGTGAGCATAGCTTAAATAAACCAGCCTGCTTTGTTGCTTGATGTCAATGATGGATAAACAAAATACACCCAGATTTCAAGAATGTAATAAGGTGTAAGTAAACGAAGCCCAATATGAATGTACTAACGTTTTAACGTTCCTGAGTTAAGTTGTGATTTGCAGTCTACAATAATAATTGAAATAGCACAAAACTGAATTAAATGAAACATGGCAAATGCTTTAAAAGAAAGGCGCACGTTTCAGCTTTAACAGCGAGACAAAACTGTAGTATGTTAACAGACCCTTGCTTTAAAAAATTCACTTTCTTAAGACTAAATGCTCCTTTAACTATCACAGCATGGATTAAGTCTAAAGAAAGGGCAGGCATTGCTTTATTTTAGTTAAATGTCACGAGAAAGCACCTGCTTTCTGTAGTGATAAAAAACTGACATCCTGCTGCAGCATTTAGCAGTCATTATAATGAAAAATAATGTGCTGAAAACTGCCAGAGAAATCAAAGCCTCTTATGCCTCTGCACGGTGGCTGCTGTGGGAATATGGTACTATAACAGAAAATGCCTACAACTACAGCAGAAAGTGTGAATATAGATTTCTACAGAAATGCGCAACAGAAGAAAGATTCTGGGAGCTATAGAGCAGTGAATGTCAAAAGAAAACATTTTAGGCCACTTCAAAACCGTTCCATTGTAGTCTACATTTTGCCCTGAAGATCATCCCAGGTGGGTAAGAAACATAAGGCTGTTCAGTCTTTAATAAAGGTTAAAAGTTTGTTGTTTTGTGCTAACATCTTCTCAGAGAGCCCTATAAAAGTAAGATGAGTATGGATTTTAACAACAGAAGCAACTCTTTGTAATGAGACATTACGTTTGATGTGGTACTTGTAAAGCTATGTAAGAGTGATGATATCTTGTGGTGTTTTCTATGCAGAGCAAATAATGCCTGATTTACAAAGTCACTGTTCCTGTGTTTTCTAGGCAGAATAGAGGTACCCAAAGATGTTTGAGGACAGTCATGTTTTCAGAATTTAGAGTACTCATTTGTTCTCGTACAATGCATACATTTACATGTGACTGTATCCTATATGTACAACAGACAGTCAACCACAATGACTTATATCTGCACCAAGATAATGGGCTATTGGGTATAAATATTCATTGCAGTCACTATGGATGCTTTTTCTTCAACTGTCACTTCGAAAGATACTCTGTCACAATTGTACACCCCCACAGATTGCCAGACTATTCACATCAGATAGACTGAAGACAAGAATTAATCACTTAAAATTTCTCCCACTCACTTCTGTTTTCCCCCTTTTCTAGTCCGCTTTACTTTTCTGTCCATTTACATGCCTGGGTTAGGTACAACAAGATCTATATCAGTGTTTATCAACCTTTTTTTCAGTCAGGGCAGCCTTTAAAGTTTTGAACAATCTTGAGGCACCCTTTACAATCTTGGACAGACATAGGCACCCCATTCTAAAATGTAAAAAAAAACTATTCTAATATTTGTACCTAATACAGCAACACGCACACATGTAGGATACCCAATGTTAGAGGCCATGTATTCTTCCAGAGCAAATACACTTTTGCACACTGGTACTGACTATTATGCCAATGTTTCTCCTCTCCCTCAGTTTCTTTATATTACTTAGCTAATTTGACCCTAATAGTGAGAGAGGGGCAGGGGAGGGTCAAACAAGGATGCCGTGTAGGCGACCGACATCCTACATATCAACTGATGGGAGTCATTGGTTGTTAGAACGCCAACGGCTAGAAGGTTGTTACGGTGCACAATGAAAACCTACAGCTCTGTGTAATTAAAAGGCAGGCTTAATCCACAATTTTTGAGCACCCCTGAAGAAACTTCAGGCACCCTGGTTTAAATTCTCATCTATATTATGGCACAGCATAATTATTTTTACTACCTTTTCTAAGCAGCCCATACAGAATCCGCTCACATGCGAAGACAACTCTCATTTTACTGGGTACATGTGGCCTGTACTGCCTTCACATACCACAACACTTCTGAACAGTCATGTACTGTATGTTCAATCTAACCTTGATATCTAATTTTGAAACTTGGGACTTGCAGATTAATACAGCCAGAATAAAGTTGAAAAACCCAATAAAAACGTAATCGTAATGAAACAGAATAACATCAAATTTCACAAAGAAAATTTGCAAGCAGCTATTTGTTAGAGTGAATGAAGCATTAACAACAATATGTAAAGCTTACAGTGGTTGTAAAGGTTCAAGGTTTTTACCTTCATACATTCATGCATGAAGGCAAAAAACCTTCTGTGTGCAATGGCAATTGCGCGCTCATGCAACACTGTACCCATATGAAATATTTATCATTTTGAGAGAGGGCTTTCTTTTGGTGGTATATATTCACCACTAGGTTTTTTATTTTTTGCTATACAAACTAAAAAAGACCGAAATTTTTTACAAAAAATAAATGTTTTTCCTTTGTTTCTGTTAGAGTTGCACCAATACCGGTGCCCATACTAAGCATCTGCATGAGTATCATTACTTGTGCAAATGCTCCGATACTAAAAAGCGCTGACAGCTGAAACATACACAACAGAATGCCAGCAATTATCGTTTAAGTAGGAGACTGCAGCATCCTTAACCGATGACATTTCAGCTGTCAGCGGGACTCCTTGAAAATATATATATATAAAAAAAAAAAAGAATGCCGGCAATATTTATCCTTGATCCTGTTAGCTCCTATCCTATGCGAGGCAGAGAGCACTGTAAAATCCTGTGTACAGAAGATGCAAAGAGCTCAGCTGACTACTCCCATCCCTGCTCCTCTCTGTGCTCCTCCGTTGGTAGGATGTGATCAGGTGGCCAGCACAGCTTTCTGTTTTGCGGGTAAGAGCACAGAGAGGAGCATAGAATGGGAGAGGTGCGGGCTGAGCTCTCTACAACTCTGCAGGACAGTACAGTGTTCGCTGCCTCACACAGCACAGGAGCTAACAGGATCGAGGAGAACTATTGCTGAGGGAGAGAGCACAATCCATACCCCCCCCTTCTGGCTCTACTACTACGGTCATTACTGTATGAGCAGAATTTGTGCTAGGAAGATTTGGGGGGGGGGGGGGTTGTGCTAAGAGATATGGGGTTGTGCTAGGAAGAGAGGGAAATTTGGGGGGTTGTTCTAGGAGGGGAGATTTAGGGGGTTGTGCTAGGAAGGGGGGTTTAGGGGGTTGTGCTAGGAGGGGGTGGGGTTTAGGGGGTTGTGCTAGGAAGGGGAGATTTGAGGGGCTTGTGCTAGGAGGGCTGTGCTAGAAGGGAGGGTTTAGGGGGGTTTACAACCTACAGACAACTGAACTCTGCCTCAGAGTACATTTTAGGGCTTGTTCAAACCAAATGCAGTGCAGTAACGTGTGAAATAGCATGTTTTCCAGTATCGCACAAACACTCCAACTCTCTAACTCCCCTCCCCAAACTACCCTTCTTCCTACTCTTCATAGGCGATAGGTATCGGTAATGGCAAGTATTTAAAAAAAAAAAAGTATTGGTACTCGTACTTGGTGTTTAAAAAATGGTACCGGTGTATCCCTGGTTTCTTTTAATTTTGCAAACAAGTAATTTTTTTCCTTCGCTGATGTGCTCTGATGAGGCTGCACTGATGAGTACTGATAGGTGGCACTGATTATCAGTGCCCTGAATACCAGTGTAAACTGCATACTGACAGTTTTGCCGGTAATTGGCTTTCCTTTCTTCACACAGACAGAGCATGTGAGGAAAGGACTGCTGATAACCGGCAAGTCTGTTTACCATGTGATCAGCTGTGTCCAATCACAGCTAATCCCATGTAAAGAGCCTTTGCCTCAATCTGGGATCAGCTGTGTCCAAAAGGACACAGCAATCCCAGAGCATGGCTAGGGGGTTGGGTTCTGGGAGAATGTCTACAGATGCCCTCCTAGAACTAGACGATAGTGCTGTAGCCATCTTTCGGATATAGTGTGTCAGCAAATTGTTAATGTTAAATTGTCTATAACAATGCCCTGTATTCATTTTTACAATTATAAAAATGCAAATATATACGCTGCTCAAAAATATTAACGGAACACTTTGAAAACACATCAGATCTCAATAGGGAAAAATATCAGGTTGGATATCTATACTGATATGGACTGGGTAATGTGTTAAGAATGTAAGAATGCCCCATCATTTCATGGAAATGAAAATGATCAACCTACAGAGGAGTGAATTCAAAGACATGCAGCAGGCTAGTCCATTTTGCTGAAATTTCATTGCAGCAACTCAAAATTGCACTCAGTAATTTTTATGGCCCCCACAAACTTGTATGCATGCCTGACAACATCAGGGCTTGCATGCGTCTAATGAGATGGATGGTGTCCTGGGGTATTTCCTCCCAGATCTGGACCAGGGTATCACTGAGCTCCGGACAGTCTGAAGTGCAACCTGGCGGCGTCAGATGGACAGAAACATGATATCATAAAGGTGTTCTATTGGATTTAGGTCAGGCCAGCGTGGGGGCCATTCAATGGCATCAATTTCTTCATTCTCCAGGTACTGCCTGCATACTCGCGCCATATGAGGTAGGGCATTTTCGTGCACCAGGAGGAAACAAGGATCCACTGCACCAGCATAGGGTCTGACAATGGGTCCAAGGATTTCATCCCGATACCTAATGGCAGCCAGGGTGCCATTGGCCAGCCTGTAGACATCTATGCGTCCCTCCATGGATATGCCTCCCCAGACCAAAACCCACCCACCACCAAAACGTTCATGCTGAACGATGTTACAGGCAGCATAACATTCTCCACGGCTTCTCCAGACCCTTTCATGTCTGTCACGTGCTCAAGGTGAATCTGCTCTAATCTATGAAAAGAACAGGATGCCAGTGGCAGACCTGTCAAGTCTGGTATTAAGTAGCCAATGCCAATCCAGCTCTATGGTGCCGGGCAGTGAGAACAGGGCCCACTAGAGGGCATCGGGCCCTCAGGCCACCCTCATGAAGTTCGTTTCTGATTGTTTGGTCAGACACAATAACACCAGTGGCCTGCTGGAGGTCATTTTGTAGGGCTCTGGCAGTGCTCATCCTGTTACTCCTTGCACAAAGTAGAAGATACCAGTCCTGCTGATGGGCTAAGGACCTTCTACGGCCCTTTCCAGCTCTCCTAGAGTAACTGCCTATCTCCTGGAATCTCCTCCATGCTCTTGAGACTGTGCAGAGAGACACAGCAAACCTTCTGGCAATGGCACGTATTGATGTGCCATCCTGGAGGCGTTGCACTGCCTGTGCAACCTCTGTAGGGTCCATGTATCACCTCATGCACCAGTAGTGACACTGACCCTAGCCAAATGCAAAATTAGTGGAAAAAAATCAGAAAAGATGAGCAGGGAAAAAAATGTCAGCGGACACCACCTGTAAAACCATTCCTATTTTGGGGGTCGTCTCATTGTTGCCCATCTAGTGCACCTGTTGTTAATTTCATTAACACTGAAGCAACTGAAATTGATTAACAACCCCCTCTGCTACCTTAATGACCAGATCAATAAACTGACTTGATGCTATACTCTGATTAAAAAATGTTCCTTTTTTTCGAGCAGTGTATATTTCCATTACCAGAATGAACAGGCTTTGTGAAACCTCTCTAATACTTTTTTTTTGCCCCAATACTGTTCCAGTGGAATTGTAGCTAAGGCAAGAAAAATTAACTGGGTGGCGTTGAGTGCATCTGACAGACAGAATTCTTGTTTCCTTAGAGGTGTATTTAAAAAATAGCAACGTTATTTGTTCTGTGAAACTGCCTGTAGATTCCTTCTGTGTGAATGGGGTAAGATCAGATGTTTAGACTATTTTTTCTTCAGGTTGAATGTTATTACTCATTCAGAATAAAGTAAAATTGGGAAAATAACCCATTTATTATGGTCACCAGATGGAGATGATCATAGGAACTACTTAATACTTATGATCACCAGCTCCATTGGCCATAATGCTGCATGCTTTTCAGAAGCCATGAACTTAAACTCAGATATTACTTGACACCTTGCCTTTTACCAAATAGCTGTGATCAGCAGATAACAAGCTGCTGATCACATCCAAACACCATGCAAACTTGGTGGCTTCTATGCACAGCTTTGTGATTAGACTGCTGATCCTATCCATAAGTCAGTGTGCCTTTCAGAGCCCATGTCACTTCCCTTCACTGTTCTTTGTATTTCTTCTGAATTTCCTCTGACCAGTGTTTACAAACTCTGCTCAGGCAAGTTTTTGAAAAACGATGAAGTAATATTATTCATGTGAAGATTGTGATGCACTGCAGTATAAGCACATTGCTCACTACTGTATTAGTCACATTGGGATGTTGCTGCAACATATCTCGGTACTTGCTAGTGTTATGAAAACATGCAGCAAAACACCTGGCTCACTGCACAACATAAGTGGAACTGGTCCCTTAGAGGCTTTATTTTAGTCTAATGCTAAATAAAGGCAGCAGGAAATCCCCCTGAACATATTTCCAATGCATCCTATTGCTTCACCACATGCACGTTAGAGATATTATTATAATACAGGATTCATATAAAGCCAACAGTTTGCTCAGCGCTTTTCAATATAACGGGAGACAATACAGCAACAATACAGTTCAATACAAGAGGTATAGGAGGGCCCTGCTCCTTGGAGCTTACAATCTAGGAGGTATTGTCACTTTGCCCTGGATGTGTGTGTGGTATGTGTGTGAAAATATAGTTCTGATATACATTTGAGCAGCTATCGTGAAATGTAAAAATCAGTAGCACAAGCGTTTCATTCTACAAGTCCTGTGCTTTCAGAAAACAATATGTGGTCTCCTCCTACACTCCAAAGACATACAGGTAGATAAACGGATTCCTTTCTAAATTGGCCTTAGTATGTATGAATGTGAGTTAGATTGTAATGTCTTTGAGGGCAGGGACTGGTTTGAATGTGTAATCTATCATGTAAAGTGCTGAGTAAATTAGTGGCACTAAATAAGTACATGTAATAAATAAATAATATGGTCTGGAGGACTTTAATTAACCCTTAAAACCATAATGCTCCCATTTACCTCTAAACTCTTAGAACGCTTAGTCTACAATCGTCTGAGCTCCCACCTCACTGACAACAACCTTCTCGACCCCCTACAGTCTGGCTTCCGCCCCCTGCACTCCACCGAAACTGCCCTACTAAAGCTCTCTAATGACCTACTAACTGCAAAAACCAACGGCCACTATTCAATACTCCTACTACATGACCTCTCCGCGGCTTTTGACACAGTTGACCATCCCCTCCTCCTCAAAAAACGACACTCTTTTGGCCTCAGCTACTCCGCTCTCTCCTGGTTCTCCTCCTATCTATCACAGCGCTCCTTCAGTGTTACCTATAACGCTGCCACCTCCTCCTCACTCCCTCTCTCTGTAGGGGTCCCCCAAGGTTCTGTCCTTGAACCCCTTCTCTTCTCCATCTACACCTCCTCCCTTGGTCACTTGATAAACTCCCGTGGCTTAAACTACCATCTCTATGCTGATGGCACGTAAATCTATCTGTCTACCCCTCACCTCACCCCTTCAGTTTCAACCCGTATCGCTAGCCTACTAAGCGACATATCGGCCTGGATGGCACTCCACTTCCTCAAACTCAACCTCTCCAAAACGGAGCTCCTAGTATTCCCCCCTGCCCACACTACCCCCACTGACTTCACCATAACTATCGCTAACACCATCCTCAGTCCATCCCCTCACACCAGGGTACTAGAGGTAATCCTAAACTCCCATCTGTCCTTCCATCCTCAGATCCAATCGCTGACAAAATCATGTAGACTTTACCTCCATAACATCTCCAAGATACGACCGTTCCTAACCCTGGAAACCACTAAGCAACTCATTCACTCCCTTGTCATATCACGCCTCGACTACTGTAACTCCCTCCTCATTGGCCTACCTCATCGTAGACTATCCCCCCTCCAGTCTATCATGAACACTGCTGCCAGACTCATCCACCTCACTAAACGTTCCGTATCCACCACCCCTCTCTGCCAATCCCTCCACTGGCTCCCAGTTGCCCAACGGATAAAATTCAAAACTCTGACAATGACATATAAAGCCATCTACAACACTGCCCCAACTTACACAACCGATCTCATCTCTAAATATCACCCAAACTGTACACACCGCTCCTCACAAGACCTCTTACTCTCTAGCTCCCTTATCTCCTCCTCCCATGCTCGTCTCCAAGACTTCTCCTGGGCATCACCCATCCTCTGGAACCCCTACCCCAATCTATCAGATTATTACCGACTCTACTTGTCTTTCGGCATTCACTGAAAACCTCTCTCTTCAGGGAAGCCTATCCCATCCTCTGCTAATTCTGGTATCCTCTACTCTTCCAACCACTCCATCCCCCACAGTGACTACCTACTGTACCACTCACCCCACCCTCCTAGATTGTAAGCTCCAAAGAGCAGGGCCCTCTAATCCCTCTTGTATGGAACTGTATTGTCTCGCACTAAAATGTAAAGTGCTGAGCAAACCGTTGGCGCTATAAAAATCCTGTATAATAATAATAAGTGGAACAGTGGAAAATAGCACAAACAATAAGTGAAAATTAACAAAAATGATCTGGATGCCTGATGCATGAAACAAACAGATTTGGCAGTGAAACGGTTATTGGGATTACCAGCAATACTGAACGTCACACCACTGACATCAACACAGGAATTCTGTACACCATGTTTAAAAAAGACCTGAGAATTTCTGTTAAAACCAAAATGAACTGCTGGCACTCATACAAGAAGCAACCAAGGGAAATAAGCTCTCTGGTGGTGAAAACACATTTCAAACACGTTCCTTTAACACATGAAATGTTTAAATAGATTTTTGAAAGGTGTGCGACATATGGCAAGAAGCACAGAGCTATGGTGCTAAGCAGCAGTGTTAGAGCGTTACTTTATGAAGTGTGAACTTGACTTGGAATCTAGGTACTTAGCAGCCCTGAAGCCTGTGATATAGTTAGGTCGTATACGGTGATAAATGCTACACTTCTTCTATCCCAACAATATGAAAGACAAAAGAAAAATTGCAGCACTAACAAATAACTCAATTTAACCCTACAGAAATATATTGCATCCTTCTGCAAACTACCCCCACTCCTCAGAAAAATGGGCTGAATTGATATTATGAGAAGACAGCCAATCTGTTTACTAGAAGGAACAATATATCATTGCATTCACTGTAAAATGAGAGGTTGAACATTGGTTCTCCTACAAAACATGCACAACTCCAATTACAAAAAAGTTGGGATGCCATGTAAAATCTACATAAAAACCCCATAAACCCATATTGTATTCACAATAGAAAATAGCAAACATATACAATGTTTAAACTGAGAAAAAGTACAATTTTAAGAAAAAATAAGTTAATTCTGATATTGATGGCAGCAACATGTTTCAAAAAAGTTGGAACTGGGCAAAAAAAAGCTAGAAAACTATGTGGTACTAACAAGGAAGAGCTGGAAGAACATTTTGCAACCAATTAGGTAATTGACAACCTGTCAGTAATAGGATTGGGAATAAAAAGGAAAGCTTAGAGAGTCAGAGTATGTCAGAAGTAAATATGGGCAGAGAATCCTCAGTCTGTGAAAAGCTGCATCTAGAACTCAAACAATTTCAGAATAACGTTCCTCAGCGTAAAGTTGCAAAGACTTTAAACATGACATCATCTACAGTACATAATATCAAAAGATTTAGAGAATCTGGAGAAATCTCTGTGCGAAAGGGACAAGGCCGAAACGCAATACTGGATGCCTGTGATCTTCGGGCCCTCAGACAGTACTGCATTAAAAAAGGCATGATTCTGTGATGGACATCAATGCATAGTCTCAGGAATACTTGCAAAAATCACTGTCTGTGAAACAGTTTGCCATGCCATGCAAAAATGGAAGTTAAAACTCTATCATGCAAAGAAGAAGCCATGTCTGAACATGATCCAGAAACACCACTGCCTTCTCTAGGCCAAAGCTCATTTTAAATGGTCTGTTGTGCAAAGTCAAAAACAATTCAGTGGTCATACTAATCAAAATTTGACATTCTTGTTTAGCAATTACAGGTGTTGCGTCCTCCGGACAAAAGAGGAGAGGGACCTTCTGACTTAGCGCTTAGTTCAGAAACTTGCAACTTTGATGGTATGGGGGTACATTATAAGACACCATCAATGCTGGAAGATACAGTATATTCAGGTTTTAAAGCAGCATATGCTCAGACATGAATGGAACATTCCTCTCCCAAAACTTCAACCAATGGCCTACTCAGTTCCCAGACAGGTTGTTCAAAAGAACAAGGTACATTTTCTCAGTTTAAACATTTTCTATTTTGAATAAAAAATATGGGTTTAGATTTTCCAATCATTGCATTTTGTTTTTATGTAGATTTTACAGAGTCCCAACTTTTTTGGAATTGTAATTAGAGGATTTAGATAAAAACATATGCCAAATGACACAAAGAAACAACATGTAAACATTAAAGATTTCTTGGCAAAACATGTCGGAATATCCTCTAAGCACTGGTCTCCAAATAGTCAGAAGTGAAAGTTAATGCGGCATTTAGATAAGAGAACAAAAAAGTGGAGTGATGCTGCAGTTTGCAATTTAAACATTTGCTTACATTTCCCAATCTGATGTAGAAAAATCTGTATGAATTTGACTTGGCTACCAGGATCAATAATTCGAATTGGCACATGCTTCATTTTCACAGAACATAAAAAGTACTTTTACTGCAAAACGCAATACACGGTTTTCTGAGTTAATAAACACATAGCTGTACTTTATGTAAGACATTATACTACATCAGGAATATTTTTTTCTTCTTGTCCCTGGCACTCAGATCAGTTGTGGACTAGAAGGCCACAGGATGGCACTAAAGTTCAAGAACAGCCTTACTACTGTTTGTTCAACGTCAAATTTAAGGAGTGAAATGAGGCAAACGTCTCTAAAAACTCAATCATTCTTGAATATTTTACCAAAAGAAATGTCAACAAATTTCTCATAACTACTATTAAAAAATAGAAAGTGTGTCTGTTTCTTACATAGTTAATCTGGTTGAAAAATAGACACAAATCCATCTACTTCAACCAATAACAGCTAATCCAGAAAGGTGTTTTTGTATGGAGTAAATCAAAATTAAACCCCAACTCTATTACCTTTTGTTTGCTAAAGCATTATGTATCATATAACTGCCATTTTTTTACTTTACTTATTTTGAAAAATTTTACTTTTGTCGATTTCTTGGTGTAAATCACAGGACACAAGGTGTTAAATCTTTAACCACTTGCCTACCATGCACTTTTACCACCTTCTTGCCCAGGCCAATTTTCAGCTTTCAGTGCTGTTGCACTTTGAATGACAATTGACAGGTCATGCAACACTGTACCCAAACTAAAATATTAGCATTTTGTTCACACAACTAGAGCTTTCTTTTGGTGGTATTTAATCACCACTGGGGTTTTTATCTTTTGCTAAATTAACAAAAAAAAAAAAAAAACCACTGTACTGATATTTTTATAATTTTTTTTCACACAAATAGAACTTTCTTTTCCTCATATTTAATTACCACTGGGTTTTTTATTTTGTGCACTTTAAATGAAAAAAGAGCGAACATTTTGATTAAAAAAAAAAAAAAAAAAAAAAGGTTTTCTTTGTTTCTATCATAACATTTTGCAAACAGGTAACATTTCTTCTTTACTGATGTTCAGTGATGAGGCTGCACTGACGGGCACAGATAGGTGGCAATGATGGGCACTGACTGGCAGCACTGACAGGCACAGATTGGCAGCACTTATGGGCGGCAATGTTGGGTACTGATGGATACGTTTGGGGCTGCACTGATAATCAGTACCCTGATTATCAGTGCAAACGCCTCCTTTGATAGTTGCCTTTTATTGGCAGTACTTTCCTCACGCTGTGACAGCGTGAGTAAAGTATTGCCGATAACAGGCATGTATATTTACATGGTGGTCAGCTGTGATTGGACACAGCTAATCACGTGGTAAAAGGCCACTGTGATTGTTTTTTTACCATGTCATGTGATCAGCTGAACACAGATCACAGGCAGTGCCAGGTGTGTGCCACTGAGGGCACATTCTGGGAGGGCGTCATACGACGTCCTCCCAGAACTAGACAATCATGCTGTAGCCATCATTCAGCTATAGCACGGTAGGGAAGTGGTTAAACACTGTTATGCAGCTACCATCAGCTGAAAGGACACTGACAAATCAATCAAAGCTGAAGGTCAGCCCTGCATAACTCTTCCAACTCCCAACCTTGGATCAGTTTTTTTAGCAAGCAATATGGAGTATTGTCCTCTGCTCTGTGATACACTCCAAGAAACATATTTCAAAAACTCAATTTTCTTGACTGTACATTACAGGACACAAGAGATTTACTTCTTTTTTTCCACTGGGATGTTCCTACAGAAGCGAGCAATACAGCAAACGACTAACAGGTCCAAGTTAATATCCTAACTGGGAACTAGAAAGGTTAAGGCATGCCCAAGAGTCAAAGGGCCTCCTGAAAGGCCTTACAACAAAAACTCGCAGCCTCAAAGGCCTGGATGCCCACCTGGTAGAACGTGACAAAAGTGTGAACAGGGACCAGGTAGCAGCCTTTATAATTAGGATACTGAAGCCTACGTTCAAGTACCCAAGAGCACCAATGCTTCTAGTAGATTGTGCCTTGACTAGGGATAGATAAACTTCCAGCTCCCCTTCCCCTTCTTACTCATAGGACTGAGTAGTAGTCTGAAAAATTCCCTCAGTGATAGTGAAGCGGGAGGTGAATTGCTCCAAACTGTGATCCTTCGGGATGAAGAAAAGGAAGTCAGACTTGAAAATGTAATCTGTTGCAGAGAGGCAAACTTGCAATGCCCAAACCAATCAAGACAGTGGACGTAAATATTTTCAGGATATTTTAGAGCAGGACATAATGGAGATAAATCAATGTGCTCAAGGTAGAAGCATAGGAAGATATAAAAAAAAATTCCTTTTTTTACAGGTGATTACATTCACACACACAAAGGAAGCAAGAGAAAGAACATGATACATTTTTATTCAGGTACATGGTACAGCAGTCACATATTAGGAATATGAAATGTTGGATTTACATACTCAAAGTTGAGGAATGAGAGCACAAGAGATATGGCTTTTTTCTTCAGTAACTGGGCTTCAACAGCCATGCTGTTAAGCCAGTGACCAAGAAATTTCTGAGATTCCTCCGATGACCATGTCCCTTGAATCGAAAGGCTCTGTCCAAGCTCAATAGGTTGGCAACGTTCATTAGCATTTTTCAAATCTTCAGGGAGGGGGGAAGGGGGTGGGGCACAGGGTAGAGGAAAGGAAGAAAGCTTGTTTTCCTGAAGGAATGAACCCATTTGTCCCACACAGTCAGTATCTTGAGTTGTAGTGGTCTGGAGTAAAACTGATAATAGAAATTCACTTTGAAAATGTATACCACCAGGCCCAGGACCTTCATGCAAAAGCAAAAGGTCAGACAACCCCTGGACCACAAGCTCTGAGCTTGGAAGTGGAGAGCTGTACAGCAGTGCCTCCTGGGGAAGGAAGACCCTGGACACGGTTGTGTTCAAAACTAACACCAAGTACTCCAAGGGGGAGAAGGGTTCAGCATCGACTTCCAGAGGAAGTTCTGAAGGTTTCAAATTGTCCACTGAATGTTGGATGATAGGGCTTACGTGGACAGTTCCCTGAGAAGGTGGTCATCCAAGTACCCCAGCTTTTGAAACTCCCAAACTCAAGGTCTATGGAAGGGTTAGCACAAGCATGTACAAACTGCATGCATACGGACAGAAATAGTGTCCTTGAGCTTAGGAGAAAATGTCAGCTGAAATCCTTGGTGTATTCCTCAGAGCTGGAGGAAGTCCCTTCATCCCCAGATAGTGTAAAAGCAAGTAGAGGTGAGTCAGAGGAAGTCTCTGATGAAGCAGGAGAGGGAGACTGGTTGCAGCCCCTTCAGTCTGAAGTCTCACAAAGGTTAGCCAATTTCAAACATTTCTAAAATTCTGTTTTTACTTTGTCATTATGGGGGTAATGAGTGTAGATTTAAGGAAAAAAAAATGAATTTAAACAACTGTAGTATCAGGTTGCAACATAACAAAATTGAAAAATGTGAATGGGTTCTGACTACTGTATAAATACACTGTATATAACCCTTGTGTTCTGTACTGTATGATTAAGATATACTGTTTTTTTTATTGCTGCTGACATTCTCCAGCCTATTAGTAGCCACTTCCTGGCATGCATGAATATTAGCATAATCACTTACAGGACAGGAAAGTTTTCACTTTATGACAGAAAATGCCTGAGCAAGCTACTTTCACAGGGGAAATTTAACCGCTCCCCCCATGGAAACAGAATTTCCTCATGGCAGTGATCTCTTTCAGCAAGATAATGCGTCCTGCCACACTGCAAAAATGGGTCAAGCATGGTTTTAGGAACACAGTGATGAGTTTGGAGGGTTAACATGGCCTTCAAATCTCAATTCAACGGGTCTGATCTCAATCTGTGGGATGTGCGGGAAAAATAAGTCTGATCCATGGTGGCCATGCCTTGCAACTTACAGGACTTAAAGGATCTGCAACTGACAGATTGGTGCCAGATACCAGAGCATGCCTTCAAAGGTCTAATGGCATCCAAGCCTTGACTGGTCAGAGCAGTTTTGGTGGCAAAAGAGGGACCTACTCAATATTAGGTTGGCGAGTCACACAATTATGGCTGATCAGTGCAAGTCAGGAAAACGTACACAAAAATGAATTTCATTACAAACAAAAATGTATAATAAATACCAAACTGCCCTAAAATTTTGCACGCCCTCAAAACTATGGTACCAAAAATTCTCCACAGGCAACACTTTAAAAGCATTTATAGGTCATCAGTTTAGAGTTCAGCATGAATAATGGCTCTGTATTTATTACTCTCACTCCAATGTTCACGGTGACACCTCACATGTATGGTGCAATGTATTTTTGCGTACCCATGCATACAAAACATATATTGGAGTATGTAAGGGGACTAGGTGGAACTTTTAAATGGAAAAATTTATTTTTATTATAGTTTTTTTTTTTCTTCATTCAACTTTATTGTAATCACAAGGGATCTAACATGCCCCCTATGTACAGAGTTGGGCAATGTGACAGGCCCTCTATGATAGACCCTTAATGTTGCCTCTATCCTCCACTGCAGCTAACCAAGCACAGATCATGGGGGGTTTCTGGGCTCACAGTCAGAGGCCCAAAAAAGTGATGGAAAGGCTCTGGAGCTGCCTGGATCAATTTTACCTGAAAGCCTATTGTCAGCTCTAAAAATGCACACCAAACAGCAGCAGCGAGCTTGTGGTAATCCCTAAAATAGAGCGGGACAAAACTTTAGATGCAATGGGTATACTTACTATTTTCCCATAGTACACCATCACAACTATTGATATTTTTATTGAATAAAAGATTGAAAAGGCAAATTGTTCTAGTGTTCCTATTCAAGTATATCACCTTAATCTGTAGGCACCGTGAAGAAAGATTTGTTTGCCTCTTCGATATGAAAAAGTTCACAATTTTCATGGGTTATACTTAATTTTTACATGAACGTATAAGTAGCATATATGTTATGTGTGTTACTGAGCACATTGTGCTCTGATCAAGCCACTTCAATTCGCTAGATCACAGTAGCCACCATGTTGACATAAAACAAGGAAATCTCCCATATGTGCATATCAAGGCAGTAAATAAATGAATGTCAGTGCCATGTTAGAAGCAGAATCAGCCATGCAGCCTAGAATTCTCTTCTAAGGCTTATCACAATCTTAATAAGCGGTATTGGAAAGTTTGTGTGTGCTCTTTGCATGTTCTCTATGTGCTGTGTACCAATTACTTGTAGGCATGTTCTCAGATTGTTTGTGCAGTGTCTATTTACGTATTCTCTTTGTGTCTGCCCACTTTACTTGGCGTATACTGTAAGTTGGAATAGCCTCAGCCTTCATTTAGTGGGTGTACAATTGCACTAGAATCTATGTACTCCATGGAGAGCACAAGATGGCAAAGGGTAAAGATGCAGACACAAAAGTGGAGGAGAAAGAGAATGTGACGCTATAAAAGGAAAAAAGTAATTAGTGCAAAAAGAGAAAAGTGTTGCATGAACCAGGAGGGTGTAAAGCTGAATGTGTACAGGAAGCAGGAGATAGCCTTATGAAAAACATAGCTGGAAGGAGGAAATTAACCCGGAGAAGAAAAGCAACCAATGAGTTGGAGTATGCACATTGAGAATGCAAAATGGTTTCAATAATCCACCAGTGTTTTTGACACGAAACAGGAAGGCTTTTTCTCATAATATATAAGATATGCACTTTTATTATTACGTGCATTTAGTTTCAAAATAAAACTTATTTAAACCAAAAGACAAAAAAAATCAAACTACTGCAGATCACCGCACCCTAGATGAGGTGCCTGCATTCGTTTTTTTTTTCAGGCTTTTCCCTTTATGTTTGCCTGGTAATTCTGCATAATAGATGCTTTTTCCAAGGGTGGCTACTTTCACTCCTCTACTGTATCTAAAGAGCCTGGTTGTCAACTAGGCTGAACTTTATTCATTTCTATTACATAGGAGTTAACAGGATTAGTAATAAACACAAAAAAAGAAAAAATAGTTTTCTGTGTGCAGGTCAGCTCAAAGAACCTGACAATGATGCAGCATTTCTTGAAGAATCAACAAGCATTTTCTGTACTTGCAGATGTTTTCAACCTGAAAAAAGGAAACTAGCAAAGCCTCCATATTGGGACTAGTAAACTGCAAAGTTTCCATACATTAAATTTGTTTTTTCTTGGGTTTAGTTATCTTTGAAAGGCCTACACACATTTGATGGGTTCTGGGCAGGCATTATGGAGGTAAACTGACAGTCTCGTAACTCTTGAGAAACAGGGAAAACTGCCTGCTCTCACAAATCAGTCTTAACAAAGGCATAAGTTAGACAGACTCAATTCCCCCTGATGAAGCCACGTGACCGGTGGAGTAACACGTAGGGGAGGGGCTCTGATGTCACCACGCCCAGTCGGCTTCTATACGGCGAGTACAGCTAGTGTGCGGTGCACACAAGGAGATATGCATTAAGGCTTGTTTTAATTATTAAAATGTGAGTGCAATACAATGGCTATGTAATAAAGTGTTTTATAAGGGTAAAGCACTATCTTTTGTTCTTTTTTTTGGCATTATATGTGTGGAGACTTCTGGAGTTGATCTAGGAGGATTATTCCCCTTGGAGACTTCTGAAGTGGATCTAGGAGGATTATTCCCCTTGGAGGTGAGAAGGAGGAAATATCTATCCATCCATAAATCCACAGATCTGCATAGGATAGTAATGAGAGGAGAGACACCAGGTGGATAATCAGGAAATCACGCTGTGAATTCAAAGAAGGTGGTGAACATCAGTGCACATTTTATCCTTTTAGGATAAACAGCTTGTTTAGCCTGTATTTTTGAGCTAAAAATGGAGGTGAGCGCATAATTGAGCTTCATATATACCGCAATCATCTATATGTTGGAGCGAATTCATCTATTTGTACCCATCTCCCAGAAAAGGAGGATTTCACTTTATTATTGATATTGGACATATAATAATGTTATTACACTAATATTTCTCTATACCCAAAAGGGATCATTCAAGTAATTTTGTGTACTGTTTGGATAATATATTGTAAGGACTTACACTATTTTTATAGTTTATTTACATCAATATAGGAGCGCAGCACAGTTATTTGTTTTTATATAGATTCTGACACTATTTATGAGTTGGTGTGAGGTGTTTGCGAACCTATTTGTGCATTTATAATAAGGTGATTTAATTTTTATTATTTTTGATTCAAGACACATTTATTAATTTTTTTTATTTATATATACTTTTTTGTATTTCACCTATTTATAGAAATTCACCATATTAGCTCAAGAGTAATAATTAGCATTTGATTGATATAAGTTGGACAGACTCTTGCAAACAATGGTGCCTCTGCCACAGCTAGAATATCCATTTATTTCTATAGAGAACCAGGCAAGCTGGCGTGACATCTCTTTATGGCATAAAAACTAAACAAAATGAGTCATCATTTATTTAGATTTCAGCTGTATCCTCTTTAGTGCCACTGTAAAAAAAAAAAAAAAAAAAAAGTGAAGACTTCTTGGTTGCTCTGGGCAACACATTTTTCTCACTAAGGCTTCAATGATCAAGTCCCAATGGGATGCAATATGGCAGGTTTTGGCAGAACATACAATGAAATGACAGACCAAGATAACTGTCACACCTATGAATTAATGTTAGAAAGAACAAACATGCAGTGGCTGGGTGTGACAAGAAGTAACAGTTTCAATGAGGGCTGTCACACATGTCATTTCTCATACTGTCAAACATAGTTTTTTAAACCCTATGAGGAATCTTTTTTTAAACCCCACGGGGAGCATGTTTAGAAGATGCACAAACTGAACTTGGATAGTTTTAAGTCTTTACTTGAAATTTGCAGTTCTATTCATTTACCATAAAGTAAAAAGTAGACAGGTTTGCATGAAATGTTTACTTTAGGAAACGAAGGAAAACATATGCAAATGACAGGAATGTCCCTAGTTTTTTTTTTTAAAAAAACAACTTTATTTTAATATCCTCCTGTGTGTCTCTTCTTGCTTACGTTAATCACAAATGTAATTTTTATAACCCTTGTATCTACAAGTGCTGTAGAAAACGGAAATTGAATCACTGACAACAAAAAACTGGATGTACTTAATTATTTGGAGGGCATTTAGCAATTTCAACTGAACGTTGGCCATAATTTATAACACCAGAATTTGGATACTCAAATTTGGAGCTATACAAGCATTACTGGAAGCACGAATAAAGAAAACACATATACCTGGAGGAGGGAGATCCAGCTTTGATCTTTTCAGCTCCCCCATTGAAAGCTGGAGTTGTTCAATAACATAGTCATCCTCATATCCAAAATTCTTGGCTAGCTTCTCCTGCAGGAACTCAATTAGATCTTCCATAGTCAGCTTCATTAGGTATTCTAAACAAAAATGCAATATGGTTAACATGCTATATACATTTAATAACAAAAATGCAGGTAAAGAGTAGGAGAGAAAATTACTTTATCACATAACAAGCTCCAAAAGCTATAAAAGCTTCATTATGTATTTTGGGTTATTACCATTTAATTATTTATGAATAATTAAACCAGAAATAACAATAAGGTGAAAAACACCATGCTAAATTATAAAACTTCATTAAATACGTATGACTCAGTGGAAAGCATATAAATGCTAGTGCCTATAGAGAATACACTGTGAATGCATCCAAGTAGAGGCTGGTGAAGCTGTTTAGTAAAATACTTTGTCAAGCAGCAGATCCGAAATGAAAGTCATAATAAACCCACAATGACAAGGAGTGCTTACAGAACCATTAATATACCATATAAATAAAAGCTGTGTAAAACATGAGCACAGCACTTTAATCTTAGAACTGCACAGATATGGGATAATAAAATTAAATACATATAATCTCAGACAAAAGTGCATCCATATTGCCCTTATTAATTTTAGCACTTAGGGGCTTGAGGGCTTTTTCTCATGCCTGACCTTAGACGTTTTCACTTGTGTTCAGTGAACAAAACGGAAGAAAAGAATATCCCTGTAGTCTGTGTTGGCACCAAATTGAACATCATTCGGTTACTGTGTTTACTGCAATGTTGTAATCAAGTTGTGTCAGGTTATGTGAAGCTGTAGCCATTGTGCTACAGGGAAAATGTGAGTTGTAGCTTGTGCAACATTTCCAGCGTTGGAGGGTTAGGTAGGTGTGCTTTACTATAAAATGAGTCACTGTTTATAAAGCCCCGCCACACTTCTAAAATCATCCAGCAAACCAAACTGTTAACTATACAAGGCTGTGCAAAGGATAACATGTTAATGAATGCATCCAGTTTCAGTGACTAGTGTTACTATAGCTACACGGTAGCTATATGTAAAAGAAAGAATAAACTAGGGACATCATTTCTCACTTGCAGTTTCAGAGAAGAGAGGGAAATAGGTGTTAGGATGAAAAAATAAACAAACCTTTAAAGCTGCAGCATAAGCACTTAGAAAGTAATGGGATGGTTACATTGTCTCTATGAATGATCACCACAGCAGGCGGTCAGGCTAGGAGCTGCTATTAATGCCTATTAAACAGCACATGGATTTAAGCCTCTCTCTCTCAGGCAGCACTTTGTGGTGGAGCATGCACAACATGGAGGTGGAACAAAAAAGACTGGGTTTGATCTGAAGTCCAGCAAGGTGTACCCAAGTATGTCTTTGGCCCAGAAGTGGTAGTAAAAAAAAAAAAAAAAAACCTGCCACAAAACGTGGACAAATCAATTGGTATTTTTATAATTATTGCCTCACACCCGCTCAAATGTATATAAATGAATAAGTAAAAATTAATAAATAAAAAGGAGAATTAAAAAAAAGATATTTAAATCTATACAATACTGGAACGCCGGTTTGCGTTCCAGTAAGTAGAAGTGATGTGTCCTGGAGATCCTGTCCTACACGTTTTATCAGCAAACATCTGACTACTGGGACACGTCATTCCTGCTTACTGGAGCACAGGTTGAACACAAAACAGCCTTCCTGTATTGTGTTTACATGCCTATGCAGTTTTAATACTTGTAGTAAAGCATTGAAAATACACTATGAGATGCTCTTTTATATCTCTTCCTATATGTGCTGGATACACTACTGAGTCCTTTTAAAAGGCGCAAAAGCACAGTTTAATAGCTTAGTCCAAGCATTTATCCATCTGTACAGGAGCAGATTGGAGACCCATTGGAGAACCACAGCCACTTGTAGAGATGACCAGTTGATACTGGACAAGTCATCTTTGACTTCCTTTTATCCACTTGCCTAAGGGGCACTTATACCCCCTTCTTTACCCGACCAATTTTCAGCTTTCAGCGCTGTCGCACTTTGATTGACAATTGCGCGGACTGTACCCATATGAAATTTTTATAATTTTTTTCTCACAAATAGAGCTTTCTTTTGGTGGTATTTAATCGCCGCTGGGCGCTTTACTTTTTGCGCTATAAACAAAAAAAGTGCAAAAAATTTTGGAAAAAAAAATTTTTTCTTTGTTTCTATTATAAAATTTTTCAAACAGGTAATTTTTCTCCTTCACTGATGTGCGTTGATGAGGCGGCACTGATAGGCAGCACTAATGAGGTGCCACGGATAGGCGGCACTGATGATGGGTACTGATAGCCAGCACTTATAGGTGGCACTTACTGGCATCACTGCTGGGCACTGACTGGCACAACCGCTGGGCACCGACTGGCAGCACTGCATTGATGGGCACTGGTGGGTGGCACTGGTGGGCACAGGTGAGTGGCACCGCTGGGCAGTGGTGGGCGGCACCGCTGGGCACTGGTGGGCGGCACCGCTGGGCACTGGTGGGCGGAACTGGTGGGTGGCACTGCTGGGCACCGATCAACAGTGCTCTGATGATCGGTGCCGATTCCTGCTCTGACAACTGCCGGTTCTCGGCAGTACTTTCCTCGTGCTCTGACAGCATGAGGAAAGTGCAGCCGAGAACCAGCAATTGCATTTCCCGGTGACCAGTGTGTCATTGGACACGGCTGATCACGTGGTAAAAGGCCGCTGTGATTGCCTTTTACCACATCATGTGATCAGCTGTGTCTGTAGGAGATCGCAGGAGAACGAGTTCTGGGAGGACATCATATGACGCCCTCCCAGAACTAGCAGGCCGCAGTGTAGCCGTCATTCGGCTATCAGCGGTTGGCAAGCAGTTAATTAACCTCCTTGGCGGTATTCCCGAGTGTAGCTCGGGGTAACATTTCAGTACCAAAAGCGGTAACCCCGAGCTACACTCGGGAATACCATGCGGCACTGCTCCGGCATGTGTTCTTCACTTACCTTACCCTGCGCTCCCACGATGTGTCCCCTGCAGCGTCCCCGGCCATCTCCTCCAGCCGATGCCGGCATCCGGCTTCTGTGTCCTGTCCCTGTGACGTCGGGACGTAAATTTAAAAATTTTAAAAAATGTCTTTTTTTTTTTTTCATTTTACACAGTAAAACATTGCTGTTTCAACCTATTTCACATACATATTGTCCCTAGTGCTTTGTCCTGTGCCCTGCCTGCATTTTGTCTGTTCTTTCTGCCTGGAAACTGAGAAATGTCCATGGCGTCCAAAAAGTGTCCCTTTAGGTCAAAAGCGGTTTAGATCAGCTAGAGAACAGCGATAGTAAATCAGAACCACTTACAGAATTGAGTGATAATGATTCGTGGGGGAAATTCGTCATCAGAAACTGAAAACGATTTTGCGACTGAGCTCAGCAATGTGCGAACTTGGCGCTCTATTTCACATTTCAGTGTTTTTGGTTTGATTATATTATTGAATTACATTTTTTATTATTTTTATATTATTTTTATGATTATTTATTAAATTATAATTTATGATTTTGTGTTTCAAATTTTATCATACCCGGGATGTTTACTAGACTCTTGTTCGGACAGATTTCAGTGAGTTTTTCCTAAAAATTACAGCCTACAATAAAAAAAATACATATTTCCATGCAAAAAAATGGTACCGCTTTCAGCACCAAAAATCTGAAATAATCATACCGCCAGGGAGGTTAAGGGAGTCAATATCCTCTGGTGAGTGGGGTGTGTTTCTTTGTGGTGGAGAGGATAAGCATCGTCTTTGGTGGCACAGATCTATCACCTTTTATGTGGATTAAGTATGCACTGTTCATGGTTTGGACTTTACTATGTTCAATATGGACAATTTATCTGTGGATTTTTGCTTACACCTCTTGATTTTGATATATTTGTTCACACAAATGTTTGATAGAAAAATGTAAAGGTTAGCCCCCCGTGGACTGAAGCACAAATGTGTAAAAGGTTACTAGATCCAGAGATATGGACTGCCTAAATTGTATAGAAATCGGAACTTTAACAGGTTTTGGACCCTCCTGAGGCTCTTTACAGTGATCACAGTCTGTATTTTAAGTACTATATGTGTAAATGTTTCAGGATCTACTATTCATTTTGACTTTTAAAATACCTGCCTAAGCATTTTTAATCACACACTTAGTCTGTATTGCCAGGTTTGTACCAGGCTTACATTACACAGAAGAGGGCTGAGGCATGTAACACTACCCAGAACTTCCTAAACTGTATACTGAGGTTTATAGGTAATCTCTAAACATCCAGAAACAGGAGGAGTACTATAAACTGGGTTACTTTCCCATTCTGACAGATCTGTATAATTGAAGCATAATGGCAATATCAAACATTTCAAATGCCACCTGCACTCCTCTAGAGACTTCTAATTTAACTGTGACAAAAACTGAACAAGGCCTTAATTTTAGTTATTTATCGTCCATTCTTTCAATATTGTAAATAATTTAAAAGTTATTTAAAAAGGCAGATTAAAAACTGTTCATGCATAGGAAAGTGACCACAGAGTTCTTGTCCTATGAATATGCCAGATACGAATAATACCCTTCTGAGCTGGTGTCTGGTGTGAATGCTGTTTTATTGATCAAATAAAGGTGATATGTCTGTTAAATATTGCATGGATGAAAGTACATCCATAACACTCCATAAAAAGTGTAAAAAACTGGAAGCTCTGCTTAAGCATGTAATAAAAAAAAACCTTGCATATTTCATCAAACACAAGAGTATCTTTGAGATAATTATGGGTAATTTAGCGTGAGCTCTTTTAACCATTTATAAAGAATCTGAATAATGCAGGTGGTTTTTAGCCGTGATTTAATCCACAGAGAACAACTGAACTGTTCAAAGTGAATAGAAAAGACCTATTTTTAGGAAAAAGAAAAACTTGAATTTGATCAAAATGGCTTAATCATGCAGGGCTGTACTTGTATATAAGTTTAGTTTGCAAGCGTTCCATGTTAAGTCCTTCTCTCACAACTGTGCTCTGATAGAGAATATACATTCCATGCAACACACAAACATTAGTACAAACTAAAAATAAACTCACAGAATAAAGATTTGAAGAAAAGCCTAACTACTCTTAAAAATCTTCCCTCCCGCCTACACCTACCTAAACTGCACTAAAAAGATCTGTATATTTATCTACCTTTAACCCTCTCTGGTCACTAGATCCTGCACCTCCAGCCCAGGAGTGCTCAACAACAGCTGGGAATTCCAGGAGTAATGGCATTACACAGACTCCCATAGTCCATTGTCGCTACTCCCTCCTCTCCTTTGCAACAGCAACTCACTGACACAGGGGAGCCAGAGCTGCGCGTTCACATGACCAGACTAGATTAAAAATAGGTAAGTGCACACAACTTG
The DNA here is from genome assembly GCF_062004578.1 of Staurois parvus. Taxonomy (NCBI): domain Eukaryota; kingdom Metazoa; phylum Chordata; class Amphibia; order Anura; family Ranidae; genus Staurois; species Staurois parvus. The sequence goes on along the minus strand of NW_028317815.1, from coordinate 33,083,578 downwards.
TTTTATACAGGTTAGGCAAGATAGGTAGGAGGAGGGGGAAGGAAATATTTTTAAAAATAGATTAGTGTTAGGCTTTCTTCCAATTTTAAGATGAATGGTAATTGTACAAGAGTATAAAGCATTATTAGAAGCTACCGTTTGTAGCAACAAAAGGATATCATTAGATTAACTTTTTTTTTTATGAACTAAAAAGCACTGCAATACAATAGGATAGTTGTACCACTCTATCAGTGCCCTTGTAATAGTAGCAGAAAAAAAAAATTGAAAAATGACCGAATAAAAAAATAAACCCGCCCCACATATACATATTAAGACATATACATAACCAAGCTGAATCGCGCATCTCTGCACACCCAAGTAGGTATTAGAATAACCATAGGGCTGCTATTTAGCTTACTTCTGATGGCCTGTAACACTAACAGTTTTTCATGTATTGTCTATTTAGTTTTGGGTATCTATGATTATTATTATACAGGATTTATATAGCACCAACAGTTTACGCACCACTTTACAATATATAGATTTTTGATCTCTATAGAAATATTTATTACATTTCTTTTTTTTTTTAATTAGCCTGCTTGCAATGGCCCTGCTGTACATTGTAGCTGTCCAAGGCCAGTTTGTGGATTACATTCATTATACTCAAAAATGCCTAATATCTAGAATTTTTAAACACACACTTACTTATTGACCTCACAATTCTGTTGTTTGTATCAAAACCCAAACATACCCAAATATTTTTGGGGTACCTGTACTCAGGATAACCAAGAGTAAATAAGTTATTGAGAATATTTGTAGTAATGTTAATCAAACAAAATGTTACGCATTAAATGCATTTTTCTTGGCTTATTATAAAAATATATACCTATATTGCCAAAAGTTTTGGGACACATACGACACGATGACATGCCTGTATATATCCTACTCTTGTGAATGCATTTTAACCATTAAATCAACTTGCTTTTATAACCATCTACACTTAGATTGGCGCCGCTGTTTCTCTTTTCCACTGTTTAAATACAGTACCCGTTATGCCGGTTTCATTTATTACATGTACAGTCATGGCCAAAAATATTAGCACCCATGTATTTCTGTCAGATAATGCAACACTTCACCCAGAAAATTGTTGCAATTGCAAATGTTTGGGCATTCTTATGTTTATTTCTTTTGTTTGTATTTACATGACACAAAAAAAAGTGGAGAGAAAAAAAAGCGCCAAATTAACACATTCCACCCTAAATTCCAAAAATGGACAGGAAAAAATTATTGGCATCCTCAATTTAATATTCGGTAGCACACCCCTTGGAAAAAAATAACTAAAATCAATTGCTTCCTGTAACCATCAATGGGTTTCTTAAGCCTCTCTACTGGTATTTTGGAGCACTCTTATTTCTCCAACTGCACCAGGTCTGTCAGATTGGAAGGGTTCATTTTAACAACTGCTGTTTTGAGATCTCTCCACAGGTATTCTCTGGGAGATTGCTGGTCAGTTCAGTACTCTCCAGCGCTTTGTCTTAAACCATTTCTGGGTGCTTTTTGTAGTGTGTTTTAAGTCATTGTCCAGCTGTAAGACTCATAACCTCTGACGTAGACCCAACTTTCTGACACTGGGCCCTACATTGCACCCCAGAATTCTTTGCTAGTCTTCAGGTTTCATAATACCATGCGCACAGTCAAGACATTCAGTGCCTGAAGCAGCAAAAAAAAAAAAAAACCCAAAACATCCAGTGACCCTCCACCATGTTTGACTGTAGGGACTGTATTCTTCTCTTTAAAGTCCTCATCTCTTTTTCTGAAAACAGTAGAATGATGGGCTTTACCAAAAAGCTCTGGGATGTGCAATGTATAGCGGCCAATGCCCGGGACATGTAGTTCTGGGTGCCGGGCAGGTAGTTTTTTTGGGGTTTTCCTTAACCGGGCAAGCAGCAAGGCTTGTCAGGTGGAATCATTTGGGTACTGCGCTAGTGCCAAGCCCTGCCCCCCCCCCCCCCCCAAGCACGCACTACCCTTCCACTATATACCCCAGGCTCTACTTGTCCATCTGTGGGCCCGGGACCAGTGTAGCAAAGTGCCAGCTGGTAGAGGGGAGGAAGGAGAGCGAACACTCGTCCATTCTTTTCCCCTTCTTGTCCTGAACTGGAAGTGACATGTACAATGTCACTTCAGGGTCCCCATTGACAGATTTTCCATCCATGAAAACTTGTAAAGAATGTATGCAACGTGGTGTGATCTGAGCTGCATTACTTTTAATGGAGCACCAGGGAGACATGCAGGATCCTTTAGACCCTGGATGTCTCAGAGAGAACTTGTAACCAAAATTCATCACATAGCAGACTTTTTGTCCCCTATGTGACGGAAAAAAAAAAAATTGTAAAAAAAATTACAAAGTTACACCCAACCACATAATCACCACACACACCCAAATTGTGAGTCATCTGCCCCCCCCCCCACGTCATTTGCAATACATGCTACACATCACCATGCACACCGGAATGAGAGCAATCACTCTAGCACCAGACTTCCTCTGTCTTGCTAAACTGATGACCTATAGGGGGCTTTCAAAGCGTCACCCATAGGAAATATAGGGTACTAAAGTTTAAACAACACGCAATTTTAAGGTTTGACATGTTGGGTATCTATGTACTCCATCTACAAATCCCCACGGCTTTCTGTCCTCCCCTACAGCTGAGAATCTGGAGCATTGCCACAGCTTCCTCTCCTACAGCTGAGAATCCGGAGTATTGGCCTCCATCCTCCGATGGCCAACACCAAAGTATACATCCCCACACACCCTTCTCTCCCACTCTCCACTCAGAATGGGATTTGTGCAGGGAGGTTTCCTGCACCGCTCCTGTGTGAACTCAGGCTATGACAAGTCTGGGTTCACACAGGTGCAGTGGGGGAAACCACATCCAATTTGGACAGGAATAGCATTTCTGTTCAAATCGCATGCTATTCTTTGTGGTGTAATTTGCATTCATAGATTTTAAATTGACGCAAATCGCGTCAATATAAAGTATGAAGTATCGGTAATTGGTATTGGCGAGTACTTGACCAAACGTATCGGTACTCATACTTGCCAATTAAAAAATGGTACCAATGCATCCCTAATGTAAACACAATGAAAAAAAAACACATTAATCTAGGTAACTCCAAGACAAAAAACATAGTACTAAGATCTTCATGAAGACTATTTTTAAAAATGCTGAACATGTAGCATTACATTCATAGAGTGCAGAGTATAGGTCAAATTATAATATTATTGTAATCATTTTAAATGGGAAATTGTGAATAAAATAGCCTGGTTTATTCTGATGAAATTATCTTCCATAATCTGCATTTCAGTTTCTCTGATGAAGAGGTAATGGTGCAGTACTGTGCTTCATTTTATTGAGAAAATTGCTCAAGGCATTGTACACACATGTACCTGTCATAATCAATGTTCCTCTTTTCCCTTATTAGTGTTTAAGCAATGCCCATAAGACAATGCTTTTTACAGGAAGATAAAATGGACTGCACCCTCCGGGAGATATAAATAAACACATCTTAAAGCTTCAATTTTGTGTCATGTATTCTCCCTTTTTACAGCACACGAAGTATATGCATATTTCAGTAGTGAGAGCAAAGCACTGTTTGTTTCTGACACATATCACACAACCCACTCTCTCTGTCTTATTATAAATGGTAATATTTAACACCACAGCAATGCAGAGATCACACTTGTTGAAAGCGATTTCCTGAGTGGCCAACAGTTATTTAAATCTCCAAACACATTAAAGGAAAAAATTTGTACTGACATGACATCATAGAATTCTTTACAAATAAGTTTGATTAACACCACATTTTTATTATCTTAAACCACTGATCCCTAAACTATGGGTCGCAACCCAAATTTGGTAGCAGAGCCGTTTAGTTTGGGATGCCGCACATTTCTATGCAGACGGCTCACCTCCGGTTATTTACATGTTTCTACTGCCAGCTCGACGTCCCAATATTTACATTTCTTAAGATGCCCACTCAGCCTCCCAATGTGTGCAGGTCTCCGCCTACTGCTTTGATGTCGCAAAGGTGGAGCTACACAATTACTGGGATATTTTTTACCTTAATGCAGGGAATGTATTAATGTAAAAAGGAGATCTCATAAAACTCTTAACAAAGGGCATTTAGGAAGAGAGAAGGGAGAGAACAACAACTGAGGAGCAGGTAAAGACCTTAACAAGGCCAATATCAATGCATACACTTATGTGGTACAAGGTAAACAAACATATCCAAACAGAGATTACAAGGTGTAGGTGCACCACTCTATCTATATACAGTACATATATATGCACATACTGACGTCTAACCGCAGTTCCATACGAATGTCAATTGCCAAAGTTTATGATGTATGGTATATGTAGCACAAAAGGTGCTCCCTTAGTTTTCATCCTTCGGAATTATAGTACCCCAAAAGGCTTCATCCACAGAAAGGTCTAACATCTAATCGTCACTATTTCGGTCTATTATCATCTGGCAAACCAAAACCTTGCATTAATCTCCAATTGACTCATACATACAAACACCCCGAGGGGTCAGAAACCTAAATCAACATGTGTCTACCTCTACCCAATGTCCATACTTCGCTTTCAAATTGCCCACAATCAGCAATAAAAATACTTAAAAGGTGTGTGTGTGTGTGTGTGTGTGTGTGCGCAGAATAAGTATGTGAACCCCCTGGGATTACGTGGAGTTTTGCATGAATTGGGCATAAAATGTGCTCTGAACGTCATCTAAGTCACAACAATGGAAGAACACAGTCTGCTGAACATAATACTACACAAACATTAGATGTTGCCATGGTTTAATTGCACATAACATGTAAACATTCATAGTGCAGGGAGGAAAAAGTATGTGAGGCCCTAGCTTAATGACTTCTCCCAGAGATAACTGGAGCCAGGAGTGAGCCAACCTTGACTCCAATCAGTGTGATGATATTGGATGTGTTGCTGACAGCTGTCCTACCCTTAAAAAACACACACCTGTTTTGGGTTTACTGATTTCAAGAAGCACTGTCTGATGTGAACCATGCCTCGCAGAAAAGAGCTCTCAGAAGACCTACGATCAAGAATTCTTGACTTGCATGAAGCTGGAAAGGGTTACAAAAGTATCTCCAAAAGCCTTGATGTTCATGTGTCCACGGTAAGACAGACTGTCTACAAATGGAGAAAGTTTAGCACTGTTGCTACTCTCCCTAGGCACGGTCGTCCTGTAAAAATGACTGCAAGAGCACAGCGCAGAATGCTGCATGAGGTAAAGAAGAATCCCAGAGTGTCAGCTAAAGACCTACAGAAATCTCTGGCACATGCTAACATTTTTGTTGACACGTCTACAATAAGGAAAACAATAAACAAGAATGGAGTACATGGGAGGACACCACGGAGGAAGCCATTGCTGTCCAAAAAGAATATTGCAGCACGTTTGAAGTTTGCAAAAGAGCACCTGGATGTTCCACAGCACTACTGGCAAAATATACTGTGGACAGATGAAACCAAGATTGAGTTGTTTGGGAAGAACACACAACACTATATGTGGAGAAAAAAAGGCACAGCAAACCAACATCAAAACCTCATCCCCACTGTAAAACATGGTGGAGGGAGCATCATGGTTTGGGGCTGCTTTGCTGCCTCAGGGCCTGGGCGGATTGTTGTCATTGATGGGAAAATGAATTCCAGAGTTTATCAAGACATTTTGCAGGAAAACATACGACCATCTGTCCGCCAACTGAAGCTCCGCAGAGGATGGGTGATGCAACAGGACAATGACCCAAAGCATACAACTAATTCAACAAAACAATGGCTGCAACAGCACAGAATACGCCTTCTGGCGTGGTCCAGTCAGAGTCCTGACCTCAACCCGATTGAAATGCTGTGGCATGACCTTAAGAGAGCGTTTCACACCAGACATCCCAAGAATATTGCTACACAGAAACAGTTTTGTGAAGAGGAGTGGTCCAAAATTACTCCAGATCGTTGTGCATGTCTGATCTGCAACTACAGGAAACGTTTGGTTGAGGTTATTGATGCCAAAAGGAGGGTCAACCAGTTATTAAGTCCAAAGGTTCATATACTTTTCCTCCCTGCACTGTGAATGTTTACATGTTATGTGCAATTAAACCATGGCAACATCTAATGTTTGTGTAGTATTATGTTCAGCAGACTGTGTTCTTCCATTGTTGTGAGTTAGATGACGTTCAGAGCACATTTTATGCCCAATTCATGCACACCTCCACGTAATCCCAAGGGGTTCACATACTTTTTCTTGCAACTGTATATATATATATATATATATATATATATATATATATATATATATATATATATAAAATCTCTATCTTTGCCACTGCCCCCCCACCTCACCTCCACCCGGCTTTTGGTGCCATCCACACCACCAATCCGAATGCCCTTCTATGTTAAGAATTTCACGAGACTGTTGTAATTCCATTATTGCTCAAGCAAGGTGTATAAAAAGGTAATGCATACAAAAATGTACGAATAAAAAAAAAAAAAATATGAATACATTACGAGATAATGAGCTATATTCCTAAACTGTAATTTATAATGCAGATATCTAATGCTGTATTCTCCTGTAAAAGCTGTCATCTAGCTTGAGACACATGTCAAGAAGCTTCCCATCAATCAGAACTTTAGGGGGTTAAAGGATAAGTTCACCTTTGGGAACATCTTACATGTTCCACCTGTTAGGGTGGAACACGTAACATGTTCCCATAGCTAAAGCCATGCCCGCTGCCCCCCCCCCCCCCTCTGACAGATAGTACGGGGAAACGTCTGCCCACACTATCTGTCAGATTTTAAAACAGTGCAGCCGTGCAGGGCTCTGCCCACATGGTCACGTCACTCATTCACAGAGTTCTGTGAATGAGTGCCTACAAGTCTCAGCAGCCTTAGCGGCTGTCGGCTTGTAGTTTTCAATTAACTTCCACGGCGCTGTAGAGCTATACTTTACAGGATTGCGTTGAATATGAGTTTTGGAATCCATATTGTTTGACTAGGTGTACAGAGGCAATCCTCTGCTTTTTTTAGTATTTACAGGGCCACATAAGTCTACTCCCACACCTGCCCCAGAGGGAGACACTATACACTTCTGATCGTGACTACTGCGTTGGTGGATCTCCAGATAGTTTGTTTTCTCCCCTACACCTCTTGAAGAAGTGGGGTTCTCTGAGAAATGCATTGATGCGCTTTACCCAAGTGGAAACCACTTCCTGTGAAGGAGAAAAGGTCTATCATTTTCAGACAGGGGTAGGGTATGGTTACTGGGGAGGCACCCAGGGAGTGTGTCATTTAAAGCTTTGAAAGTGTGCAGTCATCTGAAGGTATATTCCTATAACCCATGGTGTAACAATATTCCACCTGTGTGCAGTACGATTAAGATAGTTTTCCTTTTTTTACATAGCCAAGCTCTTAATGCCCATAAAGAATTGTTTAGGCTACGGAGAGTTGGTTGCTGTTAGGCAATGACTAGCGTGCACCATTTCAATTAGTGTGTCCACAGTAGAAAGCATTTGGCATAAAGCTGCAGCTTGCATCTTATAAAATAAGATGGTGGGAAAAATCCTCTGCAAACTCTGCTATGAAATCAGTGTCCTCAATGTTTTCCTCTATAAAATACTCAAGGAAAAGAGGTTCTGCTTCTGAATCCTGAAAAAGATTAGGGGAATAGAGTAATGTTACTGTCCTTTGAAATCCAAAGGTTGCAAGGAATCCAGACATAGTGGAAAACAGGTTCATAAGTTGCATCCCCAAGAGGGAGCCAGGGCCACATATTGGAAACAGTGTCATAATAGGACTTGTGACGGGGAAAAGGACAACCCCTGAGCAGTGTTTGCTCAGAATACATGATATCTGACCCTTTTGTCCCAACTTGCAACTGTGATCCATCCGTGTTAAACGGGGAGAGATACCTGGTGGGGTAATCACAGTTATGGAGTATAAGATGGATGGGGTTGTGCATGTCTAATAATAGGAGCTGCTGTAACCCAGGTGCTAACCCAAACCTACGTTTAAATTGTTATGCCAAGAAATGCTAGAGACAAACTGGCAGTGGTTACCATAATACAGTGAATAAAACCCAGATTCTCTGCATATATAACCACACAATATGCTATGCACTGCTAATCGCGTTAGTGAAAGCCAGGAACTGGTGTAAATAAACAGGGAAACCCGTTCCTACCATATCCAAGATGCTGGACCTAATAGAGGTTTAGGCTTCACCCAAATCACGATGGGGATACCCCAAAAGGGGTCAAGAAGAAAAGAATGAAAAATCTCCTGCACTCAAAGGACCATATATGGCATATGTGGAAAAAAGCTTCATAGACCTTAGCATTGGAACCAATACGGCAATACTGTGCAGCCCCCTAAGGGCTGGGGTAGCCCAATATGGCGCTAGAAAAAAAGAAAAGGGGTGCACAAGCCTTGCGCATTACCTCAATAAAAACTTTACTCAGAAAAATAGCAGATGTATACTCACAAACAACAAAGGTAGGCTCTGATGAAGAGATCGCTCCTAAAAATGCATCAGCATTTCCAAGTGTCCTTTTTACATGTGGGGCTCGTGCACTTTTTCAGACAATGGACCATTGTTGGTCATGATATGCCTGTTAACATTTGTCATTTGTGAGTAAACAATTAAAGTTTTTGAGGTATTGCGCAAGGCTTGTGCACCCCTTTTCTTTTCTTATTTTCTAACCCCAAAAGGGGTCTTCAGGGACTCGGATACATAGGAATGGACCAAGGTCCTGGACGTGCCAACATTACAAGCTGACCCAATAATTTGCATTTTAAAAAAGGAATAATAATTCTCCAGAGGCGAACAGGTTCATCACCTATGGGAGTCTCACAGAGCGGGCATAGTAACATGGTGTGCTCTAAGGGAGGTCCTAGCAATTTTCCCCAGTGTCCAGTCACCTGAAGGAAGCTACATATAGACCATAATCTAATAACACAAGTCCTGTATTCATCAAATCCCCCTGATGAAGCCACGTGACCAGTGGCGTAACGCGTAGGGGTGGGACTGTAACGTCACTCGGAGGGAGTCAGTTCGTTTGCCGGACCACGAGTACACAGCTCCGACAATCAGCGGCGGTTTGGGATTGTATTTGTGCTACCACTATCCGCACACTTTATATGTGAGTGCCATATCCCAAGCAAATTAAAGTCATACTTATATAAAAGATAAAGCACCATGTCGAGATCTTTTTTGTATGTGGAGAATCGCATGGAGATGAAAATATAGAGGAATTGCACCCTCTGGAGAGGAGATTCATCCTATAGCATATGTCGCATACCATGGATATCTTAAAGCAGGAGTTCTAAACAAGCAGGTTCCAAAGGAGGTGAACCACAAGCTTATATAGCCTAATTGCAGGCTTCTTATGAGGTGAGCGCACATCTTCACTTGAGGGAGGATTCACAAGCAGTCACCGATTTATAATCTTTGTAGATTGAAGATTTTCCAGCACAAAGTCACTTCTTGGGACATTTGCTTTATATTTATTTTTATTTTTTAGAATATTTTTATTTTTATTTTTATATTTATTTTTATTTTATAGTTTTTATTTTTTATTTGTTATGCACATGATTTATTTGCACCAATTTAAATTATAAGTGTATTAGTATTTATGTTTACTTACACACATCATTCTTAATTACTGTGATCCTTATAATAGAGATCAAATTCAAATAACAATATATTGATTTGAGGTTTGGGAGCGCAACACTATATATTTTATTTTTACAAGTCCTGTATTGTACACTTATGATATCAGTGTTGCATGTAGCTCTGCATGCCGATTTCAGGTCTGCAATTTTCCGGTAACTACATTGTACTTCCAGGCATCTAGAGGCATTGGTGTTGTGGACTCACAGATGTGTCCTAGAAAGGCTTCCTCACCCAGTGTCTATCTGGGAAATTGCATGTACACACTGCAAGATCTCTCAAGATTTCTGGCAAATTTTTATCAGGTGATGGTAAGTGCCCCATGGGCAAGTGAGACAGAGTTACTCCAAGAAGGAGAAATAAAATCCTCTGCCCTTTCTTAAAGTAACTGTAAGGTGAAGAGTGCTGGAGAGAAAAAGATAGAGAAAATTCTCAGAAACAAAAGTCTTTTGCATGGTGGCTTTACTTTGTGAAGGTCTGCTTTAAGGTCTGCTTGAAGCTCTGATCAGGGATGGTCTCTCCATAGCCATGGTTTACTAACACTGCACTGATGTTCGCCCATTATTTTGAAACAGCTGTATGCAGTTTTAAATAAATTGTTCCATAACCTTAGGCTGTGCAAGTACTATAAATCAGAGGGTCTGGGTGCACAATTGGCTCCAAACACAAATAAATTATTTGTATATTTGCCCACTAAAATGAAGTATAACCCCTGATTTTTGGTGGGCTGTTGAATGCTTCTTTGTGTTAAGTCACACTTTCCTGGCTGAAAAAAATTCTCTGGATATACATCAAAAGGTCTTGTAAACAGCTTTAGGCTGGGTACACACTGATCGAATGCTGGTTTTCCAACATGTCCCTTTGACAAAAGCCAGTCGTTAGACCAGCTTCTGTCAGATAGACAGCTGTACACACTAACCGAAAGTTCAGCAGGAACCGGTTGATTTTTGGACAGTGTGTACCCAGCTTTAGTCATCTTATTTTAAGACCAGTAATAGTATCCGTATTATCTGTATGATCTAATGAGGTTACATTTGGCTTACTGACACATTGTTTAACGTTTCCTTGCAAAGTTTTTGGTAACATATTACATATGATTACCTTATCAAATTAGTTAATTTATAAGAATTTTGCCTCATATAATTCAGTTGTATCAAGTCTGAACTTGTCTACACTTTTCAATACATCTTGCCAATCATTTTTACTGGACAACGAAAAACATTAAAATGCTTACTTTTATGAAGTTTCAAAACTGTGTAAGACATTGCAGTGAGAATCCTGTCACCTTCAAGTATGTATATATCCCATATTCTTAGATTTAATGTGAAAGGCGTCTGCAGAAGAAAAAGCCAAATAAATATTACAGCTCTTATGCATCTGTACAGAAACTTTGAATATCTAGTAAACACAGTCACAGACCAAACACAAACATAAAGAAAGAAATCTGAGGAAAGTCGAAATTAGGTGTGAAAAGAGCTCAAAGATGGAAAAAAACTAGGAAGTATTACCCCTACTGCTAGGTCATTGGGGCAATGATCAGCAGTTTATTCAGTAATAGTGATAAAAATATGTAAAAATTTGAAAGTCCATAGCCTGCCTACAGTTCTACTCTATACAGAAAAGAAATAGAATGGTAAAGGGGGTGGAAGGGAAGGATGGCCTAGATGTACTTGAGGAGAACTAGAAAAGAGCTACTTCAAGGCTCATTCACACTGCCTGCACACTAAATGCTCCGTTTCAGCCTATGGGCAACTGTCAGTTTTTAGCTACGATTAGCTGCAGTGAGAAGGCAGTGCAATGCACATCTCAGAGCATCTCCCTGTTTACTTTTATCATTTTTTTTTTTTTTTACTTTATTTGCAGTGTAATTGGGGTACATAAAAAGCAAGTGTTTTCTATATGCCCTAGCAGTGACTGGCATTTATCCAGTGCGGAAATGCCATGTGTGAATGAGCCCTGATAACCATCACTTGTGCCAGGCAGGATAATCAACAAATGGCTTCCCTGGAGTCTTCATCTAGACTGAAGAATGTCTAAAGCTGGGTACCCAAGTACAGTGTTGTTTTTTTTTTTTGTTAGTTCAGCCAGCTGATTGAATGAAAAAACTGACAAACCAACACAACAATGTGTGATGCAGGAATTTCTGCTGCTGTGCTATTGTATTCTGACAAGGAGACTCCCTTCCAGAATATACTGCTCAACAATTGCAGACATTGGCTGCAAGCACTGATCAAATCCTGGTTTTAAAGGATGACCATTCAACAGAAGCCTTCTGTTGAAAAGACAGTAGTACACATGTGCTGATCGGCATCTTGTTCCTGCTCAGCCAGCCGAGTTTTGGTATGTGTGTACTGGGCTTAAAGCCTGGTACACACGTTGAGGTGTTTTTTGTTTTTTTTTTTTCAACCCTGTACAGAACACACTAATCAGTGCTCATAGCCATTAGCTACAAGCACTGATCAGATGCTGGTTTTCCAGCATGTCCCTTCAACAAAAGCCGGTCCTTAGACTGGCTTCTGTCAGAAGGACAGCTGTATACACCGTCTGAATGGCGCCCATTTCCTGCTGAATCAGGAGCTATTCAGTCTGTGTGTACCCAGCTTAAGTCATATTCTCAACTACTTGCAGTAACAGATAAATGGAATGTCCAAACAAATGGACCATGATAGATCCTCCCCTGGCTTATCAGTTGTCAATTGTAGCAGCAATCTGATAAAGATGCAGACATCTGGATTACCTATACTGTCTAATTTCTGACGGACCAGATTTATTTTTGTACTACTATATGATTATGTATGAACCACCATTTCTCCTTCCTGCACTCTCAGCATACAGAGAAGAGGCACTGCAGTACTTAGCACCAGCCTTGACATGGTGAGAAAGAAGTAAGGATCATCAGGAAGGAGCCGTGCTTCACCCCCCCAGTGCACTAATTAATATTGTGTTAGGAACTTCTCCACTACAGCAGCCAACAGTAACATGACGTCTTGGAGAGCACAGGAATAGACCCTTACCCTAGAATTAAACCTTATTTTCTTTGGACAAAATGTAGTCTCTAAACTTAGGCAATTATCACTCTTCTATTTTACGGTGGCCTAAGCTAACACAATGCCTATTGCTCAGGAGTAGACTTTACCCAAAGAAAATAAGCTGTAAAAAAACTACATACATATAAATTACAATAAAGATAAGAAAGACATAGCTGCTATTAATTGTTTTATATTCTCACCCGGTCTAGGAAGCACTGGAAAAACCATTTCATAGTATACAGACTTGTGTACAGTTCCTGAGTTTCCTAAAGTTTAAACAAAATTACATTATTACAAAACTGAAAAAGTCATATCTATAAAAGTATTACTAAGTTTCCATTATCTGACAATTTTAAATACTAGCCAACTGGTTGTCAGAAACAGTGGTATAAATCCAGAAAAAAAACGTTTGTCATTTTGAGAGGTTTCTACATTTTTTACTATACACACAGATTTACAGATTCCTCCTCTAGTAGTTTTATATACAGCAGAGCATCCATGGCAAAAAAAACTGCTGAGGCAAATTTAAAAATCCACATAGTCTGTTTTCAAGTAGTCTTAGTAGACTACTGAATTGTACTGGAAAGGAGGCGCAATGACGCAAAATCACTGTGTTTCCTACCCTAAGCAAAAATAACCAGTATATGCTAAGAACCAATACAGCTTCTTCAATTGACAAACACATAATAGAACAACCTTTTCAATATTCACCTCTGTATCATCTCTGTGTAACATTTATGCGTTTAACTTTATCAAGATAATATATTCCATTTAAAGAATCCAAAGATCACAGAGGATGAAAGGCTAGGTCTACATGACCCTCAGCTATTGTTTTCATCCAATGGTACACAATTTTTAATTGTCATGGCAGCAGCGGGATCAACCAGGTATTTAATAACTTGACCAGATACAACGACAGTACATTGGCTTTCTTATCCCCCTTTTTGATAAGTGATACCTATCCATGTTCCTTGCTGATTAAAGCCATTTTTAGACTGGGGTTGCTGACCAATGTTTGTTGGTTAGCTGGCTGGCAAGTTGAACAGGGTAGCCCTATTTATATTTCAATGACAGTACAGACAAGATTAATTATGGTAAACCCTAAAGTTACACTAAACGTCATGCTTATTCTCCAAAAATATTCTGTAAACATACACTAGTTAATGGCCAAGTAATCTGTTTTTGTTTAAATGGTTTCCTACTGTCTTTTTCTGCCTCCATGCCTTATGTGAGTTATATTTGTAGGTTCAGTGGACGTTCGTTGCGGTCACAAGCACTACTCGATGCACATGACAAATTCCTACATTAAAACAGTCCCTAGAGCATCTCAGGAGCAAGCAAGAGAGGTTGGTACATTCTTATATACAGTAGGACAACCGAGAATGAACACAACCACCCTCGAAAAGGAAAGGCTGACCATGATACCAAAAAAGAACTTTTGAGATTTAGAAGAGAATATTGAGAGCAATAAAAAGATACTTTTTTTCAGTTAGGAATACAAACTTTTTTTGAGAGTTTAGGGTCACTTTAAACGTTAAAGGCGAAGTTTAACTTTCTGAACATGTTACACCCATATTTAAGGTGTAACAAATTCAGCATTCACCCCCTGCCCCCCAATTCCCTGCCCCTCCTTGTGATAGGGGCCAGGAGATCTCCCTGCATCAGTTTTAAAGTTTTCATAAATGAGCATGGAAAATGTGAGCTGCAAGTTAGTGAGAACATGTAACAAATATAAAGTGGGTGTTATTCCAATTTGGCTGCAAAAGTGTAAATATACTTGAAGGCAAAGCCTTTACTTACAAAGTGCTGTTTAAGTTTCGGTATAAATTTTTTCATGATTTTGTCATGATGTTCCTGGAATCTGAGAAGCTTTGGAAAGCCAGGGACGAAAAACCCTAAACAAAAAAATATAATAATAATTATTATTAAATATATTAAATAATTTCAAACGCTCAACTAATAAAGAACCACAATCCCACAGGGATTATGTTGATAACATCGATGCAGAGTGCTTTACATATGTATCACCTCACCTCACTGAAATAATAGTTTAAAGGGGTGGGAGCACATGAGGAAGCATAGGAAATTCATGTAGGAACACCAACAATTGGGACAGGCTTTCTAGCATGTCTGATTGCTAGTTTAAACCAAAAGCAGCTGATCAGCTGGCTCAGGGGCCAACCACAGACACATTATTGTCATTCAATTTGGCTAGAAAGGGACAAAGCCAGTGTCTGTTATTTCAAGGACACCCTCGGCAGGTGGGAACAGCACAGGGTGGTGCTGTATGGAACTATACATTTAAGAAAAATGCTGGCCAGTACCTTGTTCCCTTAAAGTAAAACTATAGGCAAAAACTTTTTTTTTCATTTTGGATAGAGAACAAGGAGGGTTAAAACCCGTCTGAATTTTTATCGCCATCTCTGGCCCATTATGGAGATTTCCCTTCACTTCCTGTTGAATAGTCAAACAGGAAGCGAGAGAAAATCTCTGAAGATTAAGGGAATTCCTTGGGGACCCCTGGGTCACCCAAACTAGCGTCCCCATTACAAGATTTCCCCCTATTACTTTTCTTTTACTTTTTTTAATGATAGTGGTAAAACGGAACAAATAGAGAGGGTGAATATCCTTAATGGGGATCACAGACAGCAATAAAAAAAAATGACAAGGGGTCTGGTCCTTTTCCACTCTATCCAAAACTTTTAAAAAAGTTTATCCTTTCATTCTACTTTAATGTGAAGCTGCAAGGGTAGATGTTTGGGCGCTGACACTGCTTACTTGCTCTTAAAGTTTCAGACTGTGTGGCTATCATCCTTATCCTGGCTTTACCATCCAGTGGTCACCAACCCAGATGTATGCAGGATGGTAGTTAAAGTGCAACTTTAGTCAGAAATGTAAGTATTGACAGATTGCTTCCTGCTGGTCCCTTTTGTATGTATAAAACATTTTAAATAAGTACCTATGCTGTTTGAAATCTAGTATTTCACTCTCTTATCCTGTTGTGCACAGCCTCAGACACAAAAGCAAATAGTTAAACTTGCAAAGGCGGGTCTTATGTTCCGGATTTCATTCTCAGGGCAGTGTAGCAACTGTGAATCCAAGTACAATGCAGCTCCTGCACTTCCCTGTCATGCTGAGCCAAGAATGCAGTCAAGGTTCAAAATACACATAGAAGTGCAGAAAGCGGCGTATCATTTTCGAGACCAAGGAGAGGGAAGAGCTCTCAAAGCAAAATGGCAGTCTCCAGAAAGGAGAAACAAGCAATGCTGGAGGCAAATTATAGCACACCCTAATTTTGCTGGCATAATTAGTAATGTAGAATGTATATTCCTTGCTAAAGAACATTAATGTTTATCAAGTTGTTATGAGTAAAGTTCTGCTTTAAGATTCTGGTGCCATGCTTGTTGTTCCAGGTCAGTGACTCACTAGGTAGTAAAGCCAGGCTCAGCATGACAGCCCGGAAGCATGTATCTTTAAAATCAAGTCAGGATCAGCAGTCCTCTTATTTCTATTGTCACAGCTTCCCTTGATAAGTGTAATGCAAACAAGGAATGAAAGTTCATTTACCATGCATTGAATGTCTAGAGTCCGAGAAAAGCCTCACAAGAGCCCAAAACGCATCTTCTTCATTCATGTACATAAGGAGCACAGCGGTTATCTGGCTCATCCCCTGACAGTAGCCAACCTCCTGCACGACATCAATCATAAAAATAGATACATGAAGAGTGAAAGAACTGACGCATATGCCAACTTACAAGAATGTGATGCTACCCAACTACTGCTCATTAAAACCAAAAACATTCAACCTTGATGTGTCTAGAAGGAATTCAGAATATCCAAGTACAGTATATAATCCATTTGTATTACTTTTCTTGCTTTTGGCCAAATTAACCAATTGCCTACTGTGACAATTGTTTTATTTTTCACATACATGATAAACTGTGCATGTTTACCCCTAAACATGAAATATTTTCTGAAAGCAGAGGTCCTGGAGAATACGATGGTGGCTGTTGCAATTTTTTATTTTTATTTATTTTCATATTATCACAAATTTTCAGGAAAACATATTTAAATGAATTTTAGTGCACACAAATATAATACCCATTTTTGGTAAAATATAAAATTGCATTGAGTAAATAGATACCAAACATGTCAGGAATTAAAACTGTACACACCCGTGAAATGGCTACGGTATTTAAAACTGTCCATAGGTGATGCTTTGCAAGCCTACAGGTTATCAGTTTAGAGTTGAAAGTTCACTATGGTGCTAGAATTATTGCTCTAACTCTGACATGCACAGTGATACCTCATGTGTGGTGCATTCACAGTTTATATATGCGTGCTGAACACACATGCGTGCTTGCATTTGCATGCACGCACAGGGGATGGGGGGTTCTTTTCCATTTTTATTTTGAGTGCTGTAAAAGTGACCAGGAGGTTGTAAATCCACTTGGTCCACTTTTACTGGAAAGCCAATTGCTGGCTGAAAAAAACAGTAGCAGGATCATGGCTGCAGCTACGATCCTGGTACTGGTTTTCTCAGGATCATCCTGGTATTACCGCATGCTGCCTAGACTGTATATATACACATACGCTGGTCAGCAAGCACTTGAAAACACAAAAGCAGTACCTAAACTGGCAATAACATTTTCAGACTAAGATGAGGAAACAATAAGAAACAAGTACTATACATACTGTACATGCCACAAAAACTGTTACAATGTTACAAAAGCACATCTCAGAAATGGATCAACGTAATATTGTTCAGCTCAAATGAGTGCTGTGTTTCAGGAAATGTATTCTCCCCAACTGTCTTGATCACCAATTACACTGGGAATAAAAGGGATGACAAGTCCAAAATGCTGAGTCAGCAGAACAGCAATAGAGGAAAGATCTTCCAATGGCAATATTTTTTCCCGTGACAACTGTGAAGTGGATATCCCTAACATAGAAAGAGAGCCTCTAACGTCCTACTGAGTCTACAGGACAGGAATTGAAAATTAAAAAAAATAAATATATATATATATATATATATATATATATATATATATATATATCAGCAGTTTTTACCCTTCTCTACTCTCTACTATAAAATTTGGTGTGGCTTTTAACATTCTGTAAGGTATTTTGTTTCTTGTAATTTGTTGCAATTTTTTTAACCTGCCAGATCCTGCCAGCAACAGCACTTCCTGTAGCAGACTTATAACGCTAAGCCACTGCGTTACAATTATTAGCATTGTCGTCCACCCATGCAAGCTCCTTCAGTTGGCTATTTGGCAGCTAGACCTGACAGACCACTCCAATGGCCAAGAAGTGTAGGCTGATAATGCTACTGCTAATTGCAAGGAAGCAGCTTGGCATTCCCAGCCTGCAACAGAAAGCACTGTTACTAGGAGGATCACCAAGAAGGAAACTTTGCAAAAGATTCTCAAAAACTGTTTGCTTAAGAAAACTTTATACAGAAAGACAAATGTCAAACATACCACAAAATGGATTTTAGGTTTACATACACGAACAGAATTTAAAGTGGACATAACATCGATATAATAGCATAAATATAATTTTTCATACGAAGTGCATGTGTGTCAAATAGGGATGAGTTATCAGTTCAACCTACACACAGATTTGAACTGAACTTTGCTTCCTCTAGTGCTCATCTGAATACCAAACTTTTAGCTCCTTTAGCCCCTAGAACTTTTGGCAAGCATTTCTGAAAAATTAAATGGAAATGTATACTTTAAAACTGACTGGGTTATTTTAAACAAAATCCCTTATTGGCACTATTCTGAGATGTCTTACTAAAAGAGTGAACTGCTATGAAGCTATAATTTAGACGACTTTGCAGGGCCTGGCGCAACTGCATACGCATAGAAGATCCCTTGTGTGAGATCTTGCAAAATGCCTCCTGGAAAGTATGACATTGACATTCCAAGAGCAGTCTGAGAGATGTTGTGCATGCATGCCACAGAGTCCATGCTAAAGACTGGTAGAGACCTGCAGCATACCTGTGCACGCATGGGATCTCCATTAAAGATGGCACTGCTGAAGGGCAAAGCTGGACTCTAGTAGGTTTTTGCTTTTTTTTTTGAGACATGTACAAATGTGAAGTTAAATTCCTCCTTAAAGCTGCTAACACAATGGGTATTTCTTTGCTCAGCTCCAATTTAAAAATATTGGAGCATGCAAGTTAAATACAACAATATTTTTAAAAAAAAACAAACATGTTATACTTACCGCCTCTGTGAAATGGTTTTGCACAGAGCAATACTGATTCTTCTCTTTTTGGGTCCCCTGCTGACATTCCTGGCCCCTCCCTCCCTGCTAAGTGCCCCCAGGGAAAGCTGCTTGCTTTGGGGAAACACATGCATGCTCGTTCGTTCACTCCCAAGCCGCCTCTGTTTGTCTATGAAACACACAAAGCACAGCTCAGGCCCACCCCTGCCCAGAAGAGCAGCTTCTTTCATGCACAGCGCTGGATCACGATTGGGCTCGGATAAATATTAGGGGAGGGGGTTAAGGCGGAATCTGCACAGAGAAGGGTTTTACCTTCATGTGTACAATACGTGAAGGTAAAAAAAACCTTAAGCCTTTAGAACCACTTTAATACTTTTATTAGACAGCAATAATCAAAATCACATTTCCTGTTTTAGGGAAAAAAAATGCATTTTAGGTTTATTCAAGTGTAACAATCCTGTAATAAGCCTACCCTCCTAAAACAATGATTTTTACCTGTTCCTCAAGCCCTTACTGCACACTACATTTTGGGACATTGTGAACTCACGCAGACACTGTAGACATGCAGCCTTTCACACACTGCCAAGATTACAGAGTTAACAAGCCTGGTTTTGACACTATGCAGAAATTTTGCCAAGAGATTTCTTGCATACACTTAAATACCATCTGGTTGCACAGAGATCTAGCATGTGTAGTGTTCCCTGAGCAGCATGAATTCTCTGTGCATTGTGACCAACATGATAATTACACACAGATGTTCCTGTACAAGATATGGCAAGACTACTGACACTCGCTCAGAAGAAGGAACCTGCAAGGCCCTAGAAAGCCAGGTAGCGTAATCTATATATAGTGGCTTCATGTTGGGCGATTAGAAAAATTATCAGAACCTTCCACCCCAGCCACCTGTTCGCATTATTCAATATGCGAACAGATTTTCCAGCAAGCACCTTCTGTGGTTTAGTTATAATTTAATGCAGGTGAACAGAGCTATCCATCACTGTGCACAATTAGTATAACTGAAATTGTACATTATTCAAATTTAAAAAAGAAAAAAAAACAAAAAAACAAACTGGATTACAAAACATGGTTAATTTCATAAGGAGGGCTGTGGTCCCTTCATTACAGGACAACTAAAGCTGGTTGTACACTACTTGCTTGTGAGGCATATTTGGTCATAACAGATGCAAAGTCATCTGATTATTCACAGGAAGCAGGTCACCTTTAACAACTTAACAATTTAGATAAAATATTAAAGAAAAAAAAATAACAGGTAAAGTCCAATTGGCCAATATTGACAAAACATTTTCGTTTTAAATACTTCAATTTAAGATAAAAGTTTTAACAATGCATAATTTTTAAAGGATTAATGTCATAATATAATTTTTCTGTTGTAGGTGAAGCCTGATAAGCCAAATAATAGAATGGTTTTCCTTTTTACTTGGTGCTTCTACTCATTCTCTTGCATTTTCCATAAAATACAATATACAGTATAATCCTTGGCTAAGTGAAAAACCTTCTTTGCTGAACCTTTAGGACTTTAAGCAAAACTTATATATTGCATACAGTAGCCAAGATATTTTTCTATCATCTTCAATTCTGCTCCCCAAAAAGAACAGCTTGAATCTGATTGGTTACTAATAAGATTTTTAGAAAAAGTTGAGCTATTAAAAAGTAGAAAGCAGTCAAAGGAATTCAATAAAAGGTCCTTTTGTGGCATTAATAGCCGTTTGTTAATGCAGTGCGCCAAATTCAATAACTATTTGTACCACTTTTCTTCCTATCTGCGAGTTGTGGGCCAAATTCAGCTAGTTCTTATGTTTAGGTCATAACCATTAGAGTTATTTTTCGAGTTCATGTAAGAAAATAAAACAAAGGTGCGGAAATACTTGCAAACAAGACACTACTCTTTCAAACGCAACTTCTCTGACCTAAAGGAAAATATTTCAACATTTCATGGGAACCCACAATACTACTTACCGTGTTGTATAATGAATATGCAGCTAATACATGGAATAAAGCCTGTTGTCTGTAAGGAAATATGAGAAATTTTAGTTCCTTCAAAGAAATACTTTGGACTATTTGCTTTAAACACGTCTTCTACATCTGTCATAATCGCACGTTATTTCTGAAAAGCCACTTTCACAGCTCTAATCAACAAGCTAACAAGAGGCAGAAAGAAGAAAAAGCATGTAAAATCAATAGAAGTACCGAGGGTCCTGTTCAATAGCGCTTAGCCTAGAAGACATTCAATGGCAACACTTCTGCTGAAAAGCACTTGAATATGACAAATATCAAACAGAAACACACATTTATATGGTTCTATCACCAGCTATTATCATCCCTTTGAAAGTATAGGGAAGAGAGACAAACCTTATTGAAATATGAAAACATATAAAGACCAACGACTTTCTTTAGTCCTTATAGAAAATAAATGATTTTTTAAATACAGTGGACATCAAAATGGATGCCCAGTTTAAATGGAAATCTAACATCTAGTTCAAGCTCTTTTTTTGCAGTTTTTCTCAAATGTTGTAACTCAAATGTCTCTTAAACTGCCCAGGAAGAACATGTCGTTTAAGAAATTCCCATGTTGCCACTCCAGACACCTTTCACAAGATAGCTCTCAAGCTGGCAAGTTGATCCTTTTTGGGTATGGAAGTCAAGAAATCATAGTCCATGAGTTCAGAGTATAAGCCATGAGTTCAGAGTCTATAATTTTCAAAGTAGTAAAGCCTGAAGTGCACCTGGCAAAGCAATTATGCGGACCTCTACATCTGCTTATACTTTCCTTCTGTTCGTTCCCTCAATGTTCAATCCACCTGCAGAAGTGAGGAGAAGCCCCATGTAAGTTCCCCTATCCTCACCCCAATGTGACAGTGCTGGGAGCCAGACAAGCCAATCGCCAAGCATCGGTGCCAACAGGTGGGAAAAAGGGGAGTGACAGGTACTGTATATGACTTCTCATCTCCAGATGAACAGAGCGGAAAGGGACCAAAGGAAAGGTGAGTTCAGCATAAGCAGCTGTTGGAACTGGCAAAAGTGAGGAAGAGGGGAACTTCCCTCGAATCACATAAGTCATTTGGAGGGTCTTCTTGTGTCTGGGATTGTTTAGCTGACCGGGCTGTCTAAGGACATTGTGGACATTGATGTGTTATTGCGGATGCTGTTTGTGAGTATACATCTCTCTTATTAATCAAATAGTTATCGCAAAAGGTAATGCGCAAGGTTGGTGTGCCCTCTGTTCCTTGTTTTCCACAGGCATAAGTAAACCTGTTGACTTGCCTTGCATAGGTAATGCAAAAAACTATGTGAATGAATGTGAATGTCATGTGAATGAATGCCAACGAGCTGTTATCTGACAGCGGGCAACAGGAAAAAAAGCGTAAGTACCCTTCTCTACTGGCAGGTTTCTTAAGAGCAGATGACTAGCATAACTTCTGTATCAAGTCTTGCTAAAACTGCAAGGTGGAAAGGATCCTTTTTTCCTCCATCATATGACAGGAAGAGAATGAAGCTGACAGAAGATTTCCACCTAAATGAAAACTAGCAGACATACACGGGGACCAGACCTTTTATCAAAAATGACAGAATTTGAAATAGAATACTATGAAGCAGCAATACACTAAATCATACATTTCAACAAAAATAAGTGACAAGAATGAGAAATATCACAAGTCATGAGTTATCAACATCAAATATAATCCTAAAATAATTTCTTCAATATATAAAACTAGGTTTCAGTTTGATGCCCCATTGCTACATTGCTATTGATGAAAATACTAATGTTTACAGATATACCATTGAATATAACAGGCATATTTCCTAAAGTCATTCAATTAGTATTTCTATTCATGTGTCCATCATTCAGGAATTTATTTCAAGTGCAGAATAATCCTGTGCTGCAAATCTGGCCATAGAAGTACAAAAGTATCTGCTGGTCAAGCAACGAGGACAGATCTAATAATGTCTAGCTAGCTTTATTAAAACTTTACAAGGTCAGCTCATTTGGCCAATGAGTTGTGTAATGTTCCACAGGGCTGTACCATTAGTACTATCATAAGGCATTTCTGCGCCACTGCCTAAACCACAGAAAAGAAATAAAACACAGTAATTACTAGCGGTGTAATGAAATGAAAATTCTGGTGCCGAAACCGATACCAAAAATTCAGAATGCATGTGGCCGAAAACCGAACCAAAACCAAAATGTCTGCGTATTATTTTTATTTTTTCCACTTCCATGTATATTTTTATTTATTTTTTTTAAACTTATGATTGTATTGCTATTACATAGGGGACCAATAGTACCTATGTGATAGCATATGAGTGACAGGTTCTCTTTGTGGGGGGGGGGGCAGTGAGTGCAAGGAGGGGGCAGGAGGGGAGCAGTGTATACAGAGAGGCTCCCTCACTGGCTATCACTATATGTCAGTGCTGGTTTTTAAATGCAATTGCCAGCTTTTTTTTCTTCACTATAGCTCACGCAATTAGCTGTCACTTGCCCCGCAGCTAAAGGAATCTTTGTCTCTTTTATCTCAGGAAATAAACTAAAAGGAAACTTTATTTCTTTTAGCTGGGAGGAAAGTGACAGCTAATTCTGTGAGCTATAAGCCGGTAATTACATTTAAAAACCGGCACTGACTTTTAGTGACAGCCAGACACTGTATACACTGCTCCTCTCCTGCCTCTCTCAGCCGCCCCCTCACATCTTCAGTACACACCGTCTTCTGTATAGGCTACATTTTTCCAATCAGCAAAATGCCGATAGGGCTATTTTCGGCCGGTATGTTTCGGTGGCCGAAATTTCAGTGCATCCCTAGTAATTACAGTTTACAGTTACTTTATTACTACCATTGCCAAGCCACTTATGGGTATTATGAAGTAATTCAGCTGGAGCACTAAAAGGAAAATAATGCAGGGACGAAGGGAAGATCCGATCACTATCTGCTGCTAGCCTCACTGTCTCTCTAAGGTGACAGATTGTGCAATCCAATGTTAGGAAATAACCCATAGGACTCATGTGCTTTGCGAACACACCCATGTGTATGAGTCCATTTGTTATTTTCATATAGCCTTGATATGCTGCAGGAAAACTACACATTCATGTACTAAAACTTAAATAATTAAATACTTTTGTTTTGCTGTGTCATATGCTATAAAAACCCCTTAGAACCTACAAAGATAACAGAGAACATGATTTGAAATTAGGCACTCAACTTTTTAGAATTAAAAAAACAAAACGTATGAATCCATTCCTTACTTTACTCCGTATCGATCTCTGAACATAATGTGATCTCGAAATGTACGGTTAACATCCAGGTCAATCTGTCTGATGTCAGGTGACAGGCGCATTGCTTTCAGTTTGAGGACCTGTATCAAAACACAGTAAGCAATACACAAGGCATTTCAGTTAAAGTTAAGTTTGCATATTACTTAAAGCAAATTAATATACTTTTTCTTTTGTAAAGATTTACAGAACCTTGCAAAAGTATTAAGATCCTTGTTAACTCTTCTATGTAATTGAATATGAAACCCTGCACAACATTTTTTGTCATTATGTATATTTTATTAACCACTTGCCTACTGGGCACTTTTACCCCCTTCTTGGCCAGGCTACTTTTCACCTTTCAGTGCTGTTGCACTTTGAATGACAATTGCGCAGTCATGCAACACTGTATCCATATGACATTTTTATCATTTTTTTCACACAAATAGAGCTTTCTTTTGGTTGTATTTAATCACCACTGGAGTTTTTATTTTTGCACTATATACAAAAACAAACAATTTGGGGGGGGAAAAAAAGTTTCTTTGTTTCTATTATAAAATTTTGCAAACAGGTAATTTTTCTCCTTTACTGATGTGCGTTAAATGAGGCTGTACTGATATGCAGCAATGATGGGAGCAATGACTGACAGCACTGCTGGGCACTGGTGGATGGCACTGCTGGGAGGCACTAAAAATCAGTGCAGATCTGCTCTGTGACATTTGTTGGTTATTGGCAGTACTTTACTCATGCTGTGACAGCGTGAGGAAAGTGCTGCCGATAACCGGCAACTGTATATACTTTGTGATCAGCTGTGTGGGAAAATCTCCGACCAACTGTCACAAAGGTGGCTGCATAGAAGCATGTTACACCCTAAATACATGTAACATGCTCCTAAAGGTGAACTTAGCCTTTAAGCAAACTAAATACACTTACTACCCATGTTTCACCCTCTGTTTGGGTTTTTGTATGCATGTTCTTCCCCCTCTCTTGTATGTTTGTTTTTCCTTTTTGTGTTTGACCCTCCGTGTGGTTTTTATTTCCTCATCCTAAAGGGTAGACCCCAGATAGCATTTTTTGCTATTCTGAAATAAACTGGCAATTTGCTTCTAGATGGAATATGTTCTCTTCTTATCCCAGTGACACTAAACAGCTCTCCTGAAGAAGTGGAACTTCTGCAAAATGTGCAGACATTTGCTGTAGTGTCCAAAATGTTATTTGAGAATTTATGCATGGATTTTTGTTTTGTAGTTGCTTTTAAATTTTGTACAAAATAAAATAAGTTTTCATACCAAATGGTAAGTTGTGAGAACTCCTATAACACTGGAGATGTACATATAAAGTCCCACTTACCCTTTGGGGGGGGGGGGGGGGGGGGGGAGGTTTGTTGTGTTTTACAGTGCCCTGAAAAAGTATTCTTACCCCTTGAAATTTTCCACATTTTTTCATGTTACAGCAAAAAACGTAAATGTATTTTATGTGATCGATCAACACATATATATGTAAACAGTGATCACAGCAGAAATGTGAGGTATTACTACGAACACCAGAGTAAAAGCAATAATTCTAGCAAAGACCTCCTGTGCATCTCTAAGCTGGTAACCTGTAAAGGCTTTTAAAGCATCTCCTATGGATAATTTAAAGTACTGTAGTTTGTCGCCATTTCACAAGCATGCATAATTGTAAAGCATGACATGTTTGGTATCTATTTACTCGGTGTAACATCATATTTTACCTAAAAATTAGTATTGTATTGTGTTGTGTTTTGCTTGTGTTCACTAAACGTTATTAAAAGTGCATTTTATCACAAAAGTTGGCGCTGGAAAAATGACTTGAATGGGTCATGTTTGGCGGCAGTATGTACCACACAATGAATATGACTTGCTGTGGCATGTGTACACCCCTGAACAGCTGCATTTGTGTGTGAATGAGCCCTAACACAATTCCAACCTTTTTTGCAAGTCATAGCCCTCAGCGTGTGTCCAATTACTGTCTCTGTTTGCCCAGCAACTTTGTTTCTCCCTACAAAACCTTTTATAAATTGGTCAGAGGAGTAGTAATTAGAAATTCTTCAGAATGTCACTTGAGTGATAGTTCTGAACCTGCTGGAGCTGCTAACATCGCATCCAAGATGGTGCAACCTAGCAGAAAGAGCAAGACTTTTTGGATGTCCACAAGGGAGGCTTTTACAGGTAAATAAATTACAAAAAAAAATGTGTTAAACACAGATATCATTATTAGAAAGATTGTTGTTGAAATGAATGGTCTGGGGAAAGTGTACCTATGGTCAGAATTTAAAATCATATTTATTTCCACACTGTATTTTAATTATTTCTACCCTACCCCAATTCATCTGCATGATCCTGAAGCTTGAAAATTTACATTGTGAAAAGTTCAACACATTTTCCTCCTTGGATTCTGTGACACATATTCACTATGCCCTATGAATACGCACTGCTTGTGTCACAGAATTCACAGAGCCTGCTGTCTAAACTACAGATGTGCTGAGAGGAGGAGTTTCAGGAAGCACAGTCAGTAAAAGCAATCACTGCTTGCAGGCAGCAAGATACCATGGGTTATGTCGACCAGAGAAATGTAAATGTAAAATCTATATACATGTTTTGCCTTTCATTTCAATTTTAAACTGAATGTTTTTTTTTTTACAAGGTGAGGGTTCACTTATACTTTATTCTGGACCTGCCCAGTTGTGTTTAGGTATTTGAAACAGGTTGTGGACCTTCTTTCTTGCTTACTGAATACCCCTGTTCTAAATACAGAAGAGGACTCTCTCCTTGGCATACTTGATATGCCCAGGTATGCCAGATTTTTTCTGTAAAAAAAATTAAATAATAATAATACAGAAACGTTATTCCTGGCTTATAAAATGATAGCACTTAGATGGATGCAGACTTTGGCCCCAACCACTTCCCAATGGATACAAAGAGTCAACCAAACCATTCCCTACAAAAAGATGAGCTTGAGCTATTCGAATAGAAAAGGCCCCCCGTAAACACCAAATAATAAAGTATATTTGGCGTAATTGTAAACTCACTTTGAACACCAATGTGAGTTGATTTGATAGTAATCATTGTGATATTACCTACACACATCATCTGATCACACATGCACATTTCTTTGTTAAGTGTTTCTATTCTGACTTTTTTTTTTTATCTACTTGCCCTCTGGAACATTTACCTCCGTTCCTGACCAGGCCATTTTTTGCGATATGGCACTGTTGACAATTGCTACTCTGTACATAAATTAAATTTCTGTCCTTTTTTATCACAAATAGAGCTTTCTTTTGGTGGTAGTTGATCACCGCTGGGGTTTCTACTTTTTGTGTTATAAACAAAAAAGTCTGAAAATTAAAAAAAAAAAAAAAAAACAATATTTTTTATTTTCTACTATACAACAAATCTAATAAAAAAAAATTTAAATTAAATATTTCTTCATACATTTAGTCCAAAATGTATTCTGCTACATATTTTTGGTAAACGAAAATCCCAATAAGTGTATATTGATTAGTTTGCGTAAAATGTATAGTGTCTACAAACTATCAGACATATACTGCAATTTTTTTTTCCTTTTCAATACTAGTAATGGCGGCAATCAGCGACTTATAGCAGGATTTTGATAACCAGTTACACTAATACAGTGATCAGTGCTAAAAATATGCACTGCTCACTGTACTAATGACAATGGTTGAGAAGGGGATAACATCTAGGGCAATAAAAGGGTCAAATGTGTGCCTAGCTATGTGCTTGGTGTACACTAGGTGGCCCAGTTACTACAGGAACTGAAGGATCTTGTTACAAGCTTTGCAGAGACACACCACCTGTCAGTTCACCTCCTGTCAGAACAGAGCTCTGACTTGTTTACATAGGCAGAGCCTTGTTCTTTTTCCAGCCTGACAGTGTGAGCCGCTGACAGAAGCGAGGTGTCGGCAGAGCGTGTGCGTCCCCTACGGTGGAAGTGCAAAAAATATGTATATATATGTGTGTGTGTATATATATATATATATATATATATATATATATATATAGTATGTATAAAATAAGGTGCAGCGCTAAAAACTACAGAGTATAAGATGCAATGATATAAACACAATATAAAAGATCATAAACCCATGATATGGTCATCAATATCCAAAAACGAGTGCAACTAATGGTGGTAGGTTAATATAAAGTGACAAAGTGCAAATATACATCAATACAGGTGATCATAGGTGTAGCTAAAGTGACAGAGTCCTTGTGTAGCAGATAGACGTGAAGTCTCGGATAAGGGTGATCCTTTAAAGATTCTTCTGGTGATAATCAGATAATAAAATTACGCACTCACCAGATGCGCAATATTGTAGCGCATTTGAGAACATAAATCTCATTGGGTCAGCTGGATCATCCCGTGGACGGAATAGTGTGATATTGCTTCAATATATTTATTGATAATGTAGAGAATGGCCATTCTCTACACTATATAAAGGGACACAATAGATGTCGGACGCATGCTGACATACACCTAGGACTATGTGCTAGAGCACGAAACGCGTCAGAAGGAGCCGCAGCATCCTGATGTCACACCGCCGAGGCCCCTGCTGGTCCAGCAGCCATTTTGGACTCAAGTACATGGTCATGGTCTTTTTTGGTGTATACAGCAGCTCGCCAATTAGCGCTCACTCTTGCACACCCCTACTATATGTGTGTGTGTATATATATATATATATATATATATATATATATATATATATATATATATATATATATATATAAATAATTTTTGCACATGAAGGCTGCCCTCTAGCAGTGAAAGTTCTATAGTGCGGTCCTCAAGTGGTTAAACAAAACTGAGACAGCTATTTGTGTTTACTTTAGTTTATTAAGACCCTTTTTCTTGTTATTGCATTGCAAAAGCAGAAATGCGTATTCTTCTGTAATCGTGGAATATATACCTTGTCACTTTACAATCTATGCAATAGGCAGTTTAAAAAAAAAAAAAAAAAAAAAAAAAAACTTATTACAATGCTGATGTTACGAAATGAAAATGTATGCTATGCCCATAGATTTCTTTAATATAAAAGTAAATATTATACTCATTGTCCTGGAATGCAATGTGTAATGAAAGCAATGTATAAAAAATATAAACAGATGAGTAAAACAGGAAGTTGTTGTTTACCTGATAAAGGTCTTTTCTCTCATCTTTCAGTTTAGGTACATCTAGGATTAGTGACCAGACTTGACCTCTGAGCTGAAGGGGAATGCCTTTGTAAATTCTTCTGTGTAACTGAACCAAAGCAACATAGAGACCATGATTAGAAAAACAGCAAAACAAGGCTAATTTCTATTACATGCATAGACAAAAAATATCCATATTCTATAAAAAGGTAAAGGATGACTGAACCAATCGACAGTTGTCATCTGATGTGTCTAATTTTGGCCAGGCTGAACTACGACGCAGATTTCAACAGCTTATCAGTGGCCACCCTACTGCCCACATCTGACCGATCTTGCGCCCGTCATTGGACTATATGGCGGGAGCGAGGTGGTTAAAAAGCAATGTCTGCACATTGGTGAACCACAAAAAAAAAAACATGCAAAAGAAGGCAATACAAGATGTGTAAAAGTAAAGTAATGAGCCTCTTCCTTTGACCAGAACATGATTTACAACAATAAATCACCATCATAAGAAGCCTTCAAATGTAAAATTAATAATTTACTTTTCTGACTGCAATATATTTGCTCCTGAAATATTTTATAACCTTATACACCTTGCTGCCGCACTCTTGATTTACAGATAATAGTTTATCAAAAACAGGTTCAAGCTGCACATGAGATACAGATGTACAATCATCAAAATCCTTAGGGCACGTCAGTCTTTGTTACTCACATCAGAACTTCTATACAAGGAATATACTTGCAGGCATTTCCAGCAGTGTGAGAGAAGCGGGTGAAAGAGGTTATCTGCTGTATTACTTCAAGACAAGCTCTTTTCAGAAATCTAACAGAACCTAAATGTCAAGGCAGAATTAGCAATGTGCTTAGAATAAAGCACAACCTAGGAATTCCAGGAGGTAACACCTTCCAAAAAAAAAAAAAAAGTGGAATCAAAGGTTACCTGACACAATAAGGAAAGGAGGAAAAAGATTTTTGGGGGGTTCAAACATTTAGACAAATGCAACATGAGCTCCACTTGCACTTTCCTACACATTTTGTCTGAAAGCAAACATTGTATAGTGAGATGTGGCTCCAGAGGCAGGAAAACTGCTGAGATCCACCAGTTTGTTGATGTCTCCAATGTAAGAATTATCATGGTGTACCAGGAAACCTCTACAAATATAGTGCCTATAAAAAGTATCCCCTTTGAAGTTTTCATGTTATATCACAGAAAACTAAAACTTTGTTGATTTAATTTAGTTTTTTTAATCAACAGAACTATACTCCTTCATATCAAAGTGAAAATAGACAGCAATGTAATCTAATTTATTTATATAATTGACTGCCTAAGTATAAACCCCATTCAAGTCAGTGTTTAGTAAATTTATCTTTGGCAGTCTTTAGTTTGTGTACATGGGTCTCTTAGCAATGAACATAAGGACACTACATGTTTTCCCCATTTATCTTTGCAAAATTACTCAAACGTAGCAGGAGTGAACAACTCTTCTG
The DNA here is from genome assembly GCF_062004578.1 of Staurois parvus. NCBI lineage: Eukaryota > Metazoa > Chordata > Amphibia > Anura > Ranidae > Staurois > Staurois parvus. The sequence goes on along the minus strand of NW_028317815.1, from coordinate 33,052,682 downwards.
TAAACTACAGCCACAAATTCTCTACTGGATTGAGATCTAGACTCTGACTTGGCCATTTCAGGACATTATCATTCCTGTTCAGTTTTGGCTTTATGTGCCCTGATGGAAGACAAATCTTCTCCCTAGGCTCAGGTTTTTTGAAGAATCCATCAGGTTTACCACTGGAACTTCTCTGTCTTTTGCTTCATTCTCTACACTCATAATACATCCAGGGCCTACTATAGAGAAATATCCCCACAGCATGATGCTGCCACCATTATGCTAACAGCAGGGATGGTGTGCAGTATCTGACCTACACCAAACATGACTTAGCCTGGTGGCAAAAAGGGTCAGTTTTTGTCTCCTCAGATCACAAACATCACAGCTTACGTTAGAGTCTCCCACATCCATCCTGGCAAACTGGTAATATAACACATTAGTACTGCTAGTAGTAGTAAGCCACATTTACCTCTCGCCTCACCCCTTCAGTCTCCGCCCAAATCACTAGCCTTCTGAACGACATATCAGATTGGATGTCACTCCACTTCTTCAAATTAAACCTTTCCAAAACCGAGCTCCTAGTTTTCCCCCCAGCCCCCAAATTACATTGACGTACAAAGCTGTTCATAACACTGCCCCAAACTACATCACCAACCTGATATCCATCTACCACCCAAAATGTACTCTCTGCTCCTCACAAGACCTCCTACTCTCTAGTTCCCTGGTCTCCTCCTCCCATGCCTGTCTCCAGGACTTCTCCAGGGATTCCCCCATCCTCTGGAACTCACTACCCCAATCCATCAGACTGCCACCTACCCTCCTCACCTTTAGGCGCACCCTGAAACCCATCTCTTCAGGGAAGCCTAACCCGCCCTCACCTAATTGCCGATCTCCTCCACTCTTCCTACCACTCCATCCCCCACAGCTATTTCCTCCTGTACCACTATCCCCTCCCTCCTAGATTGTAAGCTCCAAGGAGCAAAGCCCTCAAACCCCTCGTGTATTGTATTGTTACTGTACTGTCTCCCATTATAATGTACAGCGCTGAGCAAACTGTTGGCGCTATATAAATATTGTATAATAATAATTTACCTGAACTAGTTATTTAAAAGTTGAAGATATTTCATAGTTTTGCCAAGGAACTTCTTCAGATCCATGGAGTGTTAGGAAGATACCCCCAACATTTAGAGTATATCCACAGATATAGCAATATTAGTCACAGAGGCTTTTTGCCACATTCCCATAAAGCTGCAACTGGTGAAGTACCTGGGCAACAGCTGTGTTATGCATAGTCTCTCCAATCTCTACTATTGATGCCTGTAACTCAAAGTTGTCATAGTTGTCTTGGTGGCTTCCCTCACTAGTCTTCTTTTTGCAATGGCACTCGCTTTTGGCAAGATGGCCTGTTACAGCTGTGCCACACTCTTTACACCTCCTCATGATTGATTTAGCTATACTCCAAAGTATAGTCAGTGATTTGGGAATTTTCAAAAGTACACTATTCGACTTGTGCTTCTTAACTTTTGCAAGACTTTTCTTGGAATGTTCTGTCTTCATGGTACACATCATGCTACAATAATAAGTTGTGGATTTATGTGCATTCATACTACAATTTAGAAGTGATTATACTAAAATTACTTGAGTGATTGTGCACACAACCTGACTACACACAAATTAACTCCATTTACCTAAATATGTGACTATTTAAAAGAATTTCTGTTTCAGTGATGGTTTAGGGTTGTCATATTAGACCTAGAGACAACTGTCACCAGACAGGAGTGACACACTTCAAATAGACAAAAACTTAACAAAAAAAAGGAGTTCTAACCTTTTTTCACTCCATCCAAATTGAGGAAAAGTTTAATTCAAACAAGTAAATATAACTGTTTTTATGACATATAACTTACATTTCAGATAAATGTCAAATACTAACGAACGTTTATCTAAAGCCCAAACTTTCTATTTAGTTGTTGATAGAGTAGAGAAGGGTTATAACCCCTGTCAGGGTTTTATTGATGTGTGTCTCTGATGGGGAGATTAATTCTCTCCATTTGTCCTTATCAATACTTTTAAGAGAAATGAAAAGCCAACATTTTGAGTTGTCATCAGAATAAAGACAGAGGGAAAGTGTTCCAATGGGGGACACATGGTAACAACTGGCCAAGAAAGAATTTATCTAATTTTGGACAGATTTTCTGTCACTTACTGTTCTCTCTGTAAGAAATAAAGGGATATTTCCCCAATGGTCAGTAAAATAAATAAGTAGAAAAATCCCTGACAGGTGGTTTAACACTATTCTACTCTATCATAAACTAAAAAAAAAAAAGCTTGTTTTAGAATATTAAGCTGCTGCCTCAAGCTTCTGCATAAAATCCAGTTAGAGTACTGAAATACCTACCTATTAACTACTGCGAGCTCCCCCAGGTGTCACCTCCTACTTCAATTTCACTTATATTTACCATTGTATTAGTAAGAACAACTATACGTTGCCCCAGTTTCTCACAGATAAAAAAGCAGAAATGAAGTGTAGGGAGAATGCATCAGCAGACTGGCAATTCTTTTTATTCTTTTTTTTTTATTAACATGGGGCAGCAATTTAAAACATTGGACCTAAAGTCAATATTGGACTCTAGTACCACATTCAGACAGTAAATTGTGATCTGTAGGACAACAGCAAAAAGTAGTTCTTCCCACCAGAATTCGACCTCCTGCATCCCATCCTGCCAAATATGCAGTCATGGTTCTACTACTGAAGGACGAAGAGCTACAGATTTATGATTCACATTAGGTTATTTGCAATAAAGACACATGTAAAAAGACCCCTTACACTGGTGACAACCATTAGATAACCCTGGATACTCGATAGACTATTCATAAATGGAAGTTGACAAATTTTAAATCCCAAGTTTATACCCAAGACTGAAAGCATATTGGATAGACCTGAACAAATGAATCATTATTTGATTTTTGTTTGATTATATGATCCTACAAAAGTGCTTTACCTTTTCAGAGTTCTTGTACTTATCCCAGCTCTTCAACATTTTCAGCCATTTGGAGGTCCTTTCAATTTCTAAAAGTTTTTGCTGAAAATACAATAAAATGATCAGCCAAAACACTATACAGAAAAAAAAAATCTCTAGCAAAGTAAACCCCACAAAGCTAACAGTCAGTGAAAAGAGGTGACTGCATATACACGTTTGTACATGTCTTCCTGGGTATTCCAGTAGCTGCTATATTCAGGGACACTTGATATGATGGTACATTATTTTGTATCTCCCGTAAACTGACATGATTGTTGATGGAGCTGCTGTTTGGTGTCTGAAATTTCAGAACACAAATTTTCAGCACAACCGACATAATATCAGTATAGTCGCCCTTCAAGGTAATATACTCCCTGCAGTATTTGCAAATGACCTCCAGTTTTGCTACAAATGATTCTTTTGGTTTGTTATACTGCAGAAATATTTTTGGCTCTCAGATAAGGCATGCCTAAGTTCACGACATGCAGAATGTCCCCAACCTCTAAAATATATATGGTCTGTTTCCACTTGAAACAGTGCTTTAGAATGAAATGATAGGATGTCTTTAACTAGATTAAAAAAATATTATAAAAAAAAAAATGTTTGTATGAATGATGCTTGTCAGAAAAAATGTTCTATTTAGCCAGTTCTCTCTGAACAAAATATGGAAATATACTGCGCTTGTTAATACTATCATGCTTTTATTCTAGTGTGATGATTTGTTCAGAACTATGTTTCAAAATCAAAGACTAAGTAATCAGGAACTTCCTGAAGAAATTAGGAACTTTTTACATACTGAAACAAGGTTGTAGTTAATCCCAAAAAAAAGATACAAATAGTAATGATAAATACAATTGTAAAAAGTATACCTTTTCTATTGCTTCATCGTGAAATGGTAGTTCTTCTTCACTGAATAGGAGAGAATGGGGACATTTGTTAAGAAAAATGCTTAAGGAGATGCATCACATTTCTCATCCTGTTAGAGGCAGTATAAGAACAGGCAAATGTGTTCACTGCAAACTCAAGACAGAAAAGAAAAAAAGCATTATACCATACTGATCCCTTAAAAACCTGCAGCCAGGAATAGACGCAGAAAAGATGATATACAACGACCAGCCACAACATTTTGACCACTGGCAGGTACAGTGCATTTATAAAGTATTCAGACCCCCTTCACTTATTTAAATTTTTTTTTATGTTGCAGCCTGATACTACAGTTTAAAATTTTTTTCATAAGGGCTGCATTCACACCTAAGCGTAGCAATTTACTGGCGTTTTTATTTGAAAGTTTGAGCGTTTTAAGAAGTGTATTACAAGCTTTTCAAAAGTGTATTACAAGTGTTTTACAGCTTCAGATGTTTTGATTTAGCCAATAAAAAGTACTAGAGGGGGGAGGAAATTATGGGTGGAGGGCTGCTGTTTGAGCACAAAACACGCAACAAAATACTCATAAAATGCTTAGGTCACACATTTTCAGGCATTTCTATTGAAGTCTATGGGGCCAAAAATGCTTGTAATCTGCCAAAAAAAAGCTCATGTACTTTTTTGAGCAAGAGGTGTTTTGCTTCAGACAACAGAACGCTCATATGTGAACAGAGGCCATTGAAATGAATATTACATTGGCAAAAGTATTCAGACCCTTTGCAACAACACTTGAAATTTAGCTCAGGTGCCTCCAATTTCTCTTGAATATTGCCAAGATGTTTCAATACCTTGATTGGAGTACACCTGTGGACGTGATTTGGAAAAGCGCACACCTCTCTATAAAAGGCCTAACAGCTAACAATGCATACTATATCAGAGCAAAAGCCAAGAGGTCAAAGGAACTGCCTAAAGAGCTCAGAGACAGGATTATTGCAAGTCACAGATCTAGGGAAGGCTACAAAAAGTTTTCTGCTGCACTGAAGGTTCCAAAGAACACAGTGGCCTCCATAGTTCTCAAATGAAAGATGTTTAGAACAACCAGGACTCTTCCAAGAGCTGGTTGCCCTGCCAAACTGAGAAATCAGGGGAGAAGGGCCATAGTAAGAGAGGTGACCAAGACTCTGATGATCACTCTGACTGAGCTTCAGAGATCCCGTGTGGAGACGGGACAAAGCTCCAAAAGGACAACCATCACTGCAGCCCTCCACTGATCTGGGCTTTATGGCAGAGTGGCTAGATGGATGCTACTCCACAGTGCAAAACACATGCTTGGAGTTTGCAAAAAAAAAAAAAAAGCTTTTGACAGCCCGTTAGTTCTATTAATCCCTGCCCCACTGGAGGATTATGGCATTGGGGGCATCAGAAAAGGCATGTTTTCACCTAAACCATGAGACACCAGTGTCACGATCGTGGCGTCAGACCCCAGACCTTCTCGCCAAACTCTTGACCGAAGAACTGGCCGATCCAAACCGTGATGTGACACGTGTAACAATACCACGCCCAGCTGCACCCTGCACAAAGATTTTCCAGCTAATGAACTACAATCTATGTACCTGCAACCTGAGCGATTGTTACTGGGTCGGGTAATTACGCAACTAACCCTCCACACTGCCACCACATCCTTTTTGTACAGAGAAAGAGGAAACTCACGTTATCAGTTATAACACTATAAGGATTGAAATAATCGTCTGTATAAAACGGTCCGCAGGCCGGATATACAGAGGTTTAAACAAACAGTAGTGTCTCTTCAAAGGCAGGGATTCGTAAATTGCAATTAAGAACTATAGAAACAGTTCAACACTTTCAGAAAGAGATTTATTACTAAAAGGGTCAAACAGGTGCAATAAAATATTTACAGAGAAGATGTAACTAAGATATATATATATATATATATATATATATATATATATATAAATACACAGAGAACCATAGCACAGTAAAGAGATACCAGAGAGAGGTAAAAAAAGTTAAAGTACTTGCCAAAGTCGTGGATTTAGCAGATCCAAGTCAGAGCAGAAGGGTGCTTTGATCTCCCTATGTTACGATGGAAAAATGGGAGAATTCTTCAACTCAACCCCCTTAGGCTTGACAGCCTGCTTTAAAGTTTCCCAGCAGGGGGTGAAGTAAAAAGACCAATCCCCTGTTGAGGGAGGGATCGTCAGGCGGAACCCTAAACTGGAGCCAACATCTTTCATAATTCATATTCTGATCCATAACTTTCCAGCTGCACAAGTGACATTCCACCCGTGGGTATATTATTATGCAGACAAGTCTGAGGATTATCTAGATATTAATTATGAAATTATATGTTGCACGGTTCACGAGTTCTATGGTCCGAGATAATTCGAATGACCCATCAAACTGTTCGCCTGCTCCTAGCCAATCTGACAGGATGTCTGGTTTTTATGCAAGTCTCTCATATTCCAAGATATGAAACATAGGGGAAAAATTGATCTTTTAAAAATGTTATCTGGTGTGGGCTTCTTGGGAATGCCTTGAACTCTGGGGAAGGCTTGGTTATCTTTTTACGAGGCGTGAAATTACACAGGTTCTCAGGACAGTGGGACTCCAGCTCTCCTGAGGGGGAAGGGGGAGGATGAAGGAAAAAGATATTTCAGGACGGTTAATCTCTTCGCCAAGATGGAGGTTGAAGCCAAAATGGTTGAACCGCATCCATCTCTGATGCGCGCTATTGCGACAAGCAGTACAAGGGACACACCACACTGATGGTAAGTAATGTCTCATGTGCTAATTTTTATTTATTTTTTTAAACTAAAAACTTAGGGCTTAAATAAAGTTGTGACCTATGACAAACTAGTAAAAAAAACTGCTCCGACTAAAAGTAAAAGTTGCAATCAGATTCCTGCGATGGTTTACTGCAAATAAAGGGTATTTAGAGTTTGATAAATCGTTATAAATATAACTCCTGTTCTGGTGACAACCTAAAATTTTAAAGTTTCTTTTACTTTTAAAGGTGAAATCTCCCTGTTCCTAAAGGAGTACAGACAGCAATAGAAAGCTGATGTTCTAAAACCTCTCCGCTCTATATAAAAACAAAACAATATTGCCTTTTGTTATACTTTCACTACAGTTGTCATCCATAGCTCTGCTGAAACTTTACTCTCTGCTTACAGATTCTGTGTGTAAACCTTAAAGTGGAGTTCCAGGCCCTGCCACCTCCCAAAAAGAAAAAAAATTAAAAGTCAGCAGCAAGAAATACTGTAACTGCTGACTTATTGTCCATGCATCCACCGGTGGCTACACCCCGAGTCGATTCATCAATAACCTGTCTGGCACTGGCACCGCCATCTTGAATAAGGGAAAAAAAGCAGTGAAACCATGCAGCTTCACCGCCAGTTTCCTACTGCGCATGCACGAAGTGTGCTGCATTTTGTGAATGGGTCACAGTCCTCGGAGACCTTGGAAGTGTCCCAGAGGGCTTCGGGCGATTTCTCGCACTTTGGATGGATTTCCTCTTACTCTTATTGTGACTATGGGACAGAAAGTGCGGGAAATCTCTCCAATGGAACAAAGATGGCAAAAACGTACAAGCATCATAGCCCTTAATCTACCCAAAAATGAAAAAAAAAAAAAGTTTTGCCTTTCAAGTGAAGTACAGCTAAACTTCTTTTGGATAAAGTGTGGAAAGGTTTTAACCTCTTTCAGGTGATTATTGCTCTCTTTCTCCCCACCAGAGAGTGTATCCCTCCCTTGCTGCCACAGTGAATGTGGTCACTGAGAAGGGAAATCCTTCCAACAGAGGGCCAAAGACAGCGAAAGAAACACTTTCTATTAGTATTATTATTATTATTTTACAGTATTTATAAAGCGCCATCAGTTCGCTCAGCGCTGTACATTACAAAGGGGGACAGAACATGCGACAGTACAGTAACAATACAATGCAAAACGAGGGGTTCGAGGTCCCTGCTCTTTCGAGCTTACAGGAGGGAGGGGATAGTGGTACAAGAGGAGATAGCTGTGGGGGATGAAGTGGTAGGAAGAGTGGAGGAGGTTGGCAAGTTAGCAGGGGGTGGGGTAGGCTTCCCTGAAGAGGTGGGTTTTCAGGGTGCGCCTAAAGGAGAGGAGCGTAGGTGATAGTCTGATGGGTTGGGGCAGGGAGTTCCAGAGGATGGGTGTCAAGGTCCTACCTTCTCCCAGAGGTTATGTTACTCCATGTGCTGGCATCCATCTTGGATTTCTGCTGAGCATGGTGGGAAGCTTTTATGCCTTCAGGTCTCTGAGTTCCATCCCCCAGAGGGGTGTGGCTGAGTACATATAAGCCTGTGATCCGCACATGCTCTTTGCACTTGTGTCTTGTGTCTTTGTCTTGCTACAGCTCTGTGTATATGCTCATGACTCTTCTGGTATTCTGACTCGGCTTGTGACTAAGACCATTCTCTGTGTTTTCCTTCGATCTGACCTTCCGTTGCTGAACCTGGCCCGTGACCTGTGATTCTCTGTCTACTGTTCTGTACTGTTTTGTCCTGTTGTCGACTCGGCTTGCCTGACTACGCTATTGTCATTCTCACCTGCTACACGCCATTGTCGGCGGCCATTACCGCAGCCGGGGTGTCTCGGGGGCCGCGACCTGGTTCCAGGCTGCGTCAAGTCCATCCCCACCATCAGGGGCCCTGGTGAAGGGCAGCCTGGGACTTAGACTCCGCGCCCTGAGGGACTTCGGTCTGTTGGTGGTGGTTGCCGTCAGCCAGTGCCTTACCCTGCCACTAGGCCTACCTGTCCGTTCCACAGCCCTGCCCTGACATTACACAAGTGCCATGAATCCTGACGGTGCAGGTACGCCTTCGCTTCCAATGTTGGTCGCCAGACTGGATCAACAGGATCTCCTGTTGGATCAGTTCGCTCAGGCGTTGCAAACTCTGCTGGCACGCACCGCGCACCTTACTCCCGGTGTTATTAGGCCGGTTGTCCCTCCGGTGGTCGCTCCCGCTGCTGTTCCGCTTGTTGCGCCTACCGCCGCAACTGCTGCGGCACCCGCGGCGCCCAGAGGTATGACTGGTTCAGCCCCTCTTCCACAGTGCTTTGGGGGTGAGCCGAGTCAGTGTTGTGGGTTCCTCAACCAGGTGGGGATTTACTTAGAATTAATACCCCACGCTTTTCCGACTGAGAGGTCAAAGGTGGGTTTCCTAATATCGCTACTCTCAGACAAGGCCTTGGCCTGGGCGAATCCCTTATGGGAGAGGAATGACCCAGTGATTCACGAGTTTTCCGGTTTTGTCGATGCCTTCCGTAGGGTATTCGACGTACCGGCTCGCTCCGCCTCGGCTGCCAAGCTGCTCATGTCTATGCATCAGGGTTCGCGGACCGTTGCCGAGTACGCCATAGAGTTTCGTACCCTGGCAGCAGAGGTGGGTTGGAACAATGAGGCTCTGGTGGCTGCGTTTTCTCAGGGTCTTTCTGATGCATTGAAGGACGAGATCGCAGCCAAGGAATTGCCTGTGGAGCTGGAAGCACTAATTTCCTTCCTGATCCTGATTGATACCAGGCTCAGGGAGAGGCCTTCACTCAAGGAACGCCTGCGGAGGCCTTCCAATCGACTGGCACCTGCGTTTTCTATCCCACCCGTTCCTCCCACGCCTCCTGGGGATAGATTGTCTGGTGGTGAGCCCATGCAGCTGGGGTTTGCTCGCCTTTCCGAGGGAGAGCGGGCCGCTCGGCGTCGGGAGGGTCGCTGCCTGTACTGTGGTCTTGGTGGGCACTTTCGGCGGTCCTGTCCGGTCCGTCCGGGAATTGCTCGCACCTGAGATCCTGTCGGGGACAGATCTTGGGTGGAGTCTCCTCGTCCCCGGCGTTCCGCAGAGATAAGCCACTGATCACCGTTGTCCTCTCTTGGGCGGAGGGCTCGGTGACGGCCCAGGCGTTGGTAGATTCTGGGGCCGGCGGGTTGTTTATGGACCGCTCGTTTGCTGCCCAGCACTCCATTCCCCTGCAGGCTCGAGTTACCCCATTGGTTCTCGAGGCAATAGATGGCAGGCCCCTGCAACCACCGCAGGTTACCCACGAGACTATGCCAGTTGAGGTAGCTATTGGGGCTGTTCACAGGGAGTTGGCCTGTTTCCAGGTGATTTCTTCTCCACACTATTCGGTGGTTTTGGGGCATCCCTGGCTCCAGATGCACAATCCAACCTTCAATTGGCAAACTGCTGAGATTCTCTCGTGGTCTCCACAGTGTGGGGCCAGGTGCATCCGTGGGCCGGTTAAGGTGTTGTGTGCCTCCTCGGACTCTGCATTGCCTACTGATTATGGGGAGTACCAGGACGTGTTTGATAAGGTAAGCGCTGGAGCCTTACCTGCTCATCGTCCTTACGACTGCGCTATATCCTTGCAACCCGGTGCCACTCCTCCACGTGGCAGGGTGTATCCTCTCTCGGTTGCGGAGAATAAGGCCATGGAGGAGTACGTTGCGGATGCGCTTTCCCGGGGGCACATTCGTAAGTCTACTTCCCCAGCAGGAGCGGGCTTTTTCTTTGTAAAGAAGAAGGGTGGTGAATTGAGGCCTTGCATTGATTATAGGGGTCTCAATCGAATCACCACTAAGAATGCATACCCGATTCCCTTGATTACGGAGTTGTTCGACCGCCTTAAGGGGGCAACAGTCTTTACCAAACTTGACCTTAGGGCGGCGTACAATCTCGTACGGATCAAACAGGTGGATGAGTGGAAGACCGCGTTTAACACTAGAACCGGCCACTACGAATACCTGGTGATGCCCTTCGGGTTGTGTAACGCGCCCGCAGTTTTTCAGGAATTCATAAATGATGTCCTTCGTGACTTGTTGCAGCAGTGCGTAGTGGTTTACCTGGATGACATCCTGGTTTACTCTACCTCCATGGAGTCCCATATCCAGGATGTCAAGCGGGTGCTGCAACGATTACGGGAGAACAAACTCTTTTGTAAGCTCGAGAAGTGCGAGTTCCATCGATCCCAAGTTGCCTTTTTAGGCTACATCATTTCTGCGGAGGGATTCTCCATGGACCCTCAAAAGGTTTTGGCGGTCCTGAAGTGGCCTCGTCCCAATGGTCTTCGGCCCATTCAGCGCTTTTTGGGTTTTGCCAACTACTATCGGAAGTTCATCAGGAACTTCTCCACGCTGGCAAAGCCTCTCTCAGACCTAACCAAGAAGGGCAGTAATCCTCACGAGTGGCCATCCGAGGCCATCGTAGCTTTCGAGGCTCTGAAATCCGCCTTCGCTTCGGCTCCGATACTGTCTCATCCCAATCCTGGATTGCCCTTCGTCCTTGAGGTCGATGCATCCGAGACAGGAGTAGGCGCTCTCCTGTCTCAACGTCGGTCACCCGATGGACCCCTACTTCCCTGTGCGTTCTACTCCAGGAAGCTTTCCTCTGCAGAGTGCAACTACCAGATTGGAGATAGGGAGTTGTTGGCAATCATTTTGGCTCTCAAGGAATGGAGGCACCTGCTCGAGGGCTCCGCGGTTCCGGTCCTCATTCTTACCGATCATAAGAACCTGACTTATCTTTCGGAGGCCAAAAGATTGACACCCCATCAGGCCAGATGGGCCTTGTTCTTGTCGCGGTTCAACTATGTGGTCTCCTATTTGCCTGGTTTCAAGAATGTCAGGGCTGATGCATTATCGAGGCAATACTCTGAGTTGTCCAGGGAGGACTCTGAGCCAACCTCAGTCATACCTCCGGATCAGATCCTGGCTGCCATTCGCACCAGTCTGACTTCTCCCCTTGGGGAGCAGATTTTGGCGGCTCAAACTGACGCTCCTCCCGAGAGACCAGAGGGTAGATGTTTTGTACCCGAGGGGTTGCGTACCCGTCTGCTGCGTACTTACCATAACTCCAAAACTGCCGGGCATCCGGGGAGGAACCAGTTGTCTTGGGTCGTCTCTCGGTTGTTCTGGTGGCCAACTCTCCGTGCCGACATCGCCTCTTATGTAGCGGCATGTTCGATCTGTGCCCAGAATAAATCTCCACGGCATCTTCCAATGGGTCTTCTGCAACCCATTCCCAATGGGGACCGTCCTTGGTCACACCTGGGCATGGACTTTATTGTAGACCTCCCTGTGTCTCGGGGTCATACGGTCATTCTCATGGTCGTCGATCGTTTTTCCAAAATGTGCCATTGTATTCCATTCAGGAAGTTACCAACAGCGCAAGAACTGGCCACGGTCTTTTCCAGGGAAATTTTTCGCCTGCATGGGTTGCCCAAGGTGATTGTCTCGAACCGTGGGAGTCAGTTCGTGTCCAGATTCTGGCACGCCTTCTGCTCCCAGTTGGGTATTAGTCTCTCCTTTTCTTCAGCCTACCACCCGCAGTCCAATGGGGCTGCGGAGCGTTCCAATCAGGCCTTAGAACAATTCCTTAGGTGTTATGTCTCGGACCATCAGGACGATTGGGCCGATCTCCTGCCTTGGGCAGAGTTTGCCAGGAACTCAGCGGTCAACTCCTCCTCCGGGATGTCTGCCTTCATGGCCAACTATGGGTACCAACCCGCGGTATTACCTGAGAGGTTCTCACCACAGGACATTCCGGCTGTGGAGAACCATCTTGCTGCCCTGCGTTCTTCATGGGGGCAGATCCAGAGGGCTTTGAGGGACTCGGCTCAGCGTCAGAAGTTCCAGGCTGATCGCAGACGGTTGCCCGCTCCTTCATACCAGGTCGGCGATCGGGTGTGGTTGTCTACTCGTAACCTCAATCTTCGGGTGCCCAAACCCAAACTAGCTCCCCGTTTTGTCGGTCCTTTTCGCATTCTCCGCAAGGTGAATCCGGTGGCCTATGCCCTTGCCCTTCCACCTGGGATGCGGATCTCCAATACCTTTCATGTATCACTGTTGAAACCTCTGATCTGCAATCGCTTCACTGCCTCGGCCCCGTCCCATTCGGGTTGACGGTCATGAGGAGTATGAGGTGAGTCGGATCCTGGACTCTCGATTGGTGCGCGGTCGATTACAGTTCCTGGTTCATTGGCGCGGTTATGGTCCCGAGGAGCGTTCCTGGGTTCCTTCCGCGGATGTCCATGCTCCTGCCCTCCTCCGCACTTTTCATACCCGCTTTCCTCAGAAACCTTTTGTTGAGCCGCGGAGGGGGAGGGGCCCTTGAGGAGGAGGTACTGTCAAGGTCCTACCTTTTCCAAGAGGTTATGTTACTCCAAGTGCTGGCATCCATCTTGGATTTCTGCTGAGCATGGTGGGAAGCTTTTATGCCTTCAGGTCTCTGAGGTCCATCCCCCAGAGGGGTGTGGCTGAGTACATATAAGCCTGTGATCCGCACATGCTCTTTGCACTTGTGTCTTTGTCTTGCTACAGCTCTGTGTATATGCTCATGACTCTTCTGGTATTCTGACTCGGCTTGTGACTAAGACCATTCTCTGTGTTTTCCTTCGGTCTGACCTTCCGTTGCTGAACCTGGCCCGTGACCTGTGATTCTCTGTCTACTGTTCTGTACTGTTTTGTCCTGTTGTTGTCGACTCGGCTTGCCTGACTACGCTATTGTCATTCTCACCAGGTACACGCCATTGGCAGCGGCCATTACCGCAGCCGGGGTGTCTCGGGGGCCGCGACCTGGTTCCTGGCTGCGTCAAGTCCATCCCCACCATCAGGGGCCCTGGTGAAGGGCAGCCTGGGACTTAGACTCCGCGCCCTGAGGGACTTCGGTCTGTTGGTGGTGGTTGCCGTCAGCCAGTGCCTTACCCTGCCACTAGGCCTACCTGTCCGTTCCACAGCCCTGCCCTGACATTGGGTGACACCCTGGAGAAATCCTGGAGGCGGGCATGGGAGGAGGAGACCAGGGAACTAGAAAGAAGGAGGTCTTGTGAGGAGCGGAGTGTGCATGTTGGGTGGTGCTTGGATATTAGGTCGGTCATGTAATCTGGGGCAGTATAGTGGACAGCTTTGTACGTCAGTGTTAGGATTCTGAATTTGATTAGTAGAGTCATAAAGAGAAACTTACTGGCATTACTTGCTGTTACAGCTATGGTGGTCAATAAAACAGGAAACAATCGAAAAGTTTTCCAAACTTTTCCACTTTTTTTGTAATTCAATATTTTAATGAATTTTGAAAAGGCATACAAAGATACCTAAACACATCAGGCAAGTTATCTCAAATACATACAAACATGTTAGAAAGGATTCTGGAGTCCAAATGACAAACAACACAAAAAAGGCTCGTCGGCAGTAATGTACATGAACAATCATAGCAAGGAGTAGGGGTGGTGACAGCTCATAGCAGTAACATTAAGGCAGGGCCAAGAATAAGGGCCCAAATCATATGCAAAAGTGAGACAGGCTATCGCAAGATATTGGAGAGGCAATAGAAGGAGGAAGATAAATAAGAGGAGCAAGAAGAGAAGAGACCTGGATGGGGACAGGGGGCAAAGGTGAATGGGGATATCCCACAGTGTATAGTGAACTACAACCACTGTGACCCATTGGGTTAGAGTTTAAGAAGGTGGCAATTGAAAGTACCTGGAAGACAATAGGAAATACAGGGGTCCCAGACTCGCCTATCATTATACAGTGCAAGTTAGCTGTGAGTTTCTAATTTATTAAGAGGTTTTAACCTCTCCATGATCTACCTCGAAAACAATGGTTAAAAAATATTTGGCTTGTATTTGCATAAAATGTTTTTGTTTTTTTTTTTTGGTATAAACATATGAATTATGTAGATATTAAAGATAATTAGAAAGTAGGACATCTACCTTGAAAATGGAATACATTACAGAATTATAGCTACTCCTAATAGAAAAAAAAACTCCACAGTTTAAATATGTTTAAAAAAATAAAAATAAAAAAAGCATCATTATAGCCTACTGGTTCTTAGATGTAGTGACTGCATTCAGGCATTTGGAAGCTTTTCTCCTTTTTTTGGCATCTGGCAGTTTTGCTAAAAATCAGTTTCAGTTCTAGGGTGACTGATAACTGTACTATATCCTTGGAGAACAACGTTGTCACTATAGGCTGCTCTCCTGATTAGGATTACAAATACCCAGGGCTTTTATTCAGTGGGAACACGGGGGAACACAGTTTCGGCACCTCCAGCACTGAATGTATGTAATTGAAAGGGGTGCTGGGGTGTGGTGGAGTGTCTTATTGTCACTGGAGGGGATCTATTTTTGCATGGTGGTCTATTTTTGCTGGAGATGGATCTATTGTTGCTTGGAAGTCAATTGTTGCTGAAATGGATCTACTGTTGCTGCTGGGGATTTGTTGTTGTTGCTGGGGTGTTTTTTTTTTTGTGGGAGTACATTGTTGCTGGGGGAATCTACTGATGCTGGGGGACTATTGTTGCTGGTTGCAGGGTATCTATTTTAATGATTTTCTTGTAATCAATAACAAGTTACAAAATGAGGCTTGGCTCTGCATTCTCTAAAAGGAGCAGTACAGGGAGGCAGGTAAGGGTAGGAACCAAGGTGCTCAGAGGTTGGTAGGCAGGGCGAAAACAGAGCGACTCAGAAGGGGGGAGTACCTTAACCCATTCTCTGAGAAAAAAAAGCCCTGCAAATACCTCTTTCTCCCCACACTTCCATTACATAGAGGGGATTGATGTTTCAGTTCAGTTAAAAGGAAGTTACAAGGATACAAGATTTCCTACACAACCAAACAGGTATTTTTCTGTCACAATAAAAGAAAAGTTGTGGTAAGAGTACAAGAAAGCTAAATTGAAAAGTGGTCAGCCACCATTTCAAAACATAAACTCCTGTTACCACCACAAAAACAGTTGCAATCACTACTTCCCACAACTAACATATCAAAGCCAAATATAAGGTTTGGCATATCTGAGTTGTATGACTGCAATGAATTCTGCCGCAGTGGTAACAGAGAATGCCTTCAGGTATTTTTATACACTTTCAGAAAATGATCTTAGGCTTAAAAAGAGATAGCTCATGCTGCCACCATAGCTCATGACTTAAGTGGCAATATATTAAAATATGCTTTAATAAATTATCTGTATTTGGCAGCAATTCATTACATTTAGTTCAAGGAAGCACCAGCCAATCTAGTTCTTTAACTAGAGTCAAAATAACAAAAGTAGCTGATCGTATGCTATGATTTTAACTGTCGTTAAACACAGTATTACCATCATGGCACAGGGCACCTTCTGGGGAAAAAAGGGAGTTTGGCCCCTTGAAAGGAATTTTAACAGAAGTTAGCCATTTAAAGTACTCTCCTACTCTTGTATACTTTTGCGGGGTTTTTTTTCTTGTTTAAGCATGACAAGTTGTAAGAGCCCAACTTCACCCCCAGACTTTATTTTTTTTTTTTTTTTTAAGTTTTGGATAGAGTGGGTAAAGACTATAAATTCTCAAAGTTGTTTTCTGCCAACATTTCATTACAGAGATTTCTTTTTTGCTGCCTATGTTCACCAGAGCCGGATGTAAGTGGAGAATCTTCAACAAGAGAATAGACAACAACAGAAGCGCGTTTGGTTAAGAGGGTGGTGAAGCGGTAGAACATCAGTCAGTTTTTACACTTTTTGGGGTCAGTGCGACAAGAGGAAAATACCCACATTGGAGAAAAAAAAATGGAGTTTGAATTATTTCCCACTTTTTTTTTTAATCTAAATTTTTATCACAATAGCAGTGTTTCCCAAACCTGTCCAAGTTCCACCATCAATGCAATCTTTCAGCAGGTAACCACCTATGCTCAAGTGTTTCAGATATACTCTTCTACTATATAGCTCATTAGTTTACAAACAAAATAATATTGGCATTTTAAAAATGAACTTCAATAATTAAAAAAGGTCGGTTTAGAGACATTTAGGTAGTATATACTATACGAACTGCTGTCAATGAACCAGTTAAATTAGATCAACTTGTAAGCTTGGAGAGGAGAGGAGTGGAGAACAGAATCTAGAATTATATGTTATTTTTATTCAAATGAGCTGGGAGAATGCTGACAATGCCATACCACTCTTGTCTGCAGATGGTGAAGTGACTTTGCAATTTATTTTTTTCACACAACTGCAACTGGGTTTAGCATAGACTGTAATAATTTACCAGTTTCCATGACTGTTCCAGAAACAGACAAAACAATGGTTATTAACAACACACACAAACTATTCAAACATTAGTGAGAAGAACTGCTGCATTTCACTGGTGATTAAGTTGATTGGGGTACATTTACCAGGACAATGTGTGGGCTATGCCTGGCTATAGCTAATGCTATGATCTCATTCAAAAGTCCCATAATAAATATTGTTTTAAGGGATACTAAAAGTTCAGGGTTTTTTTTTAATAACAAACATGTCATATTTACCTGATCTGTGTAATGGTTTTGCATAGCCCCAATCCATTGCTCTGGTCCCCGGCAGGCACTCCTGTCTTCTCCCCCCTACTGAGTGCACCCAGAGCAAGCTGCTTGCTCTGGGGGCACTCGTGCATGCTTGCTCCTGAGCTGCCTCTGTGTCCATAAGAGAGAGAGTGCAGTTAGGACCCACACTCCACCAAACTGGCTGTGATTGACAGCAACGGAAGACCATGGCTCCCGCTGCAGTCTGGGCCAATGAGGAGAGAGAGACCCAGGAGAGACACTGCTCTCATGTACGCTGCTGGATCGGGATGGGGCTCTGGTAAGTATTAGGGGAGCTGAGGGGGTTGCTGCACACTGAAGGTTTTTTACCTTAATGCATAGAATACAGGGATGTTGAATTTATATTGTCCAACGCCCAGCAGATTTTCTTTTTTTTTTATCCATTAGCTCTGCTGTGGGCGAGCAGCAGGGCTCACCCGTCAGGTAAAAGCATTCAGGCTGCACTGCCACATGACTGCTATCACACAGTGCCAGCCTCTGCCGCCCCCTTACCCCCCCGTGCGAACCTCCCCCTACATAATGTCTCCTGGACTCCACTTGCCCATCTGCAGGCCTGGGCCTGCAGATGGGCAAGTGGAGTCCATGAGACATTACCAGTTCACTGCTGTCGGCTAGAGGAGAGGGAGGAGAGCGGACACGTCCAGTCCTCTCCCCTTCTTGTCCTGACCAGCAAATGATGTTATGACATCACTTCCGGGTACCCATTGACAGATTTCCTGGTCATCAAGGCCGGGAAAGAATGTAATGCAGTACGGTGTGTGATCGGAGATGGGAGATCAGTGTTCATTGGATCAGACTAACTGCGGGCTAGGTGACTCAAGGATTGAAATAATGGCTGAATCCAAATAGCCGTGTCCTACTAAGAGTGTAGTTTGTGAACCAATTCGTCAAAATGTGCATATAACATTCCCACTCGCATACAGGATAGTCCGGTTGTCACCATATCACACACCGCAAAATAGCTCACAGACCCGTGATAAACTTGGTATCCATTCTCCCATTGAGTCCATCACGGCTCATTCCAGTGCTCGAAAGAGGCCGCACCTGCGCATTGGAAAGTTCTGATCCTCCACTAGGTATAGCAGGTCTGTCAAGGATATGCAAAGCCAGAACATCAGGTCACTGTCCCGGAGCACACTAAGACAAGAGCTACAGTCGACGCGTTTCGCCTGCTTAATTTGAACACGGGCTTCCTCAAGACCAGTAGAGAGTGCTTTCCACATCTTAATTTATAGGTTCTGCTCCATATTGGGGCATATATACCAGAAGGTGGCGCCCTAAACATCTTCAGCTGCAGCAAATTACCAACCCAAGTTAAAGCACAGATAGTTTCTCTAATTGAAAAAGTTCAAACCAGAAATATTATATGGATAGGGAGCACTGATGTGAATTAACAGAAAGGCAGTCACTAACCCACATAATTACCCTGTACATTAGTTACTTTGATGGTGTATGTTTCCTCTTCTATACTTTCTGATCCTCATTTCTTTTGTTCTTGGTGGTGGGGGGGGGGGGGTTCTTTCCTCCTAGAGGCTTGGTGATGTATTCATTTCATTGCTATTGAATGCTTGTTAAGCTGAATGACACAGAACCCCCCCCCCCCCAGCATGGGGGATATGTAGTTATTTAAAAAAAAAATGCAAATGTTTTAATTTAAAAATGAGTGAGGAACAGAAGTATTTGAACACCCTGCGATTTTGCAAGTTCTCCCACTTAGAAAACATGGAGGGGTCTCAAATTCACATTGTATGTGCATTCCCACTCTGAGAGACGGAATTTAAAAAAAATTCAGGAAATCGCATTGTATGATTTTTAAAGAATTTATTTGTCTTGCACTGCTGAACATAAGTATTTGAACACCTAAGAAACAGCAAGAATTCTGGCTCTCAAAGACCTATTACTGTGCCTTTAAAAAGTCCATCTCTACTCCACTCATTAATCTAACTTAGTAGCACCTGTCTGAGCTCTTTAAAGACACCTGTCCACCCCACAGTCAGTCAGACGCCAACTACTACCATGGGCAAGACCAAAGAGCTGTCAAAAGACACCAGAGACAAAATTGTGGACCTCCACAAGGCTGGAAAGGGCTATGGGGCAATTGCCAAGCAGCTTGGTGAAAATAGATCAACTGTTGGAGCAATTGTTAGAAAATGAAAGAGGCTAAAGACGACTATCAGTCTCCCTCCGACTGGGGCTCCATGCAAGATCTCACCTCGTGGGGTATCACTGATAAGAAAGGTGAGGAATCAGCCCAGAACTACAAGGGAGGAGCTGGTCAATGACATGAAGAGAGCTGGGACCACAGTTTCAAAGGTCACTGTCAGTAGAACACTACGCCGTCATGGTTTCAAATCATGCATTGCATGGAAGGTTCCCCTGCTCAAGTCATCACATATCCAGGCCCGTCTGAAGTCTGCCAATGACCATCTGGATGATCAAGAGGAGGCATGGGAGAAAGTCATGTGGTCAGATGAGACCAAAGTAGAACGTTTTGGTCTAAACTTCACTCGTAGTGTTTGGAGGAAAAAGAAGGATGAGTTACATCCTAAGAACACCATCCCTATTGTGAAGCATGGGGGTGGTAACATCATGCTTTGGGGGTGCTTTTCTGCGAAGGGGACAGAACGACTGCACTGTATTAAGGAGAGGATGAATGGGGCCATTTATTGTGAGATTTTGAGCAACAACCTCCTTCCCTCAGTCAGAGCATTGAAGATGGGTCGTGGCTGGGTCTTCCAACATGACAATGACCCGAAGCATACAGCCAGGATAACCAAGGAGCGGCTCCGTAAGAAGCATATCAAGGTTCTGGAGTGGCCTAACCAGTCTCCACACCTAAATCCAATAGAACATCTTTGGAGGGAGCTGAAACTCCATGTTGCTCAGCGACAGCCCCGAAACCTGACAGATCTGGAGGAGATCTGTGTGGAGGAGTGGGCCAAAATCCCTGTTGCAATGTGTGCAAACCTGGTCAAGAACTACAGGAAACATTTGACCTCTAACTGCGAACAAAGGCTTCTGTACCAAATATTAACACTGATTTTCTCAGGTGTTCAAATACTTATGTTCAGCAGTGCAAGACAAATTCTTTAAAAATCATACAACGTGACTTTTTTTTTTTTTTTAAATTCTGTCTCTCAGAGTGGGAATGCAACTACAATGTGAATTTCAGACCCCTCCATGATTTCTAAGTGAGAGAACTTCCAAAATAGCAGGGTGTTCAAATACTTCTGTTCCTCACTGTAGATAGATAATTTGTATTTATTTTTTTTTTACACACACAAAACTACAGAACACTCAAGTTCCTGCTCCTGTGTTTTCTTGTTTCTTATTGTTTCAGGATAACCTGTTGTCACTACTTCAGTGTTTAAGTGTCGAGTTTAAACACTGTTTAAGAGGTTAATTACAAACACCTTTTTACTAAGCATAAACAACAAAAAAATACAACAAAAGAAGAGCCATTACCCTGCAGGAATACCACCAGGTTTCAGCTTTCCAGAAAAAGCTGATTGTCCAGATAAATGTATACAAAGCTTTTGCAACCTATTTCTTTCCAGGACTTTGGGTTTTTTTAAGAAGGGGACGTTTCAGTGAAATAACCACGCCCAAAGATGGACAATTTAAAAAGGAAAGGTGTGATGCTAGTACAGCAAAATCTAGGATGTATCATAGCAGTTAAAGTGATTGTAAAGGCTGAAAGTTTTTACCTTCAGGCAATCTATGCATAAAAGGTAAAAAAAAACAAAAAACAAACTCTGTATACAGCAGACCCCTCCCAATACTGACCCAAGCCCCATCACAATTCAGTGATGTGTACAAAATCCTCAGCTCTTCGTTTACTCTACCCCCCTTATTGGCTGAGACAGCAGCCAATGGCACCCGCTGCTGTCCATCACTACCCCCTAGCTGCTGCTGGGGGGAGTGCCAAGCTGCAGCTGTGTGCGCTTGCCTTGGGGGCACTAGGCAGGAGGGAGGGGTCTAGAGCACTGGTGGGGGACCTGAGAAGAGGAGGACCAGAGCTGCTCTGTGCAAAACCACTATACAGAGCCGGTAAGTATAGTGTGTTTGTTTTTAATTGCCTTTAATGCTGTATGGATGATTAGCCGTGTGGCCTTTATTTCTATAGTAATACAGCCCTAAACTAGAATCCTACCAGAAAAAAAAAAAAAGGCTTTCCCCTACTACTTAGCATCAGAAGGAAAAAAACAAGTTATACGCTGCTCAAAAAAATTTGACGAATACTTTGAAAACACATCAGATCTCAATGGGGAAGAATATCAGGCTGGATATCTATACTGATATGGACTGGGTAATGTGTTAGGAACGCAAGGATGCCCCATCATTTGATGGAAACAAAAATCATCAACCTACAGAGGACTGAATTCAAATACACCCCAAAAATCAAAGTGAAAAAATTATGAAGCAGGCTAGTCCATTTTGCTGAAATTTAATTGCAACAACTCAAATTGGTATTCAGTAGTTTATATGGCCCCCACGTACTTGTATGCATGCCTGACAACGTCGGGGCATGCTCCTAATGAGACGACCGGTGGTGTCCTGGGGTATTTCCACCCAGATCTGGACCAGGGCATCACTGGCCAGCATTGCTCCAGGTTGGGAGAGGTGTCACTGGAAGTTCAAGGGATCAGAAAGCCAGAGAAACGGAAGGTTTCATGTTACGGCCGCTTAGGTGAAGTGGTCAGCCCAGAACAGGAGGGCACATCAGTCTGCATCCCACATGAGGTATAGCCAATTGCCTTTTGAGAGCGAGTCTACGGTTACCCCTCGCAACAGGGATCTTGTGTTACCTGCAGGGGGTGTAAGTTGGCCCGGAATTAATGCAGTGTTGCCCCGTGACCACATGGGGAAGTCAGCTTGTGGGGACACCACAGAGGAGAGACTACGCACTCAAGTGAAGGCTATGACATCTGCTACAGGAAATGGTAACACTGTTTCGGTTTGTGGGACTGAGTCCAAGGAGGTGAGAGTGTGTCCTTCAGGGAGTTCCACAATGCAGATGGACATGGACTGGCTGCTGTGTGCTACCCTGAGTAGTGGGAGGCACAGGGAACAGCCCAACGATCAGCAGGACTAAATATGGACTAAATATGGAAAAGGACAGGTGCCTGCTATAATCCAGCAGATGGCTGGGGAAGTTAGACTAGGGGTGACCAAAACTGTCCTGGCACTGTGTTCCCTAGTGATAGGTGCTGCAAAGATGCCCAGGGAAACCTCCCAGGAACCCATGGTGACGGAGCAGAGGATTTCCCAGGTCAGCTATGGAGCTGCTAAAACAGAAAATAGTACCCCTTTAGAGAGAGAGAGAAAGTGCTGTGAAGCATGGCTCACAGGCTGTTCAGCTAGGTAATAGCCAGGGACTACCCGCAAAAGCCACAGTCATATCTATATGTAATGAAAATGCTGATGGTCATGCCGACAAAAGGGTTACTGCTGGTAAATGTAAGGTTATGGTTGGTGATGAGCTAGCACAGCTCACTAAAGATAACAGTGTTGATGTGAATAGGATTAAAGATATGTTGTTGCCCTTGGCAACAGTATCCAGGGCTGCAAAGGTATCCATGGAAACCTCCTGGGAGCTCTGTGTGTTGGAGCCAGAAGTTGCCTGGGACAACTATGGTGCTGCTCTGGACAAGAGGGTACTTGAACCAAGTGATAAGGTAAATGCTAAAACTGAAATATTTGAAAATGCTCCTGGTGATAATGGGTTAACAGAGTCTATCAGTACTGACAATAAAATGTATGAAAAAGTGTTCATGAGTTTAATGAAGTGCCATCAGAGTACGGTGGTGAGGGTGTGGTATTGCAACCCGTTGAGGTTAAAAATGTATTGCCACAGTTTAGTTTGAACAAACGCTGCTGAGCCACTCTGTCCTGTGTCTCCTCCGGCAGTTGGTGCCGTACTGCGTAGTACCTCTGATTGGAGCACAGAGAAAGTAGACTGGGACAGATGGGCTAAAAACCTGTTGGCTTTGTTGGAAGGGACCTCTGTCTCTAACAGTGGCTTGGACACGACTTCTGCTGTGCTAAAGAGGGGGCCTGGAGAGCAGCTTATAGACAAGGGCACACTTGCTGTTGTTGCAGATGATCTCCCTCCCAAAATGGAAGTGCCAAGTGAGATTGAGCACATAGCAGAGATCATGCCCACAACCCACAAAGGATCTAATGGTGTGGTAATGAATAGTGTGATACCAAACAAGCTGGTGTTGGTGGAAGTGTCAGATGGCACAAATCAAGTGATTGGGGTCAGTAAACCAAATGTGGAATTATGTTATGACGGTCAGGTGTCAGCTCAGTTGCTGAATGTGGATGTGCCAGTGGAACTGGTTTACAGTGACACTGCCATGGGAGACAACCACTCTGCTGTGTGCGTTTGGTCTCCAGACACTGCCCTGCCGAACACTGAAATGAGTCCTGACAAAGGTGTGGATGTTTCTGACCATGAGGAAAAATGCAAGGCCCTTGTAAATGTTGATATTTATGATACTGATGAGGAAAAGTGCAAAGCACTGGTAAATGTTGATCATTTAGTTTCTGTGGGTGACCATAAACCTGAAGGTCAAGTGTACATGCGTGCTGATAACCCTAAAACATTTGATGTGGCGGGTAATGATGTGGCAGACATAGCGGAGATAAAAGCTGCAGTAGAATTAGGCCCCCTACAGGTTCAGGAGGGTAGTCTGGGAAGGGAATCTTTAAATGGCTTATCTGTCCCGAGAGAAAACATGAAGGAAGTGGATTATTTAAAGAGGTCCCCTGACATAAAAACATCTGAAGGGCAAGACAATTGGGCTGTCCTTCAGAAGCAGAGTAGGACATTGCTGTCGTCTCAGAATGCCAGTGACAAAAGGAAGCATGCATTGTACAGGGGGAAACAAGCAGAGCTAAGTTTGGACAGTAAGAGGATGCCTGTACATAGAATACAGAGAGGGACTAAGGTAAGCCCAATAAAAGAGCCCACACTTGTGTTTAAAAGCGTGCCCCTTCAAACGTAAAGGGAAATGGGCTGTTGAAAGTGCTGCGTAGCTTTAATGTTATCCGACACCTAAAACTCAGGTGTCAACCTCATCCTCAGAAAGATACAAAGTTTTGTAAATTCCTTAATGGGAAGGTGACTTGGGTGGCCCCAAGGAAAATAGAAAGGGAACGCTTTTGGAAGTGTACCCGTAAATAGGCACAGTGTCTTTATAGAGCCCAAGTCCGTGTAGTACAACACAGGGAAAGTCGCCTCATAAGACAGGAAGGAAAGTTTCCCTTTGAAAGCAATGTCAGTCAGGAATAGGCTCATGTGGGTGACAGCTGGCACAGAGGTGCCAAATTAAAGAGTTTGGGCTTGTGTGTTCTGCCCCCTACAGGGTCAAAACAAAGGGGGGGGAGATATGTGGCAGTGCGGTATCCTGCCACAGTGAAAATCACGGTGATAACCCAGGATTCTCAACTATACAGGTTGAGGGGCTCCAGGCAGTTCTCTTAATGCAGAGGAAACTGGTTTATCAGTTTCCTCTCTGGTTTGTAAAGCCTGTTTTGGGACCTGTGACCTGGAGATTTCTAAGATTTGGGAGGGATGAAATCTCCAATCCTGGGTCCATGTTTTGAGAGCAGCCAGCACGCTGATTGCACAGGTGTGTGCAGGCCTTTTTGTGGAGGCCAGGCCACGATTCTGGGCTCCACCCTGGCAGACAGGAGGTCACTGCCTTGGAGTCAGGTGGGCTTCACCTAGGAGAGGTGGAAGCCAGAGTAGCTGAGTGCTAGTGGCTGTGTGCGAAAAAGCCATATTTTGGAATGAGTCTGCAGGAGACAGACATACATTTGTGTACAAGCCAGGAGGCTGAATATTTGTTGCATTTGTTTTGATGGTGGATACCCCTGCGTGGGAAACTTATGTTACGGAACTTTCTTTTAAATAAAATTGGGCTAAAACGGCCCTTAAAAAGAAAGAGTTGCTGTGTGCTTTACAAAAAGCTCTACCACTTGATGCGAGTTCTCACAAAATGATATATATATATATACATACATATACACACACACACACACTTATATACACACACATTTGTGTTCAAAATAATAGCAGTCAGACATCAGTAACCTGATCAATCACTGTTTTTGGTAGAAATTATATTTCTACATGGCAAATAATTTATTAGCAGTTGTGGTAGAGTAATAGAAATCCAACAGACCCAACAGTCATAACATTCATGCTGCTGATTCTGTGTAATTGAATCACTAATTGAAAGGGGCATGTTCAAAATAATAGCAGTGTGGAGTTCTATTAGTGAGGTCATTCATTCTTTGAAAAATAGGTGGCAATTATTGCCCTTATTTAAGGAAGGAAGGCAGCAAATGTTGTACATGCTGGTTACAGTGCATTTCTCTCTGAAATTCTGAGGAAAATGGGTCGTTCCAGACATTGTTCAGAAGAACAGCGTACCTTGATTAAAAAGTTGATTGGAGAGGGGAAAACATATAAAGAAGTGCAGAAAATGATAGGTTGCTCAGCTAAAATGATCGCAAATATTTAAAATGGCAACCAAAACCTGAAAGACGTGGAAGAAAGCGAAAAACTACCACTCGAATGGATAGAATAGCCAAAATGGCAAGGACTCAGCCAACAACCAGCTCCAGGAAGATCAAAGAAGGTCTAAAGTTACCTGTGAGTACTGTTACAATTAGAAGACGCCTATGTGAAGCCAAGCTATCTGCAAGAAGCCCCCACAAAGTCCCACTGTTGAAAAAAAGACATGTGCTGAAGAGGTTACAATTTGCCAAAAGAGCACATTGACTGGCCTAAAGAGAAATGGCGCAACATTT
Organism: Staurois parvus; assembly: GCF_062004578.1. Classification (NCBI taxonomy): domain Eukaryota; kingdom Metazoa; phylum Chordata; class Amphibia; order Anura; family Ranidae; genus Staurois; species Staurois parvus. The sequence goes on along the minus strand of NW_028317815.1, from coordinate 33,026,639 downwards.
TGTGGACTGATGAAAGTAAGATTGTTCTTTTTGGGTCTAGTGGAAGGAGACAGTTTGTCAGGCGACCACCAAACACTGAATTCAAGCCACAGTACACAGTGAAGACAGTGAAGCGTGGTTGCACAAGCATTATGATATGGAGATGTTTCTCATACTACGGTGTTGGGCCTATTTATCGCATACCAGGGATCATGGATCCTATGCTGAAGAGGAAATGTCCTTGAAATGGGTGTTCCAACAAGACAACAACCTCAAACACACCAGTAAACGTGCAACATCTTGGTTCCAGACCAACAAGATTGATGTTATGGAGTGGCCAGCCCAATCCCAGGATCTTAATCCAATAGAAAACTTGTGGGGTGACATCAAAAATGCAGTTTCTGAGGCAAAACCAAAAAATAGAGAAGAACTGTGGAATGTAGTTCAATCATCCTGGGCTGGAATACCTGTTCACAGATGCCAGAAGTTGGTTGACTCCATACAACACAGATGTACAGCATTTCAGTAGTTATCCAACTAAATATTAAATGATTCAAAGGAAAGCAAAATCTTCAAACATTGTTCAGTTTATATAGTGAATGTTTGAGTTTGTAAAGAAGAATACAAACACTGCTATTTTTTTGAACAGTCTACTATTCACTTTTCTTCAATTTTTTTAGAGGAACAACAAAAATTTGATATAGTTTTCTTCATGTTTTGATTTGGAATAGAATGTGTAGTGTTCCCAATGCATTTGTGTGTATGGAAATAAAAGCTATTAGAAGGATTTTGAGCTTTATTCACTTTTTTCAACACACTGCTATTATTTTGAACACAACTGTAATATATACAGTTGCAAGAAAAAGTATGTGAACCCCTTGGGATTACGTGGAGTTTTGCATGAATTGGGCATAAAATGTGCTCTGAACGTCATCTAAGTCACAACAATAGAAGAACACGGTCTGCTGAACATAATACTACACAAACATTAGATGTTGCCATGGTTTAATTGCACATAACATGTAAACATTCACAGTGCAGGGAGGAAAAAGTATGTGAACCTTTGGACTTAATAACTGGTTGACCCTCCTTTGGCAGCAATAACCTCAACCAAACGTTTCCTGTAGTTGCAGATCAGACCTGCACAACGATCTGGAGTAATTTTGGACCACTCCTCTTCACAAAACTGTTTCAGTGTAGCAATATTCTTGGGATGTCTGGTGTGAATTGCTCTCTTAAGGTCATGCCACAGCATTTCAATAGGGTTGAGGTCAGGACTCTGACTGGGCCACTCCAGAAGGCGTATTCTGTGCTGTTGCAGCCATTGTTTTGTTGAATTACTTGTATGCTTTGGGTCATTGTCCTGTTGCATCACCCATCCTATGCGGAGCTTCAGTTGGCGGACAGATGGTCGTACGTTTTCCTGCAAAATGTCTTGATAAACTCTGGAATTCATTTTCCCATCAATGACAACAATCCGTCCAGGCCCTGAGGCAACAAAGCAGCCCCAAACCATGATGCTCCCTCCGCCATGTTTTACAGTGGGGATGAGGTTTTGATGTTGGTGTGCTGTGCCTTTTTTTCTCCACACATAGTGTTGTGTGTTCTTCCCAAACAACTCAATCTTGGTTTCATCTGTCCACAGTATATTTTGCCAGTAGTGCTGTGGAACATCCAGGTGCTCTTTTGCAAACTTCAAACGTGCTGCAATATTCTTTTTGGGCAGCAATGGCTTCCTCTGTGGTGTCCTCCCATGTACTCCATTCTTGTTTAATGTTTTCCTTATTGTAGATGTGTCAACAAAAATGTTAGCATGTGTCAGAGATTTCTGTAGGTCTTTAGCTGACACTCTGGGATTCTTCTTTACCTCATGCAGCATTCTGCGCTGTGCTCTTGCAGTCATTTTTACTGGACGACCACGCCTAGGGAGAGTAGCAACAGTGCTAAACTTTCTCCATTTGTAGACAGTCTGTCTTGCCGTGGACACATGAACATCAAGGCTTTTGGAGATACTTTTGTAACCGTTTCCAGCTTCATGCAAGTCAACAATTCTTGATCGTAGGTCTTCTGAGAGCTCTTTTCTGCGAGGCATGGTTCACATCAGACAGTGCTTCTTGAAACCAGTAAACCCAAAAGAGGTGTGTGTTTTTTTAAGGGCAGGACAGCTGTCAGCAACACATCCAATATCATCACACTGTTAGGAGTCAAGGTTGGCTCACTCCTGGCTCCAATTAGCTCTGGGAGAAGTCATTAAGCTAGGGCCTCACATACTTTTTCCTCCCTGCACTGTGAATGTTTACATGTTATGTGCAATTAAACCATGGCAACATCTAATGTTTGTGTAGTATTATGTTCAGCAGACTGTGTTCTTCTGTTGTTGTGACTTAGATGACGTTCAAAGCACATTTTATGCCCAATTCATGCAAAACTCCACGTAATCCCAAGGGGTTCACATACTTTTTCTTGCAACTGTGTATATATATATATATATATATATATATATATATATATATATATATATATATATATGCACACACACACACACACACATCCATACACAGTATATACACACATTTTTTTTTTTCTCCGAAAAGAGGTGCAGGAACTCAACCACACCCCCCACCCCTATACACACCCTCCAAACTGCATCACATAGTGGATGTGGTCAAATTTCTCCAACAGTGGGACTGTCCTAAAGGAGCATTAAATACCAGGAGTTCATTGCATGCAGAGTTCCGGGGTCCGCTACACACAAGATGCAGAGTTCAGCCTTCTTCCACAGCTATCTACCACTGCAACCACATCTCACTTTCACCCCATTTCAGGTCTGACCTTTGCACGCACCCCACCCCCAATCCATAAAAGCTACACCATTTTCCAGGTCTTACTTTTGTTGTTGTGCCACACTGTAGGTGGTTTTGCCTCTCTCACTTGCAGGGAGATCATCCAGTAGGGGCGTCGGCATCTGCGCTGCACCGCACCCCTGGCACCTGCAGCTCCCTTGTCCCCATCCTGCACTCAGTGGGAGCCACTCAGGAGATCAGATTTGTGGGAGCTCTTGGAGGACAAGCTGACACTTGTAAACACAGAAGCCAGATTTCTGTGTTTACAAGTGATAGTGGTGAGCAGGGAGCAGAGGGTCTGAGCCAGAGGTGGTGGAACTGAGTTCCATCGAGTTCCAGCTGAAAACAATCCCTAATGGTGGTCGTATGGAAACATCCTTTGCACTAAATTCTGTAGTATGTAGGTCACACTGAGTAAATTAAAGCAAAATGTTTTGCTGTACATACTCTGCTAACAGGCTTACCTTAAACGTCCATCTTTTTGTGACCACTACTTTATTAAGCATAAAAGGTATATTTGTGGTGCATATGAATATATTAGAATTATACAGGGGCCACACAGAGGTGCGTTAACTTCGGTTTAGTGATGGTCAGCAAGACATTTTTCCTTAATGTATAATAGAGTGCATAAAATAAACACCGACAGCCTGTCTCTGTAGAGAAATTACTCATTTAATTTACATTGAAATAGCCAATAAATAATATATGAGACTAGATTTAATGTGGAGCACAAACATTTTTATGAGTGCTTCAGGCAACATTAGAAAAATAAGAGAAAAGTGAAACAGCTTCCCGAAAGTGTAGAGGTTGTGGAAGAAAATTGCTGTCCTTAAGAGTCTAAAAAAGCTATTTTAAATAAATTTGAATGCTAGCTTTCTGTAAAACATGAAGCCATTTAAGAAGGCATTTTAGGTTTTAAATTGGTTTTAATAGCCTGAAAAAAATATGAATTGCTTTAACACAGCAGTTTAAATATAAATACAGTCCTTAAGAGACCGTATGTGCAGATGATTTGGAACCTAGAGAAGCAATGTGACTAAATCAAATCACAATATTTAGTAATGTTGAACAGGAGGTCCTTCACAAGATTCCAGTAAAACCTTTACACAAATGAATACAGCAAAAGAAAAAAAATGTTAACTTAAATTGATTGTAAAACTTATAATAAAATAAAAAAAAAACACAAACATGTTATACTTGCCTTTGTGCAATGTTTTGCACAGAGCAGCCCTAAATCTCCTTTTCTCGTATGGCACTCCTGGTTCCTCCTCTTCTTGGTGTGTCCCCACAAGAAACTCCTTCTTATGAGGGCCAACCTGTGGGCTTGCCCTCCCCCCTCCCAAGCCATGCTGCCTTTGTCCATAGACGCAGATAGTTTGGCTGGATGCAAAAATGTAAAATATCCAGCCTTTACAACCACTTTAACCCCTTGGCGCTGATGTCACACAAATATGCAGCCTCACAGAACTGGGCTTTTTTCCATGGGGCCGCATATTTGCATACCTGTCTTTGTGTTGGGAGCGGCAGCACGGCGCACTCCCACCACAAAGACCGGGGTGTCACTGAGAGCCCTGGGTCCCGTTCTAATGATCGGGACCCAGAACTCCTGATTCTAGGTCACATGCTCGCTGTGATAGCCTCAGCATGGCTGTCACTGTGAAGCCTGCCCCTTGTTTTTTTGTTTTACCTTGCAGAGAGAAAAACTGTGTTTGAAAAAAAAAAAAAATATTAAAAAATAAAATTTAAGAAAAAAAAAGAAAAATACTTAGATCAAGGTTTGAGCTAGTTCAGTGCCAAAGTTAGTGCTTGGGTCACGGTCAAAGGTCAGGATTTATTTAATTTTCTTTAAATTGGTATCAGGGTCAGTTAGAGTCAGTGTATTTTAGGCAGGACAAAAAAAAAAAAAAAAAAAAAAGGCAAAACGCTCCCTATTGTTTCTTGGCTGTACTACAGGTACAAACAACAAACAACATACAAATATGTGGTATCGCTGCGATCGTCAAGAGCTGGAGAATTTGTTTTGGGTTGTACTTTGGTGGAAGGTTATGGTAGTAACAACACACAGCTAAATTAAAAAATAAAAAAGTTTTTTTTTTTTTTTTTTTTTTTTTTTTTACTTTTTTGGACCTGGTTTTACTTTGATAGGAAGAAAACAATCAGGACATATCATTACCATTTACCACCAAATGAAAGCCCAATTTGTTCTGAAAAAGAACTAGGTATAATTCACCTGGATGTAAAAAGTAGCTGGGATGATATGTATGGTTTTGCTAACACATGTCAAAGTTGTAAAATTTTCTGGAGGCATTAAGATTTGTTTTACCCGCAGGCATGAAGGGGTTAAATAACCCAGCAAATGTAATGGCCTAATTTGCAGGTTAAAGTACAACCAAAGACTACTGTATGAGAGGGTGGCCACTTCCTGGCAGTCAAACCCAGAAATAGGAAGAAGGGTTAGCCTCACACAGGATTGATGAATTATACCAAATATTTATTGATCTATAGGACACACAATTACCTGCTTAATCAAACCCAGCAACTGTGATTGCAGCTTGTTTTAATGGAGTATTGCCTTAGCAGGTTTTTATCTCAAAGTACAGAAACACCATATGTGAAGCACCGTGCTGATCATCGTTAAGGGATGAACTATTTAAAAAAAATATTAACTTACCACAGCTTAATTTAGGCTGTCTTCACACACACTATTAGCATAATATATACTATACAAACAGCTGATTCTAAACATTTCTGGGATTTTTATTCTCTCTCACAGAGTATAGTGTCCATACAAGATATTACAAGGAGCAGGGGCATTGCTAGGATTTTGGAAGACCTGATGCACCCTGAGGTTAGCAAAGATGCGGCTATGCGCGCTATAGTGAGTATTGAGTGTGGCCACATTGCACAATGGGAGGGGCATTGTATTTAACCAAGTAAGCCTACTTATTGTATACATGTCACACATACAGTGCACCCAAAAAGTATTCACAGCGCTTAACTTTTGCCACATTTTATGTTACAGCCTCATTCCAAAATGGATTAAATTATTATTTTTTCCTCAACATTCTACAAACAGTACCTCGTAATCACAACATGAAAGAAGTTTGTTTTGAAATCTTTTTTTAAAAGCAATTTATTAAAAATAAAAACCAAAAAAAAAAAAAACAAAATGTACATAAGTATTCACATCCTTTGCCATGAAATTGAGCTCTGGTGCATCCTGACAAAAGTTAAGCGCTGTGTATACTTTCTGGATGCACCGAATACCACAATCCTTGTACTCCTATATTTTGCAAATCAAATGTATATTACAGTTTCCTTTCTTTAGCCAAGTGCACATCTTTTTAATAGTCTACACAATGTGTTCAATTTGTGATCATTATTGCCAATCCAACAGCAGACTCCTAGATTGTAAGCTCCAAGGAGCAGGGCCCTCCTATCCCTCTTGTATTGAACTGTATTGTTGCTGTATTGTCTCCCGTTATATTGTAAAGCTCTGAGCAAACTGTTGGCGCTATATAAATCCTGTATAATAATAAATATAATTTAATTACTATACCACAAATTAAAGTAAAAACAGACATTTAAAACTCAGCACAATTTTTGAAGAATTAAACTCTCCTAATACGTATACATTTCTGAACTCAGACTTACACACAAGTCTAACACCTTGTCTGATCATATAAGATGGGGACTTCTGGCCATAAGATGGACATGGATAAGGAGTCTGCAATGCACCATACAGTATATGCAGTGCAGGGGTGAGAGAGTGTGAGTGAGAGTGTGAGTGTGAGTGTGTGTGCAGCTCCCTAAATTAACAGCTCCCTTACAATTTGGGTTCAGGCGTACAGTGCACCCTTACATTAGTGGCATCATCGACACTAGACTCACTTGCTCCTCTAACTACACGAAGTATCAGGCCTCGACCACTTTCAAACGTGGCAGACTGATGGCACCAGAAATCTTAAGAAACATAGCCGTGCACTGGAGTGATTGTGGCACAAGACCAAATCTCAGCTACCATTCACCCTATATAAAACTGCTTTCTTAACATACAATTCCCCCCTCCATGCTGCCAAACAAGCCGACTTTGTCACTCTTATTAATACCTTGTCATCCACTCCTCATCGTCTCTTCTCTACTTTTAACTCCATCTCTACTTTCTCCACCTCCACCCAGTAACTCACTCACTGCTTACAAGATTGCAAATCATTTCAAAAACAAGATTGATACAATTCATAGGGGCAGCTCCACTGCACAGACATCTATCCCACTTAGCATACCTTATACTAAACCTCCCTCAACACTTTTCTCTTTTGACCTTCCTGCTACTGAAGAGGTCACTAAAGTTCTCTCAGAAGCCCGTCTCACCACCTGCCCCCTGGATCCTGTCTCCTCGCAACTACTACGGTCACCCTCTTCTTCCATCCTATGCTCCCTCACTCACATCTTCAATCTCTCCCTCTCTATTGGTGCCTTCCCCACCCCTCTAAAGCATGCACACATCACTGCCATACATAAAAAGCCCTCCCTGGACCTCACCAACCTGAACAACTTAAGACCCATCTCCCTGCTCCCGTTTACCTCTAAACTCTTAGAACGCTTAGTCTACAATCACCTGAGCTCCTACCTCACTGACAACAACCTTCTTGACCCTTTACAGTCTGGCTTTCGCTCACTACACTCCACTGAAACTGCCGTACTAAAACTCACTAATGAATTACTGATAAAACCAATGGCCACTACTCTATGGTCAACAGTATCAAAAGCCGCAGAGGTCAAGTAGTAAGAATATAACCTCCTCCTCAAAAAACTTCACTCTCTTGGCCTCCGAGACTCTGCTCTCTACTGTTAAGTGCAGGTGTACTTATAAATTAGGTGGTACAGCACACTTTTTTTATGGAAGGCCACAGATCTACTAGCTATAACATTATTGTCTATATTATATATCCAGGATAAGGATGTTAAAGTTCATGCAAACCCCATCACTAAATGTCAGATAAGCTATAACATGTCATTGACAAGTTTTTTCATATTTTTCAATCTGCAGATCCTGCCATAAGGGTCCTTGTTCAGGCACTTCTTGTTATAAGATGACAATGTTCTGTCTTGATCTCTAAATTGTGTTCCTGTGCTGTCACCCTGTCACATGAATGCTTGGTGCAAACTAATGATGGGCCGAATAACCCCTGTTTGAACCTACCAATAGTTCGACCGCGAACTTCAAACAAGGAAAATTCACTAAGCGGTAAATTACCGCATCTGAGTATGCGGTAAGATGCCGCACCGCTACTAAAATACAGCTTGAGTTGTATTATTAAGTCACGCAGTATTTTAGTAGTGAAGACAATTCTTTAATGTTTCAGCTGTCAGCAGAATTACCCTTTGAAAGCTGAATGTAAAAAAAAAAATAAAAAATGCCGGTATTGCCAGGCAACTATTTATTTTTTTTACGAACGTGTCCCCCCATTCTGGTATGGATTTTGAGAACCATCCCACCCCCAAAATAAAAACACAAATGGCATGGGGCTCTCCTCCCCCCCAAAATTCATACCAGACCCTTATGTAAGCATGCAGCCCAGCAGGTCAGGAAAGGGGGGGGGGACAAGTGACAACCATGTGTTAATGTTTCAGCTGACAGAGGGGTTCCCCACTGACAGCTAAATGTAAAAGACTTACCAGCAACTGAACTTATTAAAACGGTGTGGGGTCCCCCCCCCCCTCCATTCCTACCAAGCCCTTTGTGTCTGGTATGGATTTAGAGGGAAAGCCCCGCACCAAAAATGTAACAAAATGGCATGGGGACTCCCCAAAATCCATACCAGACCCTTATCCGAACATGCAGCCTGGCAGGTCAGGAAACGGGGGGAATGAGCGAGTGCCCCCCCCCCCCCGAACCATACCAGGCCACATGCCCCCAACTTGGAGGAGTGCCTTGGGGTAGGGGGGTTCCGCCCCAAAGTATCTTTTCCCCATGTTGATGGGGACAAGGGCCTCTTCCCCACTACCGTGGCTGGTGGTTGTAGGGGGTCAGTGGGCGGAGCTCTTATCAGAATCTGGAAACCCCTATTAACAAGGGGTTCCCAAGATCCCAGCCCCCCCATGTGAATGGGCATGGCTTACATGGTACTGCTACCCATTCACACAAAAAAAAAAAAAAAAAAAAAAAAAGTGTAGTAAAAATGACAGGAGTCTTTGACAAGTCCTTTACTTAAAACACAAAGCAGATTGAACATCAATCACGCCACCACCGCCGACCCCAAAAAAAAAAAAAGACCAAACCCAAGCTCCGCTCTGGACGCTGGCCCCCACCCCGACAGTTGCGCCAGGATGACAGTTCTTAAATACTGTGATGACATCACAGGGGGCGAGTGGGAAGTTGGGTCACCCCCACCCCCGTGACATCACCATGCGCTGTGATTGGCCAAAGCATTGCACCTGACCTGTTGGCCAATCACAATATACTGTCAGGGCAAGGTGCATTGTGGGGAACAGCGAGTGAATAGCCCGTCACATGCGCTTACCATTCGTGTGTTCGCCGAACATATGAACAGCCCATGTTCAAGTTGAACTTATGTTTGACTCGAACATGAAGCCCAACCCTAGTGGAGACTACAAGCTTCTGTGCCAACAAACATTTTGCAGGTCCGCCGTTGTCACCATCAGGCTGCTGGTCCAGAGCAATGATATGCAGCAAACACTGATAGGAAGTGGCTGAAAGAGGCTAGAGGTTATCAAACACTGAGATGGGAAAATTACAGAATAGTGTAAAAAAAAAAAAAAAAAGCATGACATATTAGAGCACACACAAGCATTCCAGTACATATAGGACTTCTTTTACCAGAACAGGTTTATATATTTAAATGTTTATGTTTTTTAATTTGGGGATTTAAGTAGACCTTCTACAGACTTTTTTGTTGATATACTTTTAGGGTTATTTTTAATTTTGGACGGGATGCGAAACATTTATAGCAACAGTATTTATGTTTCCCATTCTAAGCACGACAGGGGTTAATAGATTAGCCTAATATTCTGACTGCATCCAGACTCGGACATTTGTCCCTATATGCAGCTAACCTCTCTGTGTGCAAGTACATGCACTGCTGATCTCATAACCAGTCATTGCAGCAGCAAGAATCTGCAGATTCTTGCCACAGGAATCTAGCAGCCGCACCAGTCCAGCCATGTGAAGGAGGCATAATAAAAGATTATACAGAATATCAGTGTCTCAAACACTGCACTACAAAAATATATTACTTCCACTAAAGGCATCATCAATCTTAAAGGATAAGTTCACCTCTGAGAACATGTTACTTGTTCCACCCATTTATAGGGTGGAACATGTAACATATTCCCACTCCTGCAGCCACAGACTGATCCCCTGTGCCAGGAGCCAGGGATCTTCTCCCCGAACTCGCTGTCACTATTTTACAAAAAACTGTAGCCAGTCGAGCAGGACTCCGCCCACCCAGCTGTTCTGTGAATGAAAAAACAAGTACAGACATCCTTTGCAGCTGTCAGCTTATAATTATAAATGAACTATCTGGGCGCTGTTCAGCACTCTGGTAGTTCATTGATTCTTCCTGTCAGTGCGTATCTGCCAGATCGCACGAGCAGACAGTTTACATGGACAGTCTGCAGGAGTTCTGCATTACACCCATATAATCTACTGATCACAGGTGAAATGCTTTGCAAGCCCCTAGTAACAAAAAATTATAAATACCTGCAAAAAAGATGTGCATTATTGTATTTTATTTTATTATTACAAAGGTGAATCCTTTAAGCTGGGTATATACAGAGTTTTACACTGAGCAAAAAAAAAAAAAAGAAAAGTTACAAATTCCTGCCTCTGCACAAGCTATGTGGTTGCAGGAATCTTCCCCTGCTGTGTATTCTGACAGCAACTGCTTAACCAGTTGAATTTCGATACATGTATACCCAGCTTTATTATGGAAACTCAAACAATACTCAAAAATGTTCCAGCTTATGACCTTTAATCTACAAAGAAAGGCATTCTGATAAGCTACATACTGAAACCAGGAAACGAGGGTGCATATACCCATGCACCAAAAGCCAGCGGGAGAATCAAATGACCTTTACTAGGATTTTTTAAATAGTAGGATTGTTGCGTGTGTTATTTTTACATTTTAGGATTGAGACCAAAAAAAACACATCACCTTCTTGAAAGGAGCAACCCGGAGAAAAAAAAATAGCTCTCACAATGTATTCCTGTCCAAATCTCAGAAATCACAGAGAAGAGGTGCGATCTGATAAGATGGACATAAATTGCCACCACTGAAAGAGTGCTGCATACAGTAAACAAAGCAAGGACACTGTAGAGTCTGAGCTCTCATGTATCCAGTTTCCCATAAAGGAGCATGATCATTTTAGAATAGTATATTACCCTATTCAAGGGCACATGCTTAACTGCTTAGGTAGAATAAAAAACCTTAAAAAACACAAAGCTAGGCCATCTCTTCTTTTGCTGCCCTGTACAATGTGCAAATTGTGCAAGGGAGATAAAGTGGATTCTTCAGATCTGACCATATGTGAATACTCTAACACCTGTTAAATTCATTGACGCCTAGGTTTGATTGGGTAGCCCCATCTTGCTATTTATGGTCAGTTTTAGAAGAACTGTCAAATGACAAATCGAAATTCATGAGTTCAGAATTAATTTCATTTAATTCAGAGACATATCTTTCATATCCAGATCTATACCATTACAGACTTGGCTGAAAGGCAGCATAAAAGCATACTAAAAAGTTGGCAGACGATCTTTAAAGGATAAGTTCACCTCTTAGACAAAAATAATAAATGCACTTTTTTTTTTTTTTTTTTGCAGGAGCCTGGAAAGCATTGCACCAGCAATCAGTAGATCACTGATGCCATGCAGGTCTCCTGCAGACTTAAAAACGGGTGGAACATGTAACATGTTCCCAAGGGTGAACTTCTCCTTTAAGATAACACTTCAATACACAATACAAATAAAAGTATACAATGAAGCACTTAAAAAGAAATAAGATATGCCACAAAAAAAGCAAAGCTAATACAATTTTGAAGGGCAAGTTAAAAACCCCAACAAAAGAACTATGTGGTATTAATACTAATGTTCATGTTATCACAATATCAACAACTTTACAGCTGGATTACTCTTTACTATTTGATAATATAACTAGATGCCAATACTTTCAAAATCACATAATAAAAAAATGTAAGCACATGACAAAGGCAAAAATGTGAACATTATAAATACGCAACCATTTATTTTAAAACAAACTAGCAAAAGTGTGTGAACAAGAACAAATGGAGTGACAAATGCAAGAAGTAAGATGATCCTAAAATGCACAGTGAACTTTAAGGCCTTGTTTACACTTGCTTTAAAATATGGCATTTGAAGCACTCTGAATGCCAGTTAAAGCTGATATCACTAAATAACATGATTACCTTACCATCCTGTACACACTGGCGAGTTTGCTTAAAAAATTATACTGCATGTAGCTTTCCAGGTGCTTCACTACATCTCCAAAGCTTCCACAGGTGTCTAGTACAGCGCTCCCTAACCACACCTACAGTGGCAGAGAGACACTTCAGAGTTACCTTCGCTTCGTATTTCACGTAATGGTATTGTGACGGAGGAAAGGCAGGACAGGGGACACAGAGTGGACGGCAAACGCACAAAGCTTTATTGCAAACAGGCGGCAGTCCTTCAATAAGGGGAGTGGCAGAGAGGGTGAAGTGGCCACTAAAAGGGGTAACGAGGGGGCCCCACCCACTTATAGTCCACCAGGATAGCCAAGGGGGTGTCCCTGTAACAAGGGTAGTCCGACAAAGGAGGGGGGTGCGAGGGGTCACCACAGCAACAGTTCAGGTAACACAGGGGGGAAGCAGGTACTCACGGGTCCAACAGGGTGCCTGGTCTCCCAAGAGTAGAAGCGGAGCACAGGTACCTGTGGAGTCTGGATCAGGCGGGTGGTCTCTGGGAATGGCAGGCAGTCTGTGATAGTCTCTCCCCTTCTGTGGGGTCTCTGGCAATGGCAGGCAGGCTGTGACAGTCTCTCCCCTTCTGTGGGGTCTCTGGCAATGGCAGGCAGGCTGTGACAGTCCCTCCCCTTCTGTAGGGTCTCTGGCAATGGCAGGCAGGCTGTGATAGTCTCCCCCCTTCTGTGGAGTCTCTGGCAATGGCAGGCAGGCAGGCTGTGATAGTCTCCCCCCTTCTGTGGAGTCTCTGGCAATGGCAGGCAGGCAGGCTGTCTCTGGCAGTCTCTCACCTCCTGTGGGGTCTCTGTGAGGCTGGGGGTGGGCTGGCAGAGTCTAGTCACAAAGGTCCCGCCGTAGCTGGGGATCCTTTGATGACTGCACAACGGAATGCACCCAAGCGCCCGGCACCAGCCTCTCAAGCTCATGCAGGACGCTTCCCGGTTGCCTTGGCAACCGGGGCCGGGCCAGCGCTGGCGTCAGCTAGACTCTGGAGCCAGGGCCATCCCTGTGGGAGGTTCGCACTTCTCCCTGGAGAGGTGTGAATCTCGCCACCTCCTGGCTGCCAGAGAGGAAGAGACAGGACAGGGTGGTGGAAGTCTCACCTCTCATCCCATGGCAGCAGGATGAGAGGGGGAGGGGTGAACACTAGACCCCAGGGATGAATCAGGCTGGTGACAGGGGCATCCTGGGAGCAGGGATGATGTCGGCCTAGATGAAAGGCAATTTGGGAGGTGTGCGGCGAGCTGGCAGGGCAGCTGGCCAGGAGGGGGGCCCACAGTAATTGAATTAGGCCATTGAGTTAGGCCATTTGGCTGAGTGACACAGGGGACAATTGGAATGATACAGAGCAGGATGCTGAGGGCATGTGATACAGGGCATTAATAAGGGGATTAATAATTGGCAGGCCCCTATACCGTGACAGGTATATATAGAGAAACAACCTACAGAAGGGATTTGCCAACCTTCATTAAAGCATCACAAAATCAAAAAAATATGTGTTAAAGTGGAAGGCACTTTAATGTGTTACTAATCTGTCCCCCCAGCGCTGAGCATACCCTTTGGCGCTATATAAATACTGTATAATAAATACTGTATAATAATAATCACTGCAAGTGAAAAGAGCCCTAAGAGGTGTCATGGCTGATTCTAGGAACTTCTGGACTGTTTTAAGCCAGCGATACATGGATCAGAATTCGGCCAGTTCAGCAGAGACCGGCAAAATTTCGATCTATGTATGGGCAGGCTGATTGCACCCAAGTCGATCAATCACCTTGGGTACAACCAACCTGTCAGATTTTATTGCAAGCGATTACTGCCAGTAGCTATAGCCGCTAGCAGTAATCATTGCATTCTGCTAGCCAGGAAGGAGCCTTGTGCCTCCCCACCAGCAGAGTACAACAGCGCTGCGGGAGGGATTCCCCCATTAACACTGACTGTGTTTATGGGGAAATTCAGTGGTTTACTTTCCTTTGACCCATGGGGGAAGGAAAGAAAAACACATTATCTATGCGCTGCTTTAAGCTGGATGGTTCAAATCTCAGCCGGTTCAGCAGGGATCAGCCAAGATTCAAATCACCTCTGGGCAGGCCGATTATACCCAATTCTATTGTTGTACGACTTGGGTAAAACCAGCGTGTCAGATATTTGCATGTGATTATTTCAGTGGCTAGCCGCTAGCAATAATTCTGTTCTCCTGGCAGAGACGGCTCCCTGTGCCCCAACAGTAAAACACAATAGCTTTGCAGGAGGGATTCCTCCATCAACACTGACAATGTTGATGGGGGAATCAAGAAAAGTTCTTTTTTTTTTTCTTCAACCAGTGGTTGAAGGAAAACAGAATTGCATCATCTATGGCCTGCCTTACAATGTCTTGTCCTCACACAGACTCTAGTTATCGCTGATTGAAATACTCTGCAGGAGGGCAGTTTCTAAAAATTTTAACCCTTTGTTAAGACAGACAGTATTCAAATTTTGCAGCCAAAAATGAAGAACACAATACAGACAGGGTTAATTATATTAAACATTACTACACAGCCCAATCCTAAACATTACTAAGCAGGGAGAACATTTAAGACTTTTTAAGCAAATAAAAAGCAATTAAAAAGGTAACAGCAAATTTTAAATTATTATTTTTAAAGTGTCATTAAACCTACATCAGAAAAAAAAAAATATCAATGAATGCTGTTACATACTGTTCATACTTGCTCAGCCACTATGGGATTTGTTTTCTGTATTCAGCAAAAAAGCCTGGTTGATCCTGCTGTTCTCTAACTCCCTCTTTTCCATATGCCCAATGCAGTTGGGGATTTTGCAGAGAAGTGTAGGCAGCTAGTGCACATGCTCAGTTTTCAGTGAGTTTCTATGCTGAGCATTTCCTCCCCCCATCAGATCTGAGCAGCCCATGTGACTATAGAGACACACATGGGCTTATACATGGAAAATGGCAGCCCACTCCCTCCCTCCCTCCTCCTGCATGAGCATTAACCATCTTAACACAATAGTGGTGGGGTATTGCATCTTGATTGATGGAGGCTTCACTTCCCTGTTATTCTAAGGCACAGGCTGGAGGGGCGTGAAAGATTTGATTTAAAAAATACATTTGTATGACAATTTAAACAGTTTACTGATAGTAATTATTAATTTTTACTCTGTATTCCAAAGGCTGTTTTGTTGGGTTTTTTTTTTAACGTGACCAGCAGTAGATGACTAGAAGCTCCTCCTGCCACTGTTACCCTGTAGACAGGCTGGGAAAGAGCTGAGTCATGTGACAGCTGTATATAGATCAAAAAGGCAATTTGTTTGTGTTTATTGTTAGATTTCAATAATTACAGTAAAATCATCCATATAAAGAAAGAGAAGGGATAATGTAAATTAACTAGTGTGTATTTAGTATAACTTTGTTAATGGGAACAAATATAAATAAGGTGTTATCCAAAATTGGCTGCAAAAGTGTAAATACACTTTCAGATCCTGTCGCCATGGCTGAGACATTCCTAAAGAATTACTGCCAGTTCGCAGATTCAGACTGGCAGTAATTAAAACACTGATCTGAGATGGCATATAGAGGTATTCTGGGGCATGTCTTTGTCAGGAAGCCGTCATAAATGCGAGCCCTGTGCCTGGAGATTCACTGGCTGAAAGCTTAATGTAAATAAAGGGGATTAGAATAATGGTGTCATCATTACCCAAACATGGCAAAGCCCGTATTTTGGAAATGACAAGCTCAAGGGGATGGCAGACCAGATAAGGAGCTAATCCCCTCAACCACAGAATAACATAACATGTTGGGTGGGAGGAGCTTGTTGGGAATTAAGAGATTAGTTCCCCATCAGTCTGCTTTGATATTTACCGACGGCGAACAACAGTGGGCAAATTGGAAAGCCGGTACCTTACAGATTAGTGGCAACGGATCCACCTACTAGCATGCACGGTCAATCAATAGCAAGGCGGAACCCAGTGGGGAACCAGTCTTAGTTCCACATCAGATTTTGCCCATACCAATAAAAAAAAAAATGCCTCAGCCATGAGCTTGTCTGTGCAATGGTTGTAGCAGCTGGAAAGGAAACGCACTGGTAAAGGCTTTGTCCAGTATGGACCCTCCAACAGTTTCATGTACCTTTCTCTGAACAAGCATCAACACTTTTGGTGTGGATACCCGACAGAATTCTGAAGAGAGTCCAAGGCACACTTTTTGAATTCCCCTGTATGTGTTTTCCTTACCTAGGTGCTTACTTCCGAGGCCACTGAGGTAAAATATTTTTTAGACTATTTTCGAATAGCTAATGGTTTGGTTTATTGCTTTCACGCCATCTCTTTTCTGTGTTGTCAATCCCTTTTCTGTTAATGTTTTTTTTCTGATCTTTTAGAAAACATCTTGCTGTGGCAGAAGCAAATTTTATGTGGGCTAAAGAGGAACAAACATGGAAGCATTTATTTGTAAAAGGTCTATAACAGCAGTAATATGTAGCAGTCTCATAATGTGTTTCCAGTCAATGATTGGCTCCTAAAGTCCATTCCCAGTCCTCGAAACTAATCGCATATCAATACAGGCTAAAAGAGTTGAGTAGTTGGTTTCATTTATAGCTTTACTAATCCTGCCCTTCATGATTGCTGCTGCTTCCCACTGGATTCCCTCTTACAGACTACAATGCTCTATTTCTCTTCTTTAGCCTGCTGTGATTGGAACCTGTGCCACTTTGGAACCCGTGCCACTTCAAAGGACTGCTGATTAGGGTTGGAAGCCATTGTGCAGAGGTTGCATTGCCTTGTGGTTGGCAACAATTGGGGCTTCAGTCACACCGGAAGTGACACACAGTGATGTCATTCTGATCCCAAGTTGTGTCAGATAGGCCCAAAAGGATATGTGGTTACTAAAATAGGGGATGTGAGTGTATAGGACCTCAGAACCTTCTTGGAAAAAAGGGTGATGCTCACCCCAAAATTTTGATTTTGGGCCTCTTCTCCCTCTATGTAAATGTTTTGACACTGGTATTTCTTTTGCTTATAATTTTTTTTATATTTGCCTGAGCTTTAGCATTTGTATCACTATTGTTTTAGTGTGCTTTGTATTCCATGCCATGCACATGCGTTATATATTGTATTCACTGCTTATACTATTGAACTCAGATGTAAGCATTTATTTCTGCAATATATTTTTGAAGCATAAAAACAGCTTGGGTGCACCCAATAACTAAATCTTATTCAAGTAGTAGTCAGGGACAGATTAGGGGCATAAAGCAACAGTGAGAAGAAAAAAAAAATGTCTGCTGCTTGTCAGATCTGAGTTTAAAGAATATGTATACACAACATTTCACATTCCTGATATGTCCCAGCTGTACCGTGTACTTTTGTTGAATAGTTTCTTAGTCTCTTTGTATTGCTTTCCTTTGTGGTGTTCCTGCCAGTCCCTCTGTTTTCCTATTAAAAAATGGACTATACTAGGCATGAGAGCAAAGCATGGTCAGTTCTCTAGCTGTGATGGGAACTCAGTGTGCTCTCCTCCAATCAGACTGCTCATACATTCCCCCTGAACAGCCATTCATTACGAAGTTCGACATGTTGCTGTTTCTCCTCCCACAGCTATCTGTTCTCAGCTACATAAGGAGCTTAGAGGGTATGTGAACACTTAAAAAACAAGGGAAAAAGGTAATATAATTATTTTTATATCTACACAAAAGTATTGCCTTTCATTTCAATTTTAAACTGCATGGGTTGGTTTACAAGATTAGGGTTTGCATATACTTTAATGTGTTACTAAACCCACAACAGTAAAATCAGTCTGTATATGCAGTAAATCATGTTTGTTATACTCGCTGTTGAACCTAAGGGGTTAATCCTTCGCATTATATAAAAAGGCTGTTTGGTCCTCTCTTCTCTGATCCTTTGCTACTTCCATAGTTCCAATTCATCTGCTGATAGTATAGAGCCCTAGGAAGCACTCTACATACAGTATGCTCAGTTTGGGATGTATTGCTAGAGGGTTTTTTTTTTTGGGGGGGGGGGGGATGCATGTGATTGGCACAGGACCCATCAGCACTGTCCAGACAGAGGGTCAGGAGTCATGCAGCCTCCATAGGACAGTCAGAGGAGAATGAATACTCCTCCTACATGCATTAACCAGTGCTCGGCCTTACACTGATAGAAGTCACAAGACTGCTATACAGGGCTTAAACTTTCTAGTCTAGACCTACTAACCAGGCACAAACCTTACTCACCACCAGTTGCCCCACCCATCCTTGCCCAGGTCCGCCTTCAACCCCACCCCCCGCCTGCCCCAACCCTGCCCCCTTAAAGCTTATGAAATTACATTTTTCTTTAGAATAAAGAGTCCAAAATATAAACTGTATACAGTAATGTATATCCCAGCTCCCCTGTACTCCATTATAGTGATATGACATGTATACAGCAATGTATATCCCAGCTCCCCTGTACTCCATTATAGTGATATGACATGTATACAGTAATGTATATCCCAGCTCCCCTGTACTCCATTATAGTGATATGACATGTATACAGCAATGTATATCCCAGCTCTCCTATACTCCATTATAGTGATATGACATGTATACAGTAATGTATATCCCAGCTCCCCTGTACTCCATTATAGAGATATGACATGTATACAGTAATGTATATCCCAGCTCCCTTGTACTCCATTATAGTGATATGACATGTATACAGCAATGTATATCCCAGCTCCCCTGTACTCCATTATAGTGATATGACATGTACACAGTAATGTATATCCCAGCTCCCCTGTACTCCATTATAGTGATATGACATGTAGACAGTAATGTATATCCCAGCTCCCCTGTACTCCATTATAGTGATATGACATGTATACAGCAATGTATATCCCAGCTCCCCTGTACTCCATTATAGTGATATGACATGTATACAGTACTTACTCCTTGAGTCCCCCGCAGCGGTGGAGAGGGTGTCTCCTCTCAGCGGAGTAGAGGGGACCACTCCTGCACCTTTCCCCTCAGCAGCGGTGCTGAAGAAGCCGGAAACCGGAACTCGGCTTCACAATGAGGCTTGGAGCGCAGCCGCTCCATCATCTGTGCTCGCTGTTAGAGAATTTCTCCTCGCATTTGGCGAGCGGCTTTTTCAAGCCCTGCTGCTATATACTGCTGATAAGAAAAGGTATTTAGCAGTTTATATTTACTAAGATAATAGCATTTCCATGTTCTGTGGGAAACCAGATATAGTGAATGTAGAAATGTGGTAGAAAACAAATGTCTGAAAATCTGCAAAACAGTGTCTTTTTAAAAAAAAATAATCTTTTAATAAAAATTGTTATCTCCGAGTCTGAAGATATGTACAAAATTCAACCTCTTATAGTGTATATATCTCTTCTGATTGTTTTCAGAGTGGACTAGATAGTTTGTTCCCTAACAATATAGCTGGTAATTTAGACTTACCACTGCATGAAGATATTCAAGAATAAATTGTTTTTTTGTTTTTTTTTTAAACTTACATATTAAATACACTACCCTTTGAGGTTTTTATCCTCAATAAACAATAATTGGCCAACTAATTGATTACGAAAATAATCACTAGTTACAGCCCTACTGTGAACAATGCAAATATTCTTCATTGTTGCGCAGTTACATCATTGCTTGTATTGTAGCCCCTAAATCATCTCATCTTCCCACAAACCAGAAATGATCTGTACAAAATAAGCCCGCAGGCTTATTCTGTGAACAGCACTGACGCTGAGCAGATCTTCAGATTAATTCTGTTGGGGAAACATCAGCAAAAGACAATTTTTTGAATGGTTGTTTATGATTACTGCTCTTGCAGGGGTACGCTTCCTTTCCTTTTGAGCCCAAAGCCCTTTTTAAGTGCCCAATACTTACCAAAAGGGTCCCAGCTACATCAGGTATTGATTACATCCCCATGCTACCAAGAGCCTGCCATTGATAGCAAACCCTCTTCACCTACAATGATGTATATACCACTAGTTGTGGCTGACACACAAGACCACACATACAAAGGACATTCTGTAGTTAGGATCCCATTCAACATTTCTATGCCAAATAAGCTTTTTAGTTGAGAAGAAACTTTCCAGCTTTTACATGTAGAAACCTCTTGATTAGAGCAAAAAAGGGAGTACATCACAAGAAACTGTTGACAGAAAAATATCCTGGCTGTACTCCATTTACTGTGTTTTTCAAGGTCGTACGTTATATACTGTCAATGTCCCTATTGAGAGTGATTATTCTTACTACGTAGCATCTTTCCTCACTAAGAGGGATAAAATGACAATCCAACAAGCATGCTTTTATAGCAATCCATAAAGTCAGCTTTATGTGACTAAACCAACCCTATGTTTATGACTTCAAAAATGTTAAACAGAGATGTTAACCTAGCAGCCAAAAAACAATATTTTCTTTCAAGCAAAAGTATAAATTCATGTAGTAAATATGTCTTACTTTATAGTGCCGGAGGGAAATGATGGATCTTTTTCATGGAGCATGTATCATAGATTCAGTAAATCAAACATGCACTACCTCAAAGCACGTTGGAAAAAAAATAATGAACAGAGTAAATATAAAATAAATCTTGGCAGGGGCAGCACAGAGCTTGTTGCATTAAACCAACCCAAAATGGAATGGTGTAAAATCGAAAGACATAGCATTCCAATTTTCTACATTTTGAAACTAAAATCTATGCATTCACAATAATTATGCCAATATATTATCATTGTAATTAAATACATTTTCCCAACAAGGAAACTGAACTTCTGCACCTTAGGAATCAGGTCAGAGAATTGGAAACGTCCAAAAAAATAGGATTTTTGTACTCACTGTAAAATCCTTGGGGGTCCATTTAAAGACAAGGGAAGCCTTAACTTTTGGCTGATACGGACTGCTGCCTACAGGAGGACTAGAAACTGGCAAAAAAAAAAAATACAGTCCAGCCTAGGATAATCCCTCTCACTACTATGATAAAAACTGGCAAAAAAGTCACACAAAAAGTGAAAAATAAAATAAAAAGAATGAGGCTGGCAAAACAATCAGATTGTGTACAGATAACAAATAAATTGCTGCGCTAAACCATCATTGTTTACAAATATGTACATAAATAATGAAAAAACATCAACATATATTCAAGTCCCAATTGAGAAAAACATGGAAAAAAGTCCCTATATTCGGATAGTGTGTAATCAAACACCATGTGTCTTCAAATAAAACAAGTGCACCACCAAGTAATGGTAGGACTCTTACTGGAACGATGATCCCTTAAGTTAATAAGCGTCATAAACGCATGAATGTAATGATCTGGAAATGTGTATCCACCATAATTCTCAAGCAGAGGAAAGATGCTGGACAATCATTATAAAACGGAAAGGATCCCTTCAGATTATCCCCATCCTATATATCTCTCCGGTGCATGTATTTTCTCATCAGCAGTTAGAGCAGTCTTGTGACAGCTAAGGCTCTATGCACACTGGGTGTTTTAATAACGCTGGTAATGTTAGCTGTGTAAAGTCAAGTTAAAAACTTGTGGTTTTTCAGCGTTTAGCTGCGTTTTTTCGCATTTGCTGGTTTTTTTAGGTTTTCTTTTTAGCAGAAAAAAATTTGGAGAGAGGGTCAAAAAAAGTCCAAAAACGCTGGTTTGCCGTGATTTACCGCGCGTTTTACAGCTAAAAAACTCCTCTAGAAACCCACTAGTTTCAGGGGGGGGGAGGTTTCCAGCAAAAAAAAACGTTGATTACAGTCTATGTGTGCATGGACACATAGGATAACATGCTGGGGAGTTTACTGGCTGTAGAAAAAAACGTCAAAAGCCAAAAACAGCAGCTGTAAAAATGTCCAGTGTGCATAAGGACTCAGTTTTGTAGTGAAGCAGTATAGAAAACATAATCAAACACAGGGGGGAGAAACCTGTGTCCCTCAATGGGCTCCAAGAAAAGGATTTTACAGAGGGTGCAAAAATCTTATTTCTTTTTAGTCCATTGAGAGCCACAGGAAGTCTTAACCTTCAGGTTATCAAAAAAGCCCAAGAAAACAAACAGGTATTGGGGGACACTCAAAGATGAAGCTGAAACATGCAACCTGCATGTGTGAACAAAGACCAGGTAGCAGCCTATCAAGTCTGGGCAACAGTTGCTTGATGCCAAAAAGACCAAGAAGCACAGATTTGTACAGTGTCCCTTGACAGGAAAGTCTGAAACCTGATACCGGAGACTATAAGCTTGGATGATGGTCTGCCTGAGCCGCCTAGAGACCCTATGTAGAACCAGAAAGGGTCCCCTCCAGAGAAGGCTGTCAATTCAAATACTTGCCTCTCAGAGGTGATGGCTACAAGGAACACCACCTTGCAGGTAAGACAAATTAATGTCCCTAATGGGTTTTAACGGCACTTACTGAAGCAAAGCGAGAATCAGATTAGGATCGTACTGAATCAAAGGGAATGGGCAGGGGGAGTTGCATGGGAGTCCACCTGTTCAAAGAACTTAATCAGAGGTTGAGAGGGCAACAGTCTGTGAAACAGTAAAAGTGCAGAAACCTGACCTTTGATAGTGCAGAGATCCAGATGTAGGATCTTGTCTTAAAGGACTAGCATGCAGGTTTGCTAGTGTTTTTGGACTTGTTGCTTGAATACTGAGCAGACAGAATTCCCTGCATTTCTAAAGAAATCCCCAGTGCCTCCTCACCTCTATGATGCCAGCTTTTCTCAGTACCACCTGTCTCTCCAATGATCCTTGTGTAATGCCATCTGCATCCAGCCTTGTGTCCCCTGGGCACCCAACCTATACCTTATGCCTGTATTGCGAGCTTGCTCCTGTGATCCTCGTGTTCCCCTGTCTGCATCCTGCCCCCG
Organism: Staurois parvus; assembly: GCF_062004578.1. Classification (NCBI taxonomy): domain Eukaryota; kingdom Metazoa; phylum Chordata; class Amphibia; order Anura; family Ranidae; genus Staurois; species Staurois parvus. Next base: position 33,003,504 of record NW_028317815.1, on the reverse strand, counting down.
TAACACTGTGGGGCAGATTTACTAAAAACTGGAACACTCAGAATCCAGTGCAGTTGTGCATGGTAGCCAATCAGCTTCTAACGTCAGCTTGTTCAATTAAGCTTTGACAATTAAATCTGTAAACTGATTGATTTCTATGTAGAGCTGCATCAGATCTGCACTCTCTAGTTTTAGTAAATAACCTCCTGTGCGTCCCTGCCAGTAACCAGTCTCTATTGATCAGCATGTCACCCTGTATCCTCCAGTCAGCTATCTGCTCCTCTGCATTGGTGATATTCCCAATGTGTTTCAGCCAGCCTCTCATTACCAGAACCTGTGCATTTCTAGTATGGACCTTTGTATGGGTCCTGTTACCAGTTTTGGCCTCTGTGTAGTTCCACTGCACTCCTACCAGTTTGGTTTGTATACCCTACAGACATGTGATCCTAGCATCTCAGCACTCCAAAGACTTTTTCCTGTAAGAAAGTTCTCAGTATTTGCCTGATCAGAGAACCGGAACCTGGGTGTCGCCTGACAATGTGGCTCCTTCGATTCTATGCCTAAGGGCTCTCACTTTTGCTATATGGACATGCCCTTTAGTGTCAACAGGTACCCTGCTTCTCCAAGACTCCTCGAACTCTGTAAATCCTCTGTTGCCACTGCCTAGCTCAAGCTTCAATAACTAACTTCTGGTTAGCGAGTCCAGCCCCAAGCTGGAACGGACTCCATCTTATGGCACTATACAGAGGTAGCACAGCCACCTGAGTCAAACAGGCCCAATAATGATCTTGGGAATCACTGCAGTTCAATCCTGAAAAGCAGACGAGGAAGAAGATTCAGGGGAGGAAAACCACAGATCATGGTGTATTGATCCGATAAAGCCACTAGAGAATCCACAGCTTCCACTAGAAGATCCTTATTCTTGGAGACAAACTTGCCCAGTTTGTTTTTAAACTGTGAGCCTGAGAGGACACCTGCAGGTATTAGAATCACTGATCTCTAGAGAAACTAAAAAATCTCCCTGGTGGAGGGAGACAATGACAGATTCGGTAGGTTCCATGCATATTTTATGGACTCAAACACATTAAGAGCTTTGAGATCTAGAAAGGAGTGAATGCCATTTTTTGGCTGGGGAACAGTGAACAGATTGAAATAAAACCCCTAGAACCATTCTGTCACAGGAACTGGAGCAATTACAACTTGTTCAAGAAAAACAGATATTACTTGTTGGAGATATGCTAATCTTTGCAGTGACCCAGGAAGGATGGAACTGAGAAGCTAAGGGGCAGGGAGGAAAACTGCAGACCAACTCCCGTACACTATCATCTGACATGCAAGATTTTCAAGCATCCTCAAAGGTGGAGGTGAGGAAGGCTTGTCTGAGGATTTGCCAGACAAGCTTTGGGAGGGTGGGGGGATCTTGATGTGTGGGACAAGGGAGTGGAGAAACAAAAAATAATTTTCTCAACAGAAGGAAGAAGATTTTGCAGATTAATTCCATGGAGCAGCAATGGATGTGTGCTTCCTTAATGCTGTATGACACGCCACTCCAACTAGTGGATTACATTGGTATTCATTGCCACAGCATTAACCTCTTTTATCAAAGCTCACAGGAATGTGGATTAAAGGCATTCAATGACCCAAATAAATGAGGTAGTGCCCCATTCTTAAACCGACCAGCCTACTCACTAAGGGAGTCATCAGAGACAAGATAAGTGCTGAAGCACTGTCAACGATTCTGGCCCTGAAAACTGCTCGGCAGCTAAATTTTACCAGAACGGAGTCTAGAAAGTGCCACATATCCCCCCCACATACCCAGTTCAGTGGGGTTCAGATTCGCTACTCCAAAAACCAAGCGGAGGACAAACATGCTTGAAAAGCTTCAATCAAAGAGACAAAGCTCAAGCAGTGGTGTAGAGAAGTAACTTGATTGGAAAAAGATAAATTAATAACTTAGTCTACCATTGCACAGCTTTAGAAATGCATCCATCTTCCTAGGACACTAGCACAACACTGAGGCATGCTGGCAGTGGAATGGTTATCTTGGGTTGGTCTAGTTTTTTTGTTTGCCAATGTCCAATTTTTATGTTATTACCAAAAGATTAAGACTTCCTGTGTCCCTTAATAAATGATCAAGAAAAAAATTAAACCCTACTCTCACAAAATGAATGAAATAACAAGATACCTGTAATCTTATACAAATAACACATATAGGGCTTGGGGATTTTTTTTTTTCCCATTTGCCCTCCAGAGGATTTTCCCTCCCCCCCCCTTCCTGAACAGGCAATTTTTTGTGTTATGGCGCTGCGTTACTTTAACAATTGCGCTGTCATGCACCTAAATTAAATTTCTGTCCTTTTTTTCCCACGAATTGAGCTTTTCTTTTGGTGGTATTTGATCGCCTGTTTATTTGTTGCGCTACAGGAAAAAAAAAAAAAAGACAATTTTGAGGAAAAAAAAAAACTAGATTTTTTTACTTTTTACTATTAAACATGTCCAATAAATAAAATGTAAAAAATCTAATTTTGTCATAAATTTAGGCCAAAATGTACTCTGCTACATGTCTGTGCTAAAAGAAAAAACCCAATACGTGTAAACTAATTGGTTTACGTGAAAGTTATAGCGCTTACAAAAGGTCGGTATATATACTATGATTTTTTTGAATTTTTTACTAGTAATGGCCATGATCAGCGACTTATAGTGGGACTGCGGCGAACATTCTGACACTGGGGGGGAACTGACTTGTGTCACTGACATCCTCAGTGAATCCAACACAGTGATCAGTGCTAATAAAAAGCACTGACACTGTACTAATAGCACTGGGCAGGAAGGGGTTAACATGTGGGGTGATCAAAGGGTAACTGTGTGCTTGCTGTTTTACTAGAGGCTGTGTGTTAGTGCTTCACTGCAAGCACACTGCTTTGCATGGCTGTGCACAGCCATGCAAAGCAGTGTGCACAAACTGACAGGGAGAACTGTTTTGTTTACTAACAATTCTCCCCTCATGGGAGATGCTCGTCAATCACCAGGCGCTGGTGAGTAATCACCAGCCGGGACCCGGTGATTGACAGTCGCGGCTGGCGGCATGGGTAGGGCGCGCGCACCCCCTACCTGGAAATGCAAAATCACACACACACACACACACGTGATTTTGCTTACACGGTGTTAGATGTGAATGAACTGTGGGAGACCAGCACTCGTGCTGTGCTTTGAAAACAAAACAAACTGTTCAAAAATGTAATAAATGAACACCAGAAAAAAAAAAAAAAAGTAAACACCCATAGTAAGAGTCTGTTCTGGCTGTGTTCTCACAAGAGTCAGTGCTAAATGTACATCTTCTACACAGTGCTGGTGACTCCTGGAAGGACAGCCTACATAACAGACTGCCAGGTGGGAGGAGTAAAAGATCCTCTCAAGTAAGCAAGATTTAAAGCGGTAGTAAACTCCTGAATTTGCACCGTATTTGCTTGGTTGGCAGCTGGTGATGTCACCAGCTCAAGCACTCTGAAGGAGTGGCATGCCAGTGGAAGGAGGACCAGGTGAAAATGGAAGCCTTGCACTGCTGGAGGGCTTCGTTTTAAAGTAAGTCTTTCATAATGTGCTAGTATGCAATACATAATAGCACAATATGCCTTTACGCTGCAGGAAGAAAATGTTTTTTTTTTGTTTTTTTAAAGTTTACTATCACTAAAACGATTGAAGAGCAGCCAAGCAAGCATTGTCTTTATTATCTCAGTACCCAGGTCCTAAATGTTAATAGTATGCAGAACATTTCACCTGAAGAGATGGATAAATGTACTTACTGCAAAAAGCCAAATCTGTCTGTGACCTTGTAAACAAGATAATCAGCATCCTCCCAAGGTTCGATCTTTGCACCTTCTCGGCCCTACAGTTTCAGGAACAAAAGCAGGAACCTTAGAAAGTAATTTCTTCCCAATTGTCTGAATTTTAATAATCATTTTAGAATAATGTAATACAACCCCTAAAAGTAGATTAAAAAAACTACCAGATGGAACACAAGCATTCAGGATGAGAAATATGTCACACTTTCCTTCCTACAACACTGTTTTTGCCACAGCCCCCCACATTTAGCAAAACTGTAGTGGGTGGGTGGGAGCACTGAAGATAAACCTCTATTCCTACGATCTTGTGTGGTGTTGGAGTGAGGATTTCCTCTCTGTTTTCGCTCTTTGCTCTACTCAAGGTATATATACGCATTCGTCCACATTTCTGCATACATTCATTTGGAACTGTTACAAGTAAAAACATAACAGAGAAAGGGTCTTTCATTGACTGCACAGCTTGTAATATGTTGTGAATGATCAGACATGCTCCCATTGACAGATCATGTTAGATGCAGCATAAGCAAACTTCCCAGTGTAGAAGGATGAGGGGTGTCTGCGTCAAACCATATGTACTGCTGTTCTGCCTAAAGGCCAAAGCTGCTGATGCGACTAAAGCTGTCCGGATTTTTTTTTTTTGTTAACTCTAACTTAAAAAAAAAAAAAATGTCTCGTGCATATACCTGTTAGAGCCACTAGGACACCAACATTTTTTTTTCCCATAAAAGGGTTTCTCATGTTTAGCTGAGCAAAGTGTTTCTTTAGGTAACTGATAAGGTTCTGAACAGGAAAAACTCACCTTGTCATATTTGGCAACTATATCAGCTCGTTCTTGTGCAGATTTAATGGCCACATCTTCCTCAGAGTCTGGATCTGTAATAAGTGAGTGAATAAAGAATATTTACCCCAACTGTGGCAGACAAAAGTTTTTAGAAACCACATACTTCTAAAATGCAATTGTAAGCATAATATTAAATTTATGGTCAACTCCATTTTTTTTGGATGGCTAAACACAGATCATCAGTAACATGACATTTCATCTTTTGTCACTACCAATTCCAAAAGAAAACAAATTATTCTGAACACTGTACTGTATAGTAGACCTATTAAACATTTGGACTTCACAAGACAACAGGACACAGTTTTAAACACTGTTTTCTCATTAAAAAAAACAAAGTTCCATATTCAGTTTAAGGCTGAATATTTTCTTAAACGCTTACAATTCAAACCACTGAATAATTGTCAGAGTTGTAAATAGAAAGATATCATATTTGAGGATGTTTTTATAGGGAAATGAAACCACCCACTTGATAGGTCTCTTAGGTCTTCAATCACAAGACTGTATCAGAAAATCTGTACCAGAAATTGAAGCTTACCATGATTATTTTTAGAGGGTTTCACTCTTTTTGATGGGTTTCTCATTTATTGTACAAAAGTACAAAGAACAAGTTTTTAAAATCACATTGCTTGACTTTATAATGGTTGTAGAGGCACAGTGGGTTGAAAGTAATCTTTATGCTGGAATCTGTGAGAAATATAAGTAGCCTGCTGGTAGGTTAACCAGTCAACACTGAAAATAGAAATATCACTTTGGGATGAACTTAACATTTAACAGTCTGCTGTTCGGAGAGTACCAAAAGATCTAGCAAGCATGTTCTAAACTATTGTTCAGAGGCAACAAGGAATGTGTGAGCAAGTGTCAACCCATTATTCTCAAGGCAGTCTGTGGAATTGCTGAATCCACTGCTCTGTGACTCAGGGTAGGAAAAACAAGATTTGACTCCAAAATGCCAGCTTTAATTTCCTTTTCTTGAAGCCAGTTACATGGTGCTAAGACAAGAAGAAGATAAAAGTAGAATAACTCTGACCTCCATTCATGCTCCTAATTTATCAGAGGAATTCATTACTTTTTTTTTCTCATGTGTGTGCTCTGTCTGGGAAAGTGACTTTCTATGGAATTGTTAGACTTGAAGTCTTCGCTTTCACAATATCTGGACATAAATGGCTGCTGAAGTTCATTGAAAATTTGATTTTGAGCTTTCAGAGCCAGCAAATCTAACTAACTGTAACAGAAATATGTGACCTCGGGTTCTTGTATGAGGGAAAATGGACACCGAATTGTCTTGTTCTCCTGGAAATGGATTTACGCATGTCTAGAAACAAAAACTAATCATAATGGCACTAGACAGCAGCTTCCTACACAGCACTGTGAGCATAATCCCAACTACATTCAAAAATAATCACCTCTGCATCCCTCCCACCCCAAATCATTATACAAGAACCACACTGAGATAAAAACCTTAGATTGTACACCCCTTGAGGGTTAGGGACTGATGTGAATGTACAATATATATATGTAAAGCGCTGCGTAAATTGACGGCGCTATATAAGTACCTGAAATAAAAGCACAGTTTACAGTCCTGCCTAGGAGCAAATTAATTTTCACATTAGTACGCTTCCAAAAAGTACCAGTTTCAACAATCTCCATAACACTCAATTTAACAAGCTAAAAGGAACAGAACTATCTGAACCCAAGTATTCTATACATTTTTATTACCTCAACATCAACAGAATTGAAAAAGTTTGTTAAAATATGTAAACCCATGCATCTATTATACTCCCTTTAAATTGGCATTTGGGTCCTTACAGCTGAATGCTGGCGATGTACCTTTTCCCCCCGCAGATTTCTCCTGTGAGTTTGGCGTTGTCCCTTGACTCCTCGTTATTGGACAAATGTCACCCAATTTATCACAACAGTTATGACTATACCAATACCATTGACTAGATCAGCGTCAGGTTCTTGAATGAAGGAAAATGGACATTGAATTGTCTTGTTCTCCAACATATGGCTTTTATGCATGTCTAGAAACAAAAACTAATAAAAAAAAAAATCTAAGCTTGATAGAAGGATTTGCGAATACGGTATGCGGAGTATCTTGCTTTACTATTTTAAAGTGGAAGAAACTCCTTTTTACCTACTATGAGCCTAGAAGGAACTAGTGAATGCTGCATTCCCATTCGATAAGGCAGCATATCTGACCCGGGTTTGTCCCAACAAATCTAAAACCGTCTGGGGTTGCTGGATCTCCCCTGTGGAGATGAATGGTTAGTCCCACAAGGGTGTCCGTTTCAGTTGCGTATGGTGTAGATGGTGCTTGAAATCATTTTACGAATAGGTTTACTGGCAAATTCTCGACCGCTTTGGTTTGCACTTGGGCTGACATGTAGGATTCTTGTGATCTAGTAATTACAGCTATACCGATGGGGGAACCAACTTAAGTGGGGGGTGGGAATTCGTTCTTGTATTGCTATCCTGAACAAATCTGCACAGACTGTTCTACCATTATGTTTGGAATGTTGGGGGACACACAACTGTTATCACGAAGAGAGGGGTAGGGGGAATTTTATTGGGGACAGTGAGGTCCAGCAAGACCAGTTTTTTTCTGTTCACCCCCTACTCTATTGTTATTTTTTTTTTTGTACTGTTTTTGGTACTTTGAAAATTATTTACGGAGTTTTGTAATAAAACAATAAAATAGCAAAATAATTACAAAGATAAAAAACGTAAACCATTGCAACTTAAAACCTAAAACCTTCCAAAAGTAAAAATATAAACATTGATTCACACAAAAAGACCAATAAAGTGACATCCAGATGAGGAACGGCTAAAGAGTTTTGGCGGCGGTTATGTCACTGCTGCATCAAGAATGTTATTTGTTCTCTGCAGGTGCTGATCCAGTGAAGAAAGCTGGTCACAAAACTACTGCAGATGGCACTAATAGAGCTAGCTGAAAACAGAAAAAGAAAAAGCACCACACTGTAACATAAGGTAAATGTGGTAAACGCAGCTCTATTTCTTTTCAACAAAAATGTTATTCCTGTACTTAAAAATGGACTACTTTAAAGTAGAACTTAACAGCATTTTTATGTAAACCGGCAATGTGCAATATTTAACCAAACTTCTCAGATAAATAAAGTAGTCAGCATAATATTTTACATATAAAAGCAGCAAAATACTTTTTGGGTAACCTTGCTGATACCAGAGATATTCAACTCCTTTCGCCCAACACCCAGGACATTTAGTTCCGGGAGCCGGACAGGTAGGTTTTTTAGCTTTGCTGTGGGCAAGCAGCAGGGCTCATCTGTCAGGTGGAAGCAATTGGGCAGCAGTGCTCCCACGTGATTGCTTCCACATAGCCCACAATGTCAGCCTCTCCCACGCTATATGCCCTGGGCTTCGCTTGCCCATCTGCGGGTCCGAGACTGGTTCAGTGGGTGCCGCGAGATCTGGTATAGGCAAGGGAGGAGGAGAGCGGACACATCCACTCCCCTCCTTCTCCTAATCCGGAAGTGATGTGACGTCACTTCTGGATCCCCGTTCGACAGATTCCCGGTCATTGAGGCCAGGAAAGAATAATGTGGTGCGATGTGCACAGCATTACATTCAGTGTAGTACAGGGAAGACATGCAGGGTCTTTTAGAGACCCTGCATGTCTCAAAAAAGAGAACCTGTCACCAAAATATCATAACATAGGGGACTTTTTGTCCCGTATGTGATTAAAAAAAAAGTAAAGTTTTTTTCTTTTTATGAAAGTTACATCCAAGCATACAACACCCCCACATTTTTCATTGCGATACATATCACATATACATATCGTTGCGCACGCCAGAATGAGAGCAATAATTCTAGCAACAGACCTCCTCCACACACTATACTGATGACCTATAAGAGGCTTTAAAAGTATCGCCTATAGAAAATATAGGGTACTAAATTTGTTGCCCTTTCACTAGTGCACGCAAATTTAAGGTTTGACATGTTGGATATCTATTTACTTCATGCAACCTCATCTTTTATAACAATGACAACATTGCTCTTTCATGGAGACAGAACAGTGAGCAAGCATTACTCTCAGGTGACAGGAAGTGTGTAACTGCAAGAGCAGCAGGTGAAAAATGGGGGTAACTGAAAAGAAAAAAAAAAACAAAAACAAATGCACCCACCACATCGAAGGACTGGTAGGTTGCAATATTTTATGGTGCTATGAAAATATTTGCCCCCTACCTGATTTTTTTATTTTTTGCATATTTGTCAAACTTAAATGATTCAGACCAAACAAATTTTCATATTACACAAAGATAACCCGAGTAAATACAAAATGCAGCTTTTAAATAATGATTTAATTTAAGGGAAAAAAGCTGTCCAAACCTGCTTGACCTTTATTGAAAAAGTAATTGCCCCCTAGACCCCACTGCTGCATAACGCAAGTGCGCTTGATGTCACGAACTGAAAGCCAGACATTCTCCTTCAGGATTTTCTGGTAGAGGGCAGAATTAGTGGTTCCTTCAATTATGGCAAGTCGTCCAGGGCATGCAGCTGCAAAGCAGCCCCAGACCATCACACTACCACTACCACGTTTGAGTATTGGTAGGATTCTTTTTCTTTATGAAATGCTGTTTCATCAGGCCACAGAATATTTGCCCAAAAATCTTGGGGATTATCAAGATGTTTTTTGGTAAATGTGAGGACAAACCTTTGTGTTCTATTTGGCTAGCAGTGGCTTTTGCCTTTTAACTATGGATGCCACTTTTGCCCAGTCTCTTTCTTATTGCTGAATCATGAACACTGACCTTAACTGAGGCAAGTGAGGCCTGTAGTTCTTTAGATGTTGTTCTGGGTTCTTTTACAACCTCCTGGATAAGTCACCGTCATGCTCTTGGAGTAGTTTAGGTAGGTTGGCCACTCCTGGGAACGTTTACCACTGTACCACGTTTTCTCCATTTGTGGATAATGGCTCTCACCATGGTTTGCTGGAGTCCCAAAGAAATGGCTTTGTAACCCTTTCCAGACTGATACATGTCAATTATTTTGTTTCTCATCTGTTCTTGAATTTCTTTAGATCAGGGCATGATGTGTTGTTTTTTGAGATATTTTAGCATGCTTCACTTTAACAGCTTCTATTTAAGTGATTTCTTGATTCAACAGGTCTGGAAGTAATCAGGCTGGGTGTGGCAAGTGAATTTAACCCAGCTTTCCAAAAAATGTGGTTAATCACAGTTCATTCTTGATATAGCAAGGAAATCATAATTTAAAAACTGAATTTAGTATTTACTCGGGTTATCTTTGTGTAATATTAAAATCTGTTTGACAATCTGAATCACTTAAGTGTGACAAAATAGGGGGGAAAAAAAATATAAATTAGGAAGGGGGCACATTTTTTCACAGCATAGTATATGCTTTAATGGTTTGCTGGAGTCCTGCTTTAAAGTAGCAAACTAGATAAAGCTTATCTCATCACAAATCCAAACAATTCAAACTGAGCAACAGGATTAAACCATAAACAAACGGAGGTGGTGTTTAGTAAAAACTGCATTCCAGAATCATAAGAAGATCTAGACATGTAGGCTCATTCGCTCTCTCCCACCTCCTCAGCATTTGGTCACCTCAACAAAGAAAAAAAGACTGCATTTACAACCGAGTGACTTGATCGGAATAGAACCAAATCAGCCAGAGGACTATATCCTGCCGTCAGATATAAATATTAATTGAGAAGCAAGAAACACACACCGCTCCAAAAAAATTAAAGGAACACTTTGAAAACACATCAGATCTCAATGGGGAAAAATATCATGTCGGATATCTATGCTGATATGGACGGAGTAATGTGTTAGGAACGTAAAGTTGCCCCAATGTTTGATGGAAATGAAAATTATCAACTTACAGAGGACTGAATTCAAAGATACCCGCACAAAGTGAAAAAAATGACGCAGCAGACTAGTCCATTTTGATTAAATTTTATTGCAGAAACTCAAAATGGTAGTCAGTAGATATTATTATTATACATGATAAAGCGCCAACAGTTTGCGCAGCGCTTTACAATATAAGGGAGACAGTAAAATTACAATACATTTCAATACAGAAGGAATTGGAGGGCCCTGCTCGTGGAGCTTGCAAAGAAAGGGGGAGGTGGTACAAAACGTGATAGCTGTAGGCGATATTCTGATGGAGGTGGCTCAAGTACAGTTCTTAGGTGGAGGTGGGGTAGGCTACGAGGGAGCTAGAGAGCAAGATGTCTTAGGAGGAGCGGAGTGGGTGATTTGGATGATATCCGTGGATCAGGTTGGTGATTTAGCTAGGGGCAGTGTTGTGGGTGGCTTTGTATGCTGTGGTTCGTATTTTTAATTTTATACGTTGGGTTAATGGAAGCCAATGAAGGATTGGCAGAGAGGGGCAGCAGTCACTGATCGATTGGTAAGGTGTACAAGTCCAGCAGCAGCATTCATAATAGACTGAAGGGGGGATAACCTGTGTAACGATGGACCGGTGAGGAAAGAGTTGCAGTAATCAAGGTGGGATAAAACCAAGGTGTGGATAAGTTGTTTTGTGGTGTCATTGGTCAGAAAGGGGTGGATTTTGGAAATGTTCCGGAGGTTGAAGCGGCAGGATTTAGCAAGTGAGTGCATGTGGGGCCCAAAGGAGAGATCAGAGTCTAGGATTACACCTAGCACCCTGGCATGAGGGGAAGATCTAATGTTTGTGCTGTTGATCTTAATGGTAAAGTCATGAGTGGGGGATCGGGGAGGAGGAAATATTACAAGCTCGGAGTTTAAGGTAGTGGTGTGACATCCATGCTGATATGTCGCTTAGTAGATTTTTGATACATGAGGAGATTGAGAGGGTTAGCTTGGGAGTGGATAGATCTGGGTGTCTTCAGCACAGAGGTGGTATTGGAAGCCATGGAAGGTCATCAATTGGCACAAGGAGGAGGTGTAGAGAGAGAAAAGGAGGGGCCCAAGGACAGAGCCTTGGAGTATCCCCAACGAAAAGAGGGAGAGGAGCAGAGGAGTGGTTGTATGTGACGCTGAAAGTGCGCTGAGAAAGATAAGAGGAGAACCAGGAGTGAGCAGAGTCACGGAGGCCAATGGAGTGGCGTTCACCGAGGAGCAGCGGGTGGTCGACTGTGTCAAAGGCAGTAGGAGGTCTAGGAGTACAAGAATGGAGTAACGGCCACTGGTTTTAGCAGTTAGTAGGTCGTTTGTAAGTTTTAGTAGGGCAGTTTCAGTGGAATGTTGTGGGTGAAAGCCAGGCTGTAGGGGATCAAGAAGGTTGTTGTAGGTGAGGTAGCAGTTCATACGGTTGTGAACAAGGCACTCGAAAAGCTTGGAGGCAAACAGAAGCAGGGAGATGGGTCTTAAAAAAAATAATGTTTGAATAACTTAAGTATGGGGGTAACCAGTGCATGTTTAAGCAGAAAAGGGAAAGGTGCCCATGGAGAGTGAGAGGTTGAAGATGTGGGTTAGAGAGTTTAGGATAGAGCAGGAAGGAGGCTGCAATAATAGTGAGGGGACAGGTGGTGAAGTGACCCTTGGAAAGGAGTTCAGTAACTTCCTCGGTGGTAACGGGGTTGAAGTAGGAGAGTGTTGAGTGTGGTGCTGGGCCTGGTATGTTGGTTGGAGGAGGAAGCTTGACACTGGAGATCTCATCAAGTATTGTGTCGATCTTGTTCTTAAAATGACTGACAGACAATCTCCTGTGCAGTAAGTTGGTGGGTGGAGGCAGTGGGGGGTGGAGTAAGGAATTAAGGGCAAATGCTGCAGTGATTTTGGAGCGTTGACATTACGTGGGCTAAGAGAGAGCAAGAGATAAATGCAAGGATATTGAGAGATCAAAAGTGAGGGTGATATGTACAGGTTGTAGGGTGGGGAGGAGAGAGGGCATTATAGCAAAAAAGAAAGTTAGTAAGAGCATGTTGGAAAGAGGAGAAATACCAATGGAAGGCTGAGGGAAAGATATCATAGAGGAAAGAGCACTTGCAGACTACTTGAGGTGGAGAACGAACGTTTGGCCCCCATGTGCTTGGGTGCATGCCTGAAAACGTTGGGGCATGCTCCTAATGAGACAACGGATGGTGTCCTGGGGTATTTCTACCCAAATCTGGACCAGGACATCACTGAGCTCCTGCACAGTCTGAGGTGCAACCTGGCAACGTCAGATGGACCGAAACATGATACCCCAAAAGTGTTCTATTGTATTTAGGTCAGGCCAGCATGAGGGCCATTAAGTGGTATCAATTCCTTCATCTACCAGGAACTGCCTGCATACTATAGCCACATGAGGCCGGGCATTGACGTGCACCAGGAAGAACCCAGGACCCACTGCACCAGCATAGGGTCTGACAAAAGAGTCCAAGGATTTCATCCCGATACCTAATGGCAGTCAGGATGCCATTGTCTAGCCTGTAGAGGTCTGTGCGTCAATCCATGGACCAGACCATCACTGACCCACCACCAAAATGGACATGCAGAACGATGTTACAGGCAGCAGAACGTTCTCTGCGGCTTCTCCAGACCCTTTCATGTCTGTCACATGTGCTCAGGGTGAACCTGCTCTCACCTGTGAAAAGCATAGGGTTTCAGTAGTGGCAGACCTGCCAATTCTGGTGTTCAATGCCAAATGCCAATTGAGCTCTATGGCGCCGGGCAGTGAGCACAGGGCCCACTAGAGGACGTTGGGCCCTCAGTCCACCCCCATGAAGTGTGTTTCTGATTGTTTGGTCAGCGACATTCACACCAGTGGCCTGCTGGAGATCATTTTGTAGGGCTCTGGTAGTACTTAACCTGTTCCTCCTTGCACAAAGGAGCAGATACCAGTCCTGCTGATGGGTTAAGGACCTTATACGGCCCTGTCTAGCTCTCCTAAAGTAACTGCCTGTCTCCTAGAATCTCCTCCATGCTCTTGAGACTGTGCTGGGAGACACAGCAAACCTTCTGGCAATGGCACGTATTGATGTGCCATCCTGGACGAGTTGGACTGCCTGTACAACCTCTGTAGGGTCCATGTATCGCCTCATGCTACCAGTGACACTGCCCTAGCCAAATGCAAAAATAGTGAAAAACAGTCAGAAAAGATGGAGTAGGGAAAAAAGGTCAGTGGCCTCCTCCTGTAAAGCCATTCCTGCTTTGGTGGTCATCTCATTGTTGCCCATCTAGTGCACCTGTTAATTTCATTAACACCCAAGTAGCTGAAACTGATTAACAACCCCCTCAGCTACTTAACTGACCAGATCAATATCCCAGGAGTTTAGTTGACTTGATGCTATACTCTGATTAAAAAGTGCACCTTCAATTTTTTTTGAGATGCGTGTGTATATATATATATATATATATATATATATATATATATATATATATATATATATATATATACACACACACACACACACACACATATACATACATACACACACACACACACAGTATGTATATAATAATATATATAAAACACAGATATACAAATACATACATAGAAAAAAAAACACACCAAACATACAGGAACAAAGTACACTGCAGACAAAACCACCCCGATGGTGGGAAAAGGTGGCAAACTCTTGGTTGAACAGCGCCTGTTTGGGTATTTTGACAGCTGTCAGAACACAATGGCCTGCAGTGATAGATTTGTCCATGTGCACTGCTAGTCATCCCTTTGTCCATCTAGCCGGGTTAGAGTTAAACACTTAAAGCGTGTAGTATCGATACTCTGGCTACAATTCACTTCCAGAATCAAAAGCCAGTTGCTGCAGCTCTCCAAATGTAAGAGCATTCCCCATAGACTTATACAGGCCCCCAGAAGAAATACAGACGCAGGCTGCAGATGGATCAAACTGGTATATGCAGCCAGCAGCTTAGTACCAAGAAATGGAGTGCCATTTAAAAGATCAATTCACTAGTCTCTTGTTCACCATTTGTGTTGAAATGGACACATTTTTAAATGACCAGTTTTAATAAGCATCATGGTACATTATATGTTAACACCACTATCTGTATTTCGATCATTATTGCTTTGCATTATCTACTATGACTTTCACAAAAGTGTGCCAAAGTTTTCAAAGTTACAGCTTGGCAGCTGCTCTCTTCCATCCTACGACTCCAAATTCCTAATGGCCACACTGACATGTTTGTGCTGCTTGCGGCTAGAGTGATCTTGGCTACAGCTGACAGAGGATGACACGTAGCTTCATTTATATTTTGTGATAGCTTCTAAGTCTTCCTGCTTGGAATATGTTAGTAAGTCAACCAATATAACTTCTGTTTATTAAAAGAAACTTTATAAAAGGAATGTTTGCCATAAAATAGGTAGTATTCTCAAGTCAAAGAATGCCACTTTCCTAATTAAATTCCTCCAAAATGTACTATAACAGAGAGGATTATGTTCATACAAAGATGCCTTGTCCTGTAGACTGTATGGGAGTTTAATTTCACACAGCCTACAACTTAACCATCAGTATGCAGAAAGCAAACAAGGAAAGTGACCACTGAATCAGTAATCACTGCAGTATATAAGGGAAAGTGTGTCAATATGTTATGTACTGCATTTAATAAATATGTAAGGCTTTGCTTAAAAGTTCAGCTCTGGGAAACTTCCTCTTTCTTTGTACTGCAGGCAACTTCCAATTCTCTGTTGAGCACCCGAGGAGCTGCACATTCACACGTATCAACTGTCATGGTCCTCAATTACACTCTGCTCCTCTTCATCTCTATGATCTTGCTATTGTATATTGATTAGTAAAGTCACCCATCACAATTATGGGCCAATAGCACATAATGTGGAGGAATGAGAAAGCGGCAGCTTTCGATTTTAGTTTTACTAAAAATCCTAAACCAATTGCAAGGCTGGGAATTCATCTTAAGGGTCCATGTACACTGGGTTTAAAAAAACAAACGCTACTTCTATATTTTATCGTTTTTTTTCTGCCTGTAGAAGCAGCTAAATATCATGTGTGTCCACGCACATTGTGATGCTTAGAAACATATTTTAAGCGCAGTGTTTCAGAGGCAGATAAAAACCCTTCTGGATTGCGTTTTGAGAAGATTTTTCTGGCAGAAAAAAAAAAAAGCACTAAACACTTCCAAACATCTGTACAAAAAAAAAAAAAAACGCTCTATGAGTGGGGGGTTTTTTCTGCTAAAAGAATTGGCATTTTTTAAGCCCAGTGTGCATGGACATTAAAAATACTTTTATCTATAAAAATCTGAATGAATCTGCATGAGAAGATGGTAAGCAACCTGCAGATCTAATTAAATATGAAGACTGCTTTTGACAAACAAGTCAAAGTCTATTCTGTTTTGTTTTACAAATGTAAAGTGGGTACACAAGTATATTAAACAGAACACAATAACAAACAATTCAAAAATACAATGCCATAGGCAAAGATTTCTGGAAAACTAATATTATTATTATTATACAGTATTTATATAGCGCCAACAGTTTGCTAGTAAGTTGTAATGTACTTTCTCATACTAGAGGCATAGACCATAAGGATGCTAAACATATTAGATTATATTATAGCATTTCGGATAAGTAAATTAGCTATCCTCATTTTCAGTAGCAGGTTCATTATTCAAAGTGGCTTTTTTTTACCCAGATACTAATATAATAAAGAAATCTTATGGGAAAGTTTCAGGATCCTTGATGAATCAGTGCCAGACTGCATGGTTTTATAGAAGGCAAAAAAACATTTTAGAACACAGATAATAAAAGGGTAAAAATCCACAGTTTAATCTTCTTAATCAAAAGTTAAAAACAGTCAAAAACAGGAAACCCTGTCCATTATGCATTGAAAAACATTCTATTCAGTATTGTAACATGAAAAAATAAGGTAATGACAGAAGCTGTCTTGTGAAATATTCAGCACACAAGCTTTCCTGTTAAACATAGAAAAGGAAGAACCAAAACAAAAAGGAACTATACTAAAATGCATGCTTTCAGTTGATAGCACTGTAATGTATTGAACAATCGATAGTTAAGGCTTTTCCAGAGACAAAAGTACAAGGGTAAGAATAAACAGTTGCTTTTGAGAAGAAACTGTAAAGAAAAAAATAAATTTTAAAGAATACTTGCAGTTACCAAAATCATACCGACTGCCACTTGGGTATAACAGTAGACACTTTGCTTAATTTTTTTTCCCCCAAAGCATACCAAATACTAGGGTGCTCATTTATGCCAATATTGACCTGAGCTCAGAAAGCTAAAACTGCTGCATTTCATTATTGGTCATATAGGTTATGAACAGTCTCACTAACCAATAGATAGGTGTGGAAGGGAAAGAGGTCTTTAGGTTACTTTGTTGAACCGTGGTCTGTAGTTGTGTTACTGGCATTCTGTAGGTGATTGCTATTTCAGATTTACTCCAGGAACACAAAAATTATTAGTAAATGGCATTAAACTTTTTTTACCTATTTGTTAAACTGTAGACCTTGTGGCCAGTCAACCAGAAGTTTAGAATGCTGTAAGACAAAAAAAAAAAAAAGCATACAAAGACCATTCACCTGCCTGGAGCTCTTGAATTACATATGCTAGAATGAGATTTTTTACACATTACTAACATACGGTATATCTGTATAAAATCTCACCATCATCACTGGTATATGTAGGTATAATTATTTGGTTTTATCTACCATGTAAAAAAAAAAAAATTATATAAATCAATTTTTTTTTTTTTTATTACATTTTATTGAGAGAATGCAATTAACAATGGCCACAACATTTGGCCAACAAGTGTACTCAAGAAAGAAAATATACAGTATGTTAGTATAATTTAAGAGCGATCTAGCAGTGCTGGGTTTAGTGGTGTACAGTACATCCAGAAAGTTTTCACAGTGCTCAACTTTTCCAAAATGGATTAAATTCATTTTTTTCCTCAACATTCTACAAACAATACCCCATAATCACAACATGAAAAGTTCGTTTTGAAATCTTTGCAATTTATTAAAAATAAAAAACAAAAAAAACACATGACAATCTTTGCCATGACACTCAAAATTGAGCTCTGGTGCATCCTGTTCCCACTAATCTTCCTTGAGATGTTTCCACAACTTGATTGGAGACCACCTGTGGGAAATTCAGTTGACTGGACATGACTAGGAAGAAGTTTGGAACCACCAGCAATCTTCCTAGAGCGGGCCGCCCAGCCAAAATGAGCCATCGAGGGAGAAAGGGCTTAGTCAGGGAGGTAACCAAGCACCCGATGGTGACTCTGAAAGAGCTCCAGCATTTCTCTGTGGAGAGAGAAGAACCTTCCAGAAGAACAACCATCTCTACAGCACTCCACCAATCAGGCCTGTATGGTAGAGTGGACGGAAGCCACTCCTCAGTTTTTCAGCGGCAGGAACTGGGAGACTAGTCAGGATCGAAGGAAAGATGAATGCAGCAACGTACAGAGACATCCTTGATGAAAACCTGTTCCAGAGCGCTCTGGGCCTTAGACTGGGGCGACGGTTCATCTTTCAACGGGACAACGACACTAAGCACACAGCCAACATAACAAAGGAATGGCTACGTGCCAACTCTGTGAATGTCCTGGAGTGGCCCAGCCAGAGTCCAGACTTGAACCCAATTGAACATCTCTGGAGAGATCTGAAAATGGCTGTGCACGGACGCTCCCCATCCAACCTGATGGAGCTTGAGAGGTACTGCAAAAAAGAATGGGAGAAACTGCCCAAAAATAGGTGTGCCAAGCTTGTAGCATCATTCTCAAAACAACTTGAGGCTGTAATTGGTGCTAAAGGTGAGTCAATAAAGTATTGAGCAAAGGCTGTAAATACTTATGTACATGAGATTTTTTTTTCATTTTTAATAAATTGCAAAGATTTCAAGACAAACTTCTTTCACATTGTCATTATGGGGTATAGTTTGTAGAATATTGAGGGAAAAAAAATAATTTAATCCAATTTGGAATAAGGCTGTAACATAACAAAATGTGGCAAAAGTTAAGGGCTGTTAATACTTTCTGGATGCACTGTACATTAAGAAATATATTTGTATGGATGACAGTCAGACTAGTAAGTAGCAAGCAAAGGAAAGAGGGGGAGGTATCAATTTTTAGATATACATGTGTAATTAAATTTAAGAAAGGCATGGAGCGTCAATTGGAGGATAACTGGATAGGAGTCTGAATACTTACCATTGAGTATGTTGAAAGCATTGCATTATAAGTTGTTGAGTTTCTACAGGCAAGGTTTGAATGAAAGAAACCCAAATTATAAAGAAATTTTGAACCTGTAAATTCCTTATGCAGGGACGCCCCCACCCATTCAATGCAAAAAACATAGGATAATTTAGCTATAAAGAAATAGTAGGGGGTTCTGGGTAGATCCACTTAGGCGTGCCACAAGGAATATGATGGTAATCAGTTGCTTTCAACCCCTTGAAATTTTAATTAGGCCAAAAAGAGCCCATATGGGAGTTAGAGGTAAGTAGTTTACCAGGTATTTGGTAGCATAATGCACTACGGAGTTCTAAAAACATTTAATCTTGGAACGTGACCAAAAAGCATGGAACAGGTCCGCATCGAACTGTCTACATTGTCTACAAGCAGCAAGAAGAGGTACTTAGGCCCATTAAGTAGGAACATTGCAGAGATATATAAGAGTGATGGAAAATTTGAAGCATCTTTACACGGTACATTGTAACTTTGATCGTGCCCCAAGACAAATGCATCAAGGGCATCAACCAAAAGCTGGGGAAAATTCTTGGTCCCTTTGTTGAGACTAGTCATTGAGGAGGAATAGTACAGTGCATGTCATTAAAAAAGCGTATAGAATGGAAAATGCTTTTTTTATATATCTGGGTTAGGACATCCTAGAAGCGTTTCCAAAGAATTTCCCCAATGCCTATGAGAAAGTCTGTTTCAAGAGAGGCAATGTATGATTTTATTTGTAAAAAGAGAAACAGATTAATGGATAAAGAAGGAAATTTCTCTAGGGCTACAATGAAAGAAAGTGGTTGATTGTTGTTGACATCCACTAAGTTTAATATAATGAAGACCTTTCATTTGCCACTAGACAGGAAGGACAGAAAATTCTGGGAGGTCTAAGTTGTTCCATAAGGGGAGGAAGAGAAATGCATGGCTGTTTATTAGGCAACATTTGCGTATTTTATGCCATGCCAACCACGTTTAGTACAAGAGAGGATTCACTGACACCTCCATGGGCAGGAGTTCTTTATGTATATGAAGAACATACAGTACTTTGTTCTGGAGGGTCATGTTATGATCAAGTTGAGCGTCCATATACATTGGAGGTATCATGAATCCTGTCCCTTATATACCTAGTTAAAGACGCCAATTTGTACAGTTGAGTCAGGAAAATTAAGGCCACCATCACGGGGCGATTGTCGTAAGATATGCAAGACCCATTTTTGCTCTCCTGCTGCCCCAGATGAATTCTCAGAACAACTTATAAACATGTTTAAGGTCAGAGCGCTTGAGGAGTAGATGCAGGACATGAACTGGGCAAAACATTTTGGAAAGGCTACCATTTTTATTAGACTTATTCTACCCTTGTAGAAAATATTAAAGTGCTTTCAGGAGGCAAGGGATGCTAAACATGTTTTTTTTAATATAATTAATGGGTTTAGAGATTAGGCTGTTAAACTGACCAAGGATCCTTTCCAGGATTTATTAGTTTTTAATTCACTCATTATGCTTGATTATGCATGTCAAGTTCCAGTGCAGAAGCTTTGGGGAAGATAAATGCTGAAAGTTATATTCATAAGCTTTGGAGGTGATTTTTGGATTATTTCACAAATCATAAATTTAGGAAACTCTACATTAAGAGCAAATCAAAGTTATGCCCACAAAACTATAGCAGGCACAACCTTTTCCACACTCTCATTCCATCCTCAGCTTCCAACACCCAAAATATGCTATACATTATGATTTTATGAAAATAAAAATCTACACAAAGCTGTCCAACCATAGTAAGTTCTTTGGAATGAGGACTGGCTGTTCAAAAACAGGGCACTAAACTGTGGAAGATGAAGGGAAAAGGGAATGTGTCAGAGGTATTAAACAAAATAGCAACAATTATCCAGTACTTGGTACGTACTTAGGTGGCTACAGATGGATCAAAAATCAGTCAGGTTCAGCTGGGACAGGTCAAATTTCAACCCACGAGTGGTCACTGCAATGGAACAGAAGTCACTGTACCGATCGACTTTTGTTTAACCGCCCTGTCAGCTAAAAGTCCCTCAACCAGCAGCTGCAGTGCTAACCTGTGTATTCTGAGAGCAGGGACGTCTTCTCGCTTTCAGAATACAATAGTGCAACAGGGAGGATTCCCCGCTCTATCTTGATTGTGTTGGAGGAATTGATTCAGTTTTTTCATTCAGCCCACTGTCTAAACAAAATTAAAAAAAAAACTGAGCCATGTATGGCCAGCTTTAGCCTGCATAGGCTGGCACAGTGTTTACACCCTCCAGCTCTCCATACACTCTCAATGGGGTAAGAGGGTTGGTTTGCAGTAATGACCCTTGCTTTACCTTATAGAACCATCCAGCTTTAAACTCCACTTCAAGTTTAGCAGACTCTGACAAAGATGGATGTGATCATACATGTAGGGAACAGGCATCATCAGGCAATTACAGTTGTCTTGTATGAAGCAAGAACACATTGGGGAAGATTTACTAACATGGGAGCATTCAGAATCTGGTGCAGCTGTGTATGCACACTACAATTTTAGTAAACCTCCTCATAGTGCTGGCCTGCGCTATTAAAAATTTGAGCCCCGATCTCTTTTTATCAACCATTTATGCTAAAACCGTGGCATATTATGTGGGAGTGTGTGTGTTTTTTTTTTTTAAGTAGATATGAGCTATTTTCTATGAAGAAAGATTTCTATGGAGATTATGACCATAGCTAGAGTTGCACCGATACCGGAGTAGACTATAAGCATTTGCACGAGTACAAGTACCTCCAATACCTAAAACTGATACCTTTTTCGTGCAGCGCGGTGCGATCTGAGTCCATACAAAATTACTGGGCTCAAATTGCACTGCAAAGATTCGCATGTGATTTTAAAAGGAATGCGGTGTGATTCCTGGTCAAATCGCATGCGGTTTCCTGCACTTCTTCTGTGTGAACCCAGGTGTAGCAATTGGGCATACAGAGATGGATGGGAACCTCCATTTTGGCAAAGAACCGTTCATCTCGTATAATTATCTCTCTCCCTCTTTCCTCAACCAGCTCCCTCTCTGTTGAGTGACATGTGGTTGGTGTGTGTTTGCAGAGATCACAGGCACCAAACTCAGTGGGAGGGCGTCCTGGCTATAAAACCTCACTAGCTAGGTGCCTCCCTGTCTAAGAAACTCTTGCTTGGAAAGATATCATAAAAGTGTAAACCAAGTCCCTCACTGAACTTCAAAAGACCTTCCAAGGGGTCGTAAAAACAGACTTACTTTTAAAAACTCACTTTTTCATATAAGTTAATATCTTCACATAGGACATAATTACCTAAACATGGAGTCCATATTCGGACGGCTCAATTTGAGACCATTCTCCTGGTATGTTGCACCCCTTATCTGACACATATAAGAGAGCAGAAAATTGTATCTCCTGAACCATTCAAGTAAATATGTCATATTTCATATGTAGACATTCAGCAGACGATTCTGCGTATTAATCTACCCGTGGGTGGAATGTTACATATACCTAGGAAAAGTTATGGGCCATAATATAAGCTAGAAGGGATTTTTGTTCTAGCTTGGGTCTCCGCTCCAACCCCCCTCCCCAAATGAGGCGATTGGTTCTCTGCTGTAAGGAGACACCCTGCTGAGATCCTAGAAAAAGGCTGTTATGCTTGGAGT
This sequence comes from Staurois parvus, assembly GCF_062004578.1. Taxonomy (NCBI): domain Eukaryota; kingdom Metazoa; phylum Chordata; class Amphibia; order Anura; family Ranidae; genus Staurois; species Staurois parvus. The sequence goes on along the minus strand of NW_028317815.1, from coordinate 32,981,046 downwards.
TGGTGTGTGTGAGAGTTGAAGAGTCTCCCTTTAACATCAAAACTAACAGTGGGAGATCAAAGCATCCTTTTGGCTCTGAAACTTGGAAGCTGCTTAACCCAGGACATGTGGCAAGTATTTTAACCCTCTAACTTCTCTCTGTTAGCTGTGCGATTGTTCTATATATATATATATATATATATATATATATATATATATATATATATATTTGCTACATCTTCTTCTGTAAATATTCTTATTGCACCCTTCTGACCTTTTAATAATAAATCTTACTTTCTGAAAGTGTTGAACTGTTTCTAACGTTCTTTAATGCAAACCACGAATTCCTGCCACTGAAGAGCACTACTGTGTTGGTTTAATCCTCTGTATAACCTGTCTGCGGTGACAGTGATATACAGACGATTATCCAATCATCATACTGTATTGCTAATATTGCTGAGTATCCTCTTTCTCTGTACAAAAAGGAGGTGGTGGCAGTGTGAAGGGTTAATTGCATAATTAACCTGACCCAGTAACAATCGCTTCCAGGCTGCCGATACACAGACTGTGGTCCATTAGCTGGAAAATCTGTGTGCAGGGTGCAGCTGGGCGTGGCATTGTTAAGCACATGACAGCGTGGTTTTAGATCGGCTAGTGCTTCAGTCACGAGTTTGGTGAGAAGGCTTGGGGTCTGACGTCGTGATCGTCACAGCAGGTTTGTCATAGTGACTTAAGCCTGGGTTCACACAGGAGTGGTGCAGGAAACTGCACGTGATTCGGACAGGAATCACACTGCATTCCTGCTCAAATCACATGCAAGTCTTTGCAGCGCAATTTGAGCCCAGTCATTTTGCATGGGCTCAAAACGCACTGAACGAAAAAAATGAGTATAAGTAATTGGTATCGGCGAGTGCTTGAGGAAAAGTATTGATATTCGTACTTGCTCTGAAAAAACTGGTATCGTTGTATCCCATAACTGATGCTTTAAGTAGCAAGAAAAACATATGAGATGTACAATCTTGCATTTATGACAGAGGCCATAAGAGAGAGTGAGTTTCTTCTACTGGAGTTGAACAGGGTGGTGTGGTTACATATTGGTTATTCCTGTCAGTGTGCTGGTCACTGTAGACTACTATACCATTATAAATGATTATAATTGGTTAATTTGAACATTTTTAAATTGTAATTCTTATTTTTATTTATAATTTCCAGTTTTTTATTAGCTGAAGAATAAGCCCTTGTTTAGTATAATCTGTATTAAATTGGTTTACATTGATTACATTTCTTCATATAATTTGTGGTGCCACATCTGTACCATACTTTGTTTATTTTTTGCACTGCACCTTGCATTTCCAGGGACATAAATAGCGCTGTAGACCCTTCTCATCCAGGCTTGACAAAGGAGCTGAGTGGCTCTGAAATGTATAACCACGTCCCCTGCACCTACCTTGTCATATGATGTTACTTCCTGTCAGCTTTGTGTTTTACAGACCCTCTCCTCTTCCTAGTATGCTTCATCGTTTGATGGAAAATAAAATTATCAACCTACAGAGGACTGAATTCAAAGACACCCCGAAAATGAAAGTGAAAAAATGATACTGAGGAGGGTCTGACCATGGCTCCAAGGATTTCATCCCGATACCTAATGGCAGTCCAGGTGCCATTGTCTAGCCCAGGGGTGGGCAAACTTTTTGACTTGAGGGCCGCAATGGGTTCATATATTGGACCCGGGGGCCGGACCAAGAGTAGATGAATGATGTGTATGTGTCATCCATAGTAAGTATAGTAATTAATCCCCCATATAGTAATTAATCCCCCATATAGTAATTCATCCCCCATAGTAATTCATCCCCCATAGTAATTTGTCCCCCATATAGTATATCATCCCCCATATAGTATATCATCCCCCATAGTATATCATCCCCCATAGTAATTCATCCCCCATATAGTAATTCATCCCCCATATAGTAATTCATCCCCCATATAGTAATTCATCCCCCATAGTAATTCATCCCCCATATAGTAATTCATCCCCCATATAGTAATTCATCCCCCATATAGTAATTCATCCCCCATATAGTAATTCATCCCCCTATAGTAATTCATCCCCCTATAGTAATTCATCCCCCTATAGTAATTCATCCCCCCTATAGTAATTCATTCCCCATATTAAGTCCCCAAGTCCCCCCTGTGTCAATTCACTTACCTTTGCTCCGCGCGTTCCTCTCGCCGTGTTCCCTCGCCGTTCCGGTGTAGCATGAAAATCTGTTTTCTATGAGGATCTGTCCCCCTCGACGTATCTGCGTATGTGCCAGTTTCAGGCATTAGCAGCCGATCGGCGATCTCCGCCACATGCGCAGATACGTCGAGGGGGGACAGATCCTCATAGGAGACAGATTTTCATGCTACACCGGTCTTCAGGGCGGACTGTGAGAGGAGCCTAGCGGGAGCCTAGCTCCACGGGCCGGATTAAAAGGTCCGCCGGGCCGTATACGGCCCGCGGGCCGTAGTTTGCCCATTGCTGGTCTAGCCTGTAGAGGTCTGTGCATCAATCCATGGATATGCCTCCCCAAACCATCATTGACCCACCACCAAAACGGTCATGCTGAATGATGTTACAGGCTGCATACTGTTCTCTATGGCTTCTCCAAACCCTTTTATGTCTGTCGCATGTGCTAAGGGTGAACCCGCTCTCATTTGTGAAAAGCAAAGGGGCACCAGTGGCGGACCTGCCAATTCTGGTGTTCAATGGCAAATGCCAATTGAGCTCTGTGGTACTGGGCACAGGGTCCACTAGAGGACATTGGGCCCTCAGGCCACCCTCATGAAGTCGGTTTCTGATTGTTTTGGTCAGAGACATTCACACCAGTGGCCTGCTGGAGGTCATTTTGTAGGGCAGTGCTCATCCTGTTCCTCCTTGCACAAAGGAGCAGATACCAGTCCAGCTGATGGGTTAAGGACATTCTACGGCCCTGACTAGCTCTCCTAGAGTAACTACCCATCTCCTGGAATCCCCTACATCCTCTTGAGACTGTGCTGGGAGACACAGCAAATCGTCTGCCAATAGCACATATTGATGTGCCATTCTGGAAGAGTTTGACTGCCTGTGCAACCTCTATAGGGTCCAGGTATTGTCTCATGCTAGCAGTAGTGACACTGACCCTAGCCAAATGCAAAACTAGTGAAAAACAGTCAGAAAAGAGGAGTAGGGAAAAAAATGTTACTGGCCTCTGTAAAACCTGTAAAACCATTCCTGTTTTGGGGGTCATCTCGTTGCCCATCTAGTGCACCTGTTAATTTCATTGACACCAAAGCATCTGAAACTGATTAACAACCCCCTCTGCTACTTAACTGACCAGATCAATATCCCAGGAGTTTAATTGACTTGATGCTATACGCTGATTAAAAAGTGTTCCTTTTCTTTTTTTGAGCAGTGTATATTTTGGCATCTAATCCACTTGTGCACCATTGATTTTCTTTCCACATACGTACTCCCCTAAGGAGGTTCAATTCATTGGCACCTAACCTGGAACATCAGATCGTAATGTAACTGATTTGAGGTGGATTTAAATGTAGGGATATAATTACTTACTTTCCCATCTAACAATTTTGCATTTTTGTTCATTTAGAATTAAGAATGAATATACTGGACAGTTTTAGGTGTCCTTTGTTTAGTTCTGTCTCCTTTAACTGTAGGTACCATTTGAATGAAGATCTAATGTTTGTCTGGCTAAATATTCTGAAAAAGTCAACAATTTCCATAAAGTGAACATACATACATAAAATTTATATAATATTTGAAACATTTGCCTATTACAAAAGGTAAAAAAAAGGAATGTAAAATTTAAGAAACGTTTAGGTCTACTTAAATGCATCGGCAGTAGTTAATTTTATCTTTTAACTTTACAAAACAAAATAAGGATAATTAGCAATGCATGTAGATGTAAGACTAATTCTCTTTAATGTCACTCTTCCCTAGTAAGCCAAGTAATGTTTTACCACTACTCAAACATTTACAACTAAAAACTCTGTTAGGCTTAGTTTTGAAAAGGTAAAATTGTATTATTGTAAGGTGTTTGTTTGTGGCACCACAGCATCTTGTCTTAGCTATATACATAATCTCACTAGGTTCTGAGCACCAGGGGGAAGTACAGTTTGAAATTATAGTAAATAAATCATTTTATTAACTGCACATTGTGTAGGTGGTTTCTGTCTCTACCGCTTCACATAAAAGATGAAATGCAAGAGTTTATATATTACCCACTGGGAAGCTCCTCACATATTCTAAAACATATAAAACAAGAGAAATGATTGCAGTACAGGAGGGACTAAGCCCATACCCCCAGAGATAAATTAAAATAAAAACATACAAGCACATTAAGTACACAACCACAACAGTGTTACAGCATTTCACAAACAACGTGGAGAGCCCTTTGGACAATGGCTACAAAGGAAAATTAGATGTCTGCCATCCAAAGGCAGTGCTTCTCACATTTTCAGCTAGTCAGAATGTTTCAGCTGTTGAGCTTGTTTTTCAAAAACTTAGAATTGCTCCTTGGGGTAGCTATATAGGTAAGCAATTTCCCCCCGAAGGAAGGCCTTAAGGGCATCCCATTCCATAAAGCAGGGCTTGACAAATTTTCTTTGACTCTAGAAGCCAGCTAAAAAAGTTAGGAGCCAGATTCCCCATCCCCCACTCCTAACATAAATCCCCCCCCTAGAATTAATTCTCCACCCAAATCCACCCTCCTAGCACAAAGCCTCTCCCCAAACCCCCCCTCCTAGCACAAATCCTCTCCCCCACACCCCCCCCTAGCACAAATAACCCCCATTCCCCTCCCAGCACAAGTCCTCTCACCCAAATCCCACTCCTAATGTAAATTCTCCCTCCAAACCCCTCCTCCTAGTACAAATCCCCCAATACACCAATACCAGCACATATGTACACCAACCCTGCCCCCCCACCACCTCCCATTCCTCCTAGCACAAATCCCCCCCCCCCATTACACTTCCCTTCCCAGTACAAATAGCCCCCCTTCCAATCTTATATGAGGGAACCACAGGTGTAGTGAGGATGTTCGGCCCTCTGTGCTTTCCCCCCTCCTGTCATAACAGCGCTCCAGACTACACAGGACCGCTCTTGCATTGGACAACACACAGCTTGACTGCCCAACCCCCATCTCCTCCAAAGGCTGCTCATCTCCCAGAAATGTGGGTAGGGGGTGGGTAATTAAGCTGTGTACCATTTGAGCTAAGAGCGATCCTGTGTAATCTGCTGTATGGAGGAGCACTCCAATGACAGGATGAGAGAGAGCATAGAGAGCCAGCACCTCCTCCTGGCTCTCTCGTCTCTGCCACTGACACTTCTGTCCCTTGCCCATTGTCCCGGCCCTGAGTGCAGGAAGAAATGGGGCCCAGACGCAGGGACACAGTTTCTGATCGTCGTGGCGACCTAGCGCCTGGGATGTGTTGAGCCCTGCCATAAAAAGGGATGAGCTAAATGTTTATTATCCAATAGAAAATATTGTGGAGATGTGCATATTAGTGCGGTCAGTGAGGAGTTTAAACCAATATCGATTTACTTTTCAGGGGTGTTTTGTATAAAGTCAAAAGCCTTAAGTTGTAGGACCCTGGTAGTATAGAACATGTTCCCCACTTATGGAAACAAGACATTTCATAAAGCCAAGTCTTTTCTTAACAAGGACAAACGTGGGTGAAAAACAAGGAAATTGTTGTGTTGTTCAATGACCCATCCACCACACAACACAAAGGCCTATCTCCCACAAGTAGCAGGCAAATTATGTATCTACTGTATTATCAGATTATCCCCAAGTACTATTTTTACAGTATGATCAGTGCCACCGGCTACAGCTGGCAAGACTGATCGTTTAATTCTGATGGTAGGAAAGGCTCCCCGCTGTCAGAATACAATACCACACCAGGAGGAATTCCCTAATCCATCTCGGATGTATGAATGGGGGAATCTGTTTGTTTGGTTTGTTTGTTTTTTTTTCATTCAACCAGTTGGCTGAATGAAAGAAGAAAAAAAAAAGGAATCATGCATGGTCAGCCTATGTTTCTGAGTGGAGACTCCGACCTTCTGCTGCAGACCTGCATTCTACAGTGGTGGTTCACTCCCTTATCTTTTGTACACTATATTGCCAAAAGTATTGGGACGCCTGCCTTTACACGCACATGAACTTTAATGGCATCCCAGTATTAGCCCGTAGGGTTCACTACAGAGTTCGACCACTCCAAGTAGCTATAACAGCTTCAACTCTTTTGGGAAGGCTGTCCACAAGGTTTAGGAGTGTGTCTATGGGAATGTTTGACAGCTCTTCCAGAAGTGCATTTGTGAGGTCAGGCATTGACGTTGGACGAGAAGTCCTGGCTCGCAATCTCCACTCTAATTCATCCCAAAATTGTTCTATCGGGTTGAGGTCAGGACTCTATGCACAAGCCAGTCAAGTTCCTCCACCCCAAATGCCTCATCCATATCTTTATGGACCTTGCTTTGTGCACTGGTGCGCAGTCATGTTGGAACAGGAAGGGGCCATCCCCAAACTGTTCCCACAAAGTTTCGAGCATGAAATTGTCCAAAATGCATTGGTAGGCGAATGCCTTAAGAGTTCCCTTCACTGGAACTAAGGGGCCAAGCCCAAACCCTGAAAAATAGCTCCACATCATAATCCCCCCTCCATCAAAACTTTACACTTGGCACAATGCAGTCAGGCAAGTACCATTCTCCTGGCAACCACCAAACCCATACTTGTCCATTGGATTGCCAGACAGAGAAGCGTGATTCGTCACTCCAGAGAACACGTCTCCACTGCTATAGAGTCTAGTGGCGACATGCTTTACCCTGGCTAGGATTTAAACCGACATCCCAAGGTACTTATAAAATAATGGTATTACAAAATATATTTCATGCATATTCAGATATAAGAAAAATCAAAGTGGCACACAACTGAAGACATCTGTCCATCCATGGTGAACTTAGTAGGTTAGGCATTTAAGTTAACCTTTTCACAGAATAGAATCAGCTTTTGTTACACAGTACAAATACTGCAGCACAACAAGGTGAGCATTTTAAACTAAGTAATAGACACTTTAGAAAAAGTATGGCAATCGGTTTATACAAAATAGTTACATAGCAAAATTCTAGTCCAGAATATTAAAATGAATTGTCAAGCAACAGTATAGTCATGAGGAAATTGTTTCAGAAAGAAGTATTGAAGAACTGTCCTTGTGAGTGGCATGAATATTTAACTGCTCTCCCTATTTAATGAAGTAACGCATGGTAATAAAGAAGGTGCAGAGAATTGTGACAGATGTATTTGAAGGCAGCAAAAAGGTCTGCTGCCCTAGGCTTATTAATGACAAGACAGAACATAGGAAAGCATCTGAAGTTTATCTTCTGATCAATACAAAATAAAATGCAGGCAGGCTTAAAATAAAGCAAACTCTACTGACTACTAATAAGCAAACTCCTATTAAATTACTTCAAAAGGTGAATAAGTAGACGGGCCCGTAGACATTACATGACCTCTACCCAATAGGATTTAATCAATAAAACAGGATAAAGTGGTTCCGGTCTGAAGAGCAGTCTGCCTTCGGATTGCTCTTCAGAGAACATTTGACAGGCATGGAAGAGGTGCTGTATTGCCTCCTCACCATCTGCTTTAACCACTTGACCTCCAGAAGATTTACCCCCCTTCCTGACCAGGTCATTTTTTGCGCTACCGTACTGCAATATTTTAACTGACAATTGTGCGGTCATGCAATGCTGTAAATAAATTACATTTATGTCATTTTTTTCCACAAATAGAGCTTTCTTTTGGTGGTATTTGATCACATCTGAGCTTTTTATTCTTTTTGCGCTATAAACAAAAAAAAAAAGACTGAAAATTCTGAAAAAAAACAAAACTATTTTTTTAGTTTCTGCTATAAAATATATCCAATAAAAACTTTTAAAAAATCAAAATGCAGCATAAATTTAGGCTAATATGTATTCTGCTACATATTTTTGGTGAAAATAAAATCCCAATAACCATATATACGGACTGGTTTTTCGCAAAAGTTATAGCATCTACAAACTATAGTATATATGCTGGAATTTAATTTTTTTTTTTACTAGTAAAGGAGTTGATCAGTGACTTGCAGCGGAACTGAGATACTGCGGCGGACAATCGGATACTAACTAGCACTTGGTGGGAACCAGTGACACTAATAGTGATCAGTGCTAAAAATATGCGACCACACTGTACTAATGACACTGGCTGGGAAGGGGTTAAACATCTAGGGCTATCAAGGGGTTAACTGTTTGCCTAGCTATGTGTAATATTTACTGTGTGTGGTTTTGTTTACCTGCCTTTCAGGGAAAGAGAATCCAGCACATTGCCGAAGACGGGACACCGCTCTACCTTGTTTACATAGTGTTCTGTCTCCTAGACAATCGGCGGGTGCCGGCGCTCATGTATTGGCAGGCACCTGCTGATCGGCTTCTGCTGTGAACAATCACAGCAGAAGCGGAGTGCAGGGATACGCACACCCACAACCAGAAAGTGCTGAATCATGTTTCTACACGTAATTCTGCACAGCGTGGCTGCCCTGTAGCAGTATATCTGCTAAGGGGCGGTCGGCAAATGGTTAAGTGTAAACCTTTACATACCCAGTGAAATGACTAGCCCCAGGTGATACACAGAGATGAAAAACCATCTTACATAAGTTGTACCTTTTTATCCTAAGTCTACTCTTCTCTACATTCATTCAAAGTCCAAAATTAATAAAGCTTTTCTGAGCTTTCAGAAAGCAGTGGGCAGAGAGCTGAAATTACACTGTGCAAAGCTCAATGAGAAGATATGGGAGCCGATTGGAGGAAAGGGACACCCCCCCAACCCCTCTTTAGGCAGCACACAGAAACAGAGCTGAGGTTATCAATCTGCTGGAGGTCCCTCCCATCACCATTCCTCTCGGTGTCAGCAAAAACCTGTCAGAAGTGATAGATAGAGGAATGGGGCAGCAGACAGAAATCATACTTAGTCCTCTGGATAGAAAAAAGTACACGCTAAAGAGCAGGAGTCACTAAATGGCAGACCGCGGTCTAAGTATGGACCGAGTGACAGTTCTGTACAGACCATGGCCACACCACTTAGCAGCCTGAATGGACTCCTCTCCTCCACTCACTTTTTAACAAAAAGAGTTGGCCAGCTCTTGCCCTCAGTGGAGACCTTCTGTGCCTCCCACCTTCCTCCCTGCTCTGAGTTAAGTAGCAGCGGCAAGCTGGTACATTCAGAAGAGGAGTCCTTTCTTCCATTCCTCTCGCCCTCTTGCCTCCTGTGACTTCAATGGCGGCAGCAATGACAGGTGAGTACATACAGAACAGGAGTCCACCCTGTCATTCCTCCCTCCACAAGAGTTAAGGTATGGGGAACATTATGAAGGGGAGGGCTGTGATGTCGGGGGGGAGTCTGTGAAATGGGGCATTGTGAGAGGGGGGAACTGATATGGGGAGCTGTGAAGTGAGGAGGGGTGCTGTGATATGAGAGGGGGGAGCTGTAATACTGTGGGGCTGCGATGTGAGGAGGGCTGTGATATGGTGGAACTGTGATGTTAAAGGGGGAGCTGTGATGTGAGGAGGGAGCTGTGATATGAAGGGTTTGATATCGGGGAGGGGGGGAGGCTGTGATGTGGGGAGTTGTGATTGCAAGGGGGACGGTGTTAAAAGCAGGGCTATAATGTTGGGGGGCTCTGATGTGAAAGGGCGTTGTGATGTATGGGGGCAGTGATGTGAAAGGGGGGACTGAGGACAATGTAAAGAGGGCTTTGATGTGAAAGACCTGAGTAATAGAAGAAAAATGAAATTTGGACCTCGGCAGAAAGAAAAGGTTACCAACCGGACCTCCAAAGAATTTTAATTCAATACCCTGGCTATAGAGGGATATTCTTTGTCTATATTATATGTCTGAGGTTTACAAGCACTTTATCCCCACACTGGTACGCCACAACAGTGTACACTGCATGTGTTTTCGGGGCAGCTGCAGAGCAGCCCCACTCATTTGAATAAGTTGTGTCAAGGAGTAGAATCCTGCCATGGGGAGGCAAGCAGTGATGTCGAGGAGGGTGACAGACAAAAGATAAATTAACTAGATCTTCACTGCCATGGAATGTCCTATTTTACTACCTGTACGTCCACAGCCTAACTGAAGAAGGCTAAGCCTGGGTTCACACAGCTGTGGTGTGGAATTCGCACCGGTTTCTGTACGATTTCCACACTGCATTATAATCGCACCCCATTCATACGAACAACTACGGTTGTGCATTTTAAGTTACACACCCCAAAACCGGTTCGCAAAACGCACTGCGATGTGCAGAATCTGATGGCATGGGTGTAAAAACCATGCGATCGGATTCTGGTGCGGACTAAAAAAGGGTCCTGCGCTTTTTTTGGTGCACAGCACAGAAATCGCATGTGATTTGCACAGGAATGCGGTGCAGTTCCTGTGAGAATCACATGCTATATGCCGCACTGCAGAAGAGTGAACCCAGGCTGAAGGAAGCAGTAAAATATTGTTACTTTACATCAGGATGTTAAAAAATAATGTCTCAATCACAAACATTTTAACAACTATGTCCAAAACCTTCTTTGTTCAAAGTCAATAGTAAAAAATACCCTTTCCTATTTTAAACACTCTAGGAGTCTAGCAAGTGTTCTTTCCATTTTTATTTGCTTCGTTACATTTTTTAGAACAGTTTCTCATTTGTTTCAGATCTTTAAAGCATTCACCAATTTGTAACAGTTTAAAAACAGGAAACGAAGTAGGAGCTCCAGCAGAGGCGCTTACAGTGTCTTCGCACTTCAAAGTGGCTCAAGCTCAAAAGCCCTCACTGCTTCCTCCTGTTTTTCCTCCATGAATTTAATAGCAGGATATACTGTGGTTTTCTCATTTTTTTTCTACAAATGCTGTCTTTCAAGGTATGGACAAAACAAGATATCACACTTTATGATATTCTTTCAACATCGATAGTAAAGATGTGTTTGAAGATATTCCAAATAGTTTACTATCACGATGTCTGGAAAAATCCTCACAAAATTTACTGTCAGCTGAACCAAGTGTGCATGTTTATGCTTGAAGCTGAATGCCAGGAATTCAGCCACTTTGTAAAATCTGCTGGCTTACTAAGGGTTAAGTCCAATGAGGTGCACCCCACCCCCTGAACTTTTTACAAGTGACAATTTTACTGTGCACCGGGAGTACAGCTATCACTATACTGCTGTGATGCGGCTTTCTCACAGTCCCACCGACCACATGTCTGCACATGTGCCAGATTCCACAACAAGCAGACACGCAGCAGGGCTCTGTCAGAGACATGCAGAGTGTCTGTGCATGCGTGGAATTTGAAACTGTTTTATGAAATCAGTGAGTCTGTGTGGAGGATCATTGGCTGGGCCCTACTGCTCAATAAAAAACACATATAGTGTGCTTAGTGTGCTGTAGTGAAGAGTAGGCATGGTTTTCATTGTGTCAGGGGTGTTAGGATTGTACAAGACCTGGGGTACTTTTAGGAACTGAGAGCAGAGAAGTAATGCACAGCAGAAAACAGTGGGTGTGGCCAAAGTGTGTTAACTGCGGGAGGGGCCTAAAGGGGCATGGTTAAACAAAAGCCCTCTTGTACCCATAAAATATGATTAGGTTGCTGTGCCATAAGTAAGAGTCTTACAGACATGTATATGCCTCAGCACAATGTTTTTAAAAAACAAAATTCCATATACTTGATTTTGTACATACTGAAAACAGAGAGCCAACACTTTGTCAGAGCCGACTTTAACCACTTCCCCATAGCAGAAATACTGCTACAGGGCAGCAGGGCTGCGCAACATCACATATATATATATATATATATATATATATATATATACACACATACATACATACATACACACACATATACACACACATACACACACACACACAGTTGTGCTCAAAAGTTTACATACCCTGGAAGAAATTGTGAAATTTTAGCATTGATATTGAAAATATGGCCGATTTCCTTGAATCTCAGACAATTATTCTGTCAGTTATGGCTGCAATCTTTCTTTGTCTACCTGACCTTGGCTTGGTATCAATAGATTCCTGAACTTTCCACTTCTTAATAGGTGATTTAACAGTACTGATTGGCATATTCAAGGCTTTGGACATCTTTATATGTCCTTTTCCATCTTTATAAAGTTCCATTACCTTGTTATGCATGACTTTTGACAGCTCTTTTCTGATCCCCATGGCTCAGTATCTAGCCTAGTCAGTGCTTTCACATAAGAGCTAACAAACTCATTGACTATTTATACACTGACACTAATTGCAATTTAAAAAGCCACAGATGTGGGACATTAACCTCTAATTGGCATTTTAACCCGTGTATGTCACCTTGTGTGTCTGTACCAAGGCCGAACATTCCAGGGTATGTAAACTTTTGATCATGGCCATTTGAGTGATTTCTGTTATCATTATCATTTAAAAAGAAGCCAAACAACTATTTGATAATAAATGGCTTCATATGATCATCATCATCCTTCAATAAAAGATAATTTTTTGGCATGATCAGTCATATTTTCAATATCAATGCCACAATTTCTGCCAGAGTATGTAAACTTTTGAGCACAACTGTATATACACACACACACACATATATATATATATATATATATATATATATATATATATATATATATATATATATATATATATATATATAGTCATGGCCGAAATTGTTGGCACCCTTGATATTTTTCCTGAAAATCAAGTATTTCACACAAAAAAGGTATTGCATTAACACATGTTTTGCTATACACATGTTTATTCCCTTTGTATGTATTGGAACAAATATAAAACAGAGGCAGAAAAGCAAATATGACATAATGTCACACAAAACCCCAAAAATGGGCTGGACAAAAGTATTGGCACCCTTAACTTAATATTTGGTTGCACACCCTTTGGAAAACATAACTGAAATCAGTCGCTTCCTATAACCATCAATAAGCTTCTGACACCTCTCACCCGGAATTTTGGACCACTCTTCCTTTGCAAACAGCTCCAGGTCTCTCTTATTGGAAGGACACCTTTTCCCAACAGCAATTTTAAGATCTCTCCACAGGTGTTCAATGGGATTTAGATCTGGGCTCATTGCTGGCCACTTCAGAACTCTCCAGCGCTTCTTTGCCATCCATTTCTGAGTGCTTTTTGACGTATGTTTGGGGTCATTGTCCTGCTGGAAGACCCAGGATCTTGGACGCAAACCCAGCTTTCTGACACTGGGCCCTACAGTGCGACCCAAAATCCTTTGGTAATCCTCAGATTTCATGATGCCTTGCACACAGTCAAGGCACCCAGTGCCAGAGGCAGCAAAACAACCCCAAAACATCATTGAACCTCCACCATATTTTACCGTAGGTACTGTGTTTTGTTCTTTGTAGGCCTCATTCCGTTTTCGGTAAACAGTAGAATGATGTGCTTTACCGAAAAGCTCTATCTTGGTCTCATCTGTCCACAAGACGTTTTCCCAGAAGGCTTTTGGCTTACTCAAGTACATTTTGGCAAACTGTAGTCTTGCTTTTTTATGTCTCTGTGTCAGCAGTGGGGTCCTCCTGGGTCTCCTGCCATAGCGTTTCATTTCATTTAAATGTCGACGGATAGTTCGCGCTGACACTGATGCTCCCTGAGCCTGCAGGACAGCTTGAATGTCTTTGGAACATGTTTGGGGCTGCTTATCCACCATCCGGACTATTCTGCGTTGCAATCTTTCATCAATTTTCCTCATCCGTCCACGACCAGGGAGATTAGCTACAGTGCCATGGGTTGCAAACTTCTTGATAATGTTGCGCACTGTGGACAAAGGCAAATCTAGTTCTCTGGAGATGGACTTGTAACCTTGAGATTGTTGATATTTTGCCACAATTTTGGTTCTCAGGTCCTCAGACAGTTCTCGTCTCCTCTTTCTGTTGTCCATGCTTAGTGTGGCACAGACAGACACACAATGCAAAGGTTAAGTGAACGTCTCTCCTTTTTATCTGCTTTCAGGTGTGATTTCTATATTGCCCACACCTGTTACTTGCCCCAGGTGAGTTTACAGGAGCATCACATGCTTGTAACATTCTTATTTATCCGCAGTTGTGAAAGGGTGCCAATACTTTTGTCCAGCCCATTTTTGGAGGTTTGTGTGACATTATGTCGAATTTGCTTTCTTTCCTCCCTTTTTTTGTTTTGTCCCAATACACACAAAGGGAATAAACATGTGTATAGCAAAACATGTGTTAATGCAATACGTTTCGTGAGAAATACATGATTTCCTGGAGAAATATCAAGGGTGCCAACAATTTCGGCCATGACTGTGTATATATATATATATATTTTTTTTTTTTTTTCGGGTAGGGGGCGAGAGCGCGCACGCAGAGAAATACACAGCAGCAGGTCTCCCTGGTAAACTACACACAGCACATACAGTAAAACGGCACACAGCACACTTTGATCACCCCAGATGTTAACCCCTTCCAGCCCAGTATTAGTACAGCATCGGTGCTTTTTATTACCACTGATCACTGTATTAGTGCCATTGGGATGTCAGTTGCAGTTAGTCAGTCCCCCCCCCCCCCCAGTGTCAAAATGCTTTCCGCAGTCCCTCTATAATTCGCTGATATCACTAGTATAAAAAATTTAAAAAATATATATATACCACCATTTGTAGGTGCTATAACTTGCATGTAAACTAATTCATTTTCATGTATTGGGATTTTTTTTTCTAGTAAAGACACGTAGCGGAATACATTTTTGCCAACATTTATGAAGAAATTTGATTTGTTAAATGTTTTTACTGGATAGGTTTTATAGCAAAATTGTCAGTCATTTTTTGTTTATAGTGCAAAAAATTAAAACCGCAGAGGTGGTCAAATATCACCAAAAGAAAGTTCTATTTGTAGGGGGAAAAAAAACGAATTTAATTTTATGTACAGCGTTGCATGACCATGCAATTGTCAGTAAAAGTAACGCAGCTCCATATAAAAAATGGCCTGGTCAGGAAGGGGGTAAATTCTGTGGCGGGCAAGTGATTAAAGAAGAACTTCACTAGAATATCAGGGGCTGATTAGCAACCAGCAACGGTTAAGGCAATGTAATTTAGAATACACTGTACATAGTGCAAGAGTCTAATGTACTATATAGTACAAGGTTTCTCAACCATTTTACCTTGGGGGAATCCCTTGGCAAAAAGTATGAGATCTCATATCTACATCTCAGAGAAAGTTGGTGTGAAACTTGCTTTTGCTCCTGAAGCAAACGTAAGATAAGCAGTGCACAGGGGGTAAAGCAGGGCAGAGTGTAGGAGGTCACCAGGAAAAACACAGGAGGTAAGCACAGCAAAGTAGGGTAGCATACAGGAGGTAAGCAGGGCACATTACACAGGGGAACATTACATGGAAGCCACGTCAGGGCACATTACTGGGGGGGGGGCAGTAGTCCATTCCCCAAGAACAATTAATACATTTTCCCCATCCCCTCCAGTCTGTCATGGTGTGCACAATCCTTCCTCTGTCCGCCCTACATTCATAGACCTCAGTCTTCAGCTGCATAGGAGATGTCCTTTCTCCTGGGCTCCCGGTGGTTTGGTTGACATCATCGTCGCACATGGACATAGACAGACATCCCCGTACTATTTGTTAGATTTGAAAACTGAGCAGCCATGCCGGGTGCCGCGCACATGGCCGCGTCACTCACAGAGTTATGTGAATGAGTGTCTACATGTCCCGGCAGCCTTAGCGGCTGTGGGCTTGTAGTTTTCAATTAACTACCACGGCGCTTTGGAGAGAATTGGTAGTTCATTGAAGCTTCCTGTCAGTATATCTGCTTGCTCGTACATCCCGTACGGCAAGCAGATATTCTGACAGGTCTGCAGGAGACCTGCATGGCACCAGCGATCTACTGATCACTGGTGCAATGTTTTCCAGGCTCCTTTGGACAAAAATAATAAATGCACATTTATTTACCTGCAAAAAATGTGCATTTATTATTTTTGTCCAATAGGTGAACTTATCCTTTAGGCGCACCCTCAGGATAGAAAAATGCTGCAGATCACTACCTAGTAAGGCTCAGATAAAATGAGATTATTACTTTTTTAATATGAATACAGGAAAAGTAGCATAAAGGAGGAGTCATGGCTTGGCATGGTTCATCAGTGGGAAAAAATCGTAACCAGGAAAGGTTTTCAACTCATCCATCACTTGCTTCCTCCAACAGCAGATTTAGTGGCAATCCAGAGACAAGCTGGCAGGTTCAGGGTCCTTCTGCAGACATGATATTGTCACTGGATCTAGAAAATCCAAAACCAGTCACTGTCCTGTTTCTGGGTACCTTAGGGCATACTAAAGAAAGGTTTGTACATAAAAGTCTATAAAAGGACAAAAAGCTTCCATGTCTTTAGCAATCAGTCTAAATATCCTTGTCATCTTCCGGTACAGAATGGGAGAAAAAGAGGTTGTTCATACTACAGCTCTTTTTTTTTTCCACAAATAAAATAAAGCACCCAATGGAATACTATAAGGGAGGGGTTCCAAATATGACAAATAAAAATACCAGAATAAAAAGGATGCACAGCAGGGATATCAAACAATGGAAATAGTCAGGGGGTAAACAGCAGAGGTTAAAAATAAAATTGTGATCTCCACTTAAAGAACACTTAATGAGGAAGTGTTTACTGTACTAACATTCGCATATCTACACACTATTGTGCATACAGTGAGTCATTCACAGCAAGGGGAAGTTCCAGACTCCTAACAAGGCACTTGAAGTGACATTTCACCATTATAGGTGCGGTGCACAAATTGTACAATGATATTCTGTTCAACATTGTATCTCCATTGATTGACAAAATAAGCCAAGATGAGCCACATATGTCTTTAGGAGTTTGTAAATAAGCAAGAGATATGATACATACCTGTCCGGCCACTGGCCTTTTTATCCCAAGAACTTGAATGACAGAAGGATACATATGAGACACACCTGGAAATGACCAATGTCTGGCTGCCCAATGATGCCATGGTAGGGGCTGGAGGAAAGAACCACATCTCTCTACAAGGGATCAGGAAACCAACACTCCCAAAAATGTGTTCAGTCAAGGGGATTCTCTGGGCACCTTAGCTCTTGAAAAGAGAAAAACTGAGTGTGGCCAGCGAGATAGGTAAGTATATCATCTGGGTATAACATAGGGTCACCTACAAAGAAAACTACTGGATCCTTTAATGCATGGCACTGCTTCCCATTTTGTACCTTAAAGTGGAACTTCCCCCTCTCAATCAACATTGACAATTTTAATCCTTATGCTGCTTGCATTAGTAAATAGATAGTTAAGTATATCATATTTACACATTTTAAACTTTTTTTTTTTTTTTTTTTAACATTTCTTCAGTTACTTCCTGGTTTCCATGCCTAGGCAAATGATGCCACACATCCCAGGGGCCTTCGGGAGGACAGGGAGGGTTCTCAACTCAGCCAATGCCTGAGCGAAGGGCAGATAGTTTCCGGGAAGTAAATGCTACATGAATCATCTGCCCTTACTCAAGATGACCACTGCCAGAAACACCACAGGATGTTTTTCAAAAGTAATTAGTAAAATACAGCATGGAAACATGGAGGGATAGGTGAGTTTGCTTTGAATATTAACAATTAATTAAATAGCATTTTTGGTTTGTGGTGCTCAGATGCAGTGCAATTCCACTTTAAACAGATTAACTATTTTTCAATCAGTACAGTATACGGTATATTCCAAAACTGTGGGGCCTATAAAAAAAACTAAAGATTCTGCCTTTTTTTTTTTGAGTGCATCAAAAACAAAAAGGTGCGCAAAGCTTTACAATTTGTTTTAACAACTTTCGAGCCACCCGTCCGCAGTACATTACCCACATGTTGTTGCTCTTTTGTCAACACAGGGGGGGCGCTGCCACAGTGGGCAAGCACGCAACCCTATTCCCCCCCCTTCCTCATCTGCTGTGTCCACCAGACACAGCAGAATGAGAATCCCAGTAATCGGGACCCGGTGATCACGTGATCCCTATGCGATCACAATGACAACAAAGCTTTTTTTAAATCAATCTGATTCATAAAAGCTTTGCTTCTGTTCCTGGAGAGCTGTGATTGGTCCACAGCACTCACATGACACGTGGGGCCAATCACAGCACCCTGTACCATGTGACCAGTTGAAGCCAATCACAGATCACTATTATATTGAAGATTTCATGGAAGACTTATCAATTGATTGTGGGCCAAAGCAATGGATATACACAATACATCGCCGCCCACCCAAATTCAGCTCTTGCCAGACAATTCACATGGAAACCTATCATAGTTTCTGAATTTAAAACTTGTTTGGGCCTAACCAACATGGGCATTACAAAAAAGAATGAACTGCAGTCATATTTGTCCACAGACCCAATTCATCACATGCCCATCAATTCATCATATGCTGTTACATATATGGCCAACATGGACCAGGAACATACTGGTACATTTTTTTTATACCGGGATGATGCCTGCAGCTACAGGTATCATTCTGGTATCGTTTTTCCAGCTGGCGGTCGACTTTCATGTAAAACAATCCTAGCCATTAATTAGAAGGGACTTTCCCACCCCTCCTGCCACCTTCCAAGGATTTCTTGGGCTCTCCCATCCCACCGGGGGAACCAAAAATTGCAACCAGCAGTTCCGCTGATCGTAGACTGGAAAGCCTCCAATAATCTCTATGGTCTAAGACATGGGTGGGCAACTGTGGCCCTCCAGCTGTTGTAGAACTACAAGTCCCATGAGGCATTGCAAAACTGAGTTACAAGCATGACTTCCAAAGGCAGAGGCATGATGGGACTTGTAGTTCAATAGCTGGAGGGCCACAGTTGCCCACCCCTGGTCTAAGAGATCGGAAGCTACGAGCATTTCATCATTTTCAATTCACCGGATATAAACAGCGCTATTTTAAAATTAGGAAAGCATCTGATCACACCGATCTTGGGCAGAGGAGAGATCTAGTGTCTAATAGACCCCAGATTTCTCAGAAAAGAATACATGTCACTGCCTATTGCTATCACAGGGGATATTTTAATTCCCTGTAATAACAATAAAAGCGATTGAGGAACAAATATTGAAAGGTACAGTATAATAATTTTAAAAAAAGCAAAACAAAAAAAAAAAAAAAATCACCCCCACCCTTACGTGCAAAGGTAAATGCAAGCCACAGTCCCATGGTGGTATGTAGACAGACATTGCACCATGAATGTGAGGTATCACCACAAACGTCAGTAATTATAGCACCAGACCTCCTGTGTAAGTCTAAAGGCTTTTAAAGAGTTGCCTATAGATATTATAAATATACGTAATTTGTCACCATTGCATGGCATGCGCAATTTTAAAGCGTGTCAGGTTTAGTCGGCGTGATATCATCTTTTATAGTTTATCAAACAATCAAACAATTGGGCAATACATTACATTTTTGTGCTTTAAAATGCTAAAAAGTGTATTTTTTCCAAAAAAATTGTGTTTGAAAAATCTCTGCACAAACACTGTGTGACATAAAAAATTTCGACACCCACCATTTCATTCTCTAGGGCCTTTGCTTTAAAATATATATATATATATATATATATATATATATATATATATATATATATATAATGTTTGGGGGTTTAAAGTAATTTTCTAGCAAAAAAACTTTTTCAAGTAAAATGTGTCAGAAAAGGCTTGGTTTTCAAGTGGTTAGAAAAGTGGGTGATGTCTGGCATAAGCTTCTAAAGATGGCCCTGAAATGCCAGGATAGTAGAAGCACCCCTCCCCCCAAATTACCGCTTTTTGGATATGCCCTTTGAAAGCCTGGAAGTGGTCACTGGATTTTGGTGGGGGGTGTGGCTAGGCTGCCAAAACGTCACTCACCTGTATCCCCATACTCAGGATAAGTAGCAGAATGTGTTTTGGGGTGTTATTCCACATACGCCCATGGCATGCATGAGCAATATATCATTTAGTTGACAATTTTGTGTAAAAAAAAAAAAAAGAAAAAAAAACAATTTTGTCATTTTCCAAAAATTTGTGGCAAAAATATAAAATGTTTCATGGACTCAACACACCTCTCAGCAAATTCTTCAGGTAGTCTACTTTCCAAAAAAAGGTAATTGGGGAAAGAGGGGGGGGGGTTGTACTGTCCTGGCATTTTATCACCTCAAGAAATGTGATAGGCAGTCAAAGTAAAAGCTGCATAAATTCCAATATATATACCATAGTTTGTGGACGCTATAACTTTCACACAAACCAATTAATATACATGTATTGGGATTTTTTTTTACCAAAGACATGTAGCAGAAAACATTTTTGGCCTAAATTGATGAAGACATTTTAGTTTACTATATATTTTTTAGAACCAAAAGTAAAAAAAATATAGTTTTTTTCCCAAATTTTCATTTATATAAAAAAAAAAAAACTAAAAAAAAACACACATTGGCGATCAAATACCACCAAAAGAAAGCTCTAATTGTGTGAAAAAAAGGACAAATTTTGTTTGGGTACAGCATTGCATGACCACGCAATTACCAGTTGAAATAACACAGTGTCGAATAGCAAAAAATGGCCTAATCAATAAGGGGGGTAAAACTTCCGGAGAGCAAGTGGTTAAACAAATTAGCCACAGACCGAGTCAAAAACTTTTTCCATCATAACACTCATGAACCTTCACACTCTCGGTGTGGAAACAGCAATCTGTCTGATCTGTCCCCTCCTGAGTCTGAGCCAGCAGGAAGTACGAGCGTTGCTCCCTGAAGAACTATAGGTCTGACAGACCTCTATAATGAAACCTTTGCTTCCTCACACAGAGCCGGAGTCCTACTCTGCAGCTGCTGGCAAAGAACAGACTTTTCTACTCAGGCTGTGACTGCTTTAGATTGAAAATAAACTGTACAGCTGGCCATACATGGAACAAAATGTGACCAGTTCAGCAGGGAGCGGCCGAATTCCAATCCATGTAAGGGCAGGCTGGTTGTGCACAAGTCAATCTATTGATCGATCTCTCAATCAGCACTGCCAGCTATAGATGGCGGTGCAGATCAGAGTAGTTGACAGCAGGGAAGTTTCCCCACTGTCAGAATACAATAGCTTAACACGGAGGATTCCCCCATTCACATCAAGTATGTGGATGATGGAATCAAGTCATTTTCTTTTGTTCAACCTGCTGCTTGAACGGACTAAAAAAATGGCTCAAGCATGGTCAACTTTAGACATGTAAAGCTAAATACACTCACTTTTTTTTCATTCAATCAGCAGGTTGAAGGAACATAAACCTGACAGATCATTGCAGAAACACAAGTGATGCTGATACAGCGATCTCTCCTGCTGTGTGTTTGTATTTTGACAGAATACACCGATTAACCATTGGCTTCGATCAATGATCGGACGCTGGCTTTCCAGCATGTCTCTTCGATGACAGCCAGTCATTACACCGGCTTATGTTGGACAGAGAGCTGTACACAATGACCAGAAGTCAGCCACGCACAAACGCTCCAAAACGCAAGTAAGCCGCGCATAAATGTGTGTATATGCACGTTATTTTATTGTAGAGTCTAGAATAAAATGAACACAAGTTTCAGCTCAAACACTTCTAAATGCCTTACACACACAAAAACACATAAAAAGCAAGTAAAATGCCCAAGATTAGAGGCATTTAGAGGCATTATTTTGTCAATTTCTGACAGCTAAAATGCCTCTAAACTTCATACACCCGTGTGCACGAGGCCTAAAGGAGTTGCCTCTAATTACAGTACTACTAGGTCCTGCTTGCTGCTGTGTAGTGTAAATATTTTAACTTCACTGATGCCAGACACTAGTGTTGGTATTCCTCTTCTGGCTCCCAGACATATTCAGAGAATGCAAGGCGGTCTGTGAATAGACAAGGGGAAGAGTGGCAGGAGAAGGGGATGGAAAAATAACAGGATCCCCTCTTGTCAATTCTTATAATGCCTTGTATTCTGTGAACAGAATAAAAGGCCTTTTGTGAATGAGCAAAGGGAGAGGATGGTAAGGCTACTTGACATGATCCCCCCACTGTATAAGAGCTGGAACTCTCAGTCCCAGTGTCAGAAAAAGGCAGGAAGCAGGACCTAGGATTACCATGCTTGGTGGCGACTCCTTTGTACGGGGCAGCTTTGAATATTCAACAGTACATCATATTTATTTAACCATAAATGTGTTGTTGACACTGTTGTACCACCTTATACTGTTGTACCACCTTATTCATATATTTTCATGCTAATAGACAAAAGCATGCCCTTGTTTGAACTTTGACACAATTTCTAGCCACAACTTCAGTAACTCACCAATGGTAAAACAAGAGTGAGGATAACAGCCATGGAACCGGCACATATAAAAAGGTTGGAGACACCAGCTCCTATTTTATATTATAGAAAGTTCCATTTAAGAACCTAGTACTGGAACACTTTATTAAAACAGCCATGAACAGTAGAATTTTCCCATAACACCTTTCTCCTTTTAGTAAGGGTAATTTTCACCTGAAATATAGGCACACAAATCAATGATTAAAGCTTACTGAGCTCTACTTTGAGAGAACAGAGGATGGGATGGAAAGAACAATTAAAACTTCCCTACCTTCTCTCAGTGACTTTATTCAACTCTGCTGTATAATTAAACTCATAGATTTCAGCTATAGTGAGATGCTATAAAGCAGTACCGGATAATTGCAAAGGCCATTAATAAACCTTGCTGAAAGATAAAAAGATCTAATTTATTGCCGAGTTACAAAAGATTGAAAAAAATCGATCACTGCAACATGTTTTTATTAAAGAAAAAAGGATATTCATCACAACAGTAAAAAAAAAAAAATACATACTTTATTATTTCTTGAGTTATCTGTTAAACAAAATAGTAAAGTTATCATGCACAAAGGACCAACTTCAGTTTCCATTAAAAATATTCATGCAAGCATAGAAATTAAACTGTAATTTCCAAAGCACAACTGGCAGAAGTGATTTGCTGAAGTCAAATACCCTCCCCACCGAGAAAAGCTGATTGAAGAGCAACATAAAATCATTTCCTTTAAGCATATCATCCAAAAAGAAAAGTTCCACTTGTTTCCAGCATCCTGCACCCCCCCACCCCCCCTTTAACAATTGGCACTTTTGAGGGGAAGCATGTACCTGGTTTTGATTGCAATCTGAGTAAAAGTTCGCTGACCCCCTTCTCTTCACACGCAGTCTTCTGGGACACATCACAGTTCCCTGAAGACTGCGGGACCATTAACAAAGTGCAGTGTGGCTCGCGAATATGCAGTGGGACACTAGCTATGAAGCCGCAAGGCTTTACTGCTGGTTTCCCTTGGTTAAGATGCCGGCACCTGTATCCGGAGCAGACTGCAGAATCGCCTCGGGTGAGGACAGTACTGGATCCCTGGACAGGTAAGTGTCCTTATACTAAAAAGTCAGCAGCTACAGTACTTGATTGTTTGGGGAGAGACTGGAGCTCCTCTTTAAATATCTACTTTTTTACACCTCATTTTTGTCGCATTTTATCATTCTACAGTAATTACTATACAAACAGGTTATTATTATTATTATACAGGATTTATATAGCGCCAACAGTTTGCTCAGCGCTTTACAATATAACGGGAGACAATACAGGAACAATACAGTTCAATACAAGAGGGATAGGAGGGCCCTGCTCCTTGGAGCTTACAATCTAGGATTTTGAAGATACTTAACCTGGAACGTCACTCTCTCAGTCAACAATGACTATTTTTAATCAATATGCTTTGAGCATAAGTAAATAGATCGGAAAACATATATTTACTTGTTTAAAACCTTTTTTTTTTTTTCTTCTTTTACACATTTCTTTGGTTACTTCCTGGCTTCCAGGCCAAGGCAAATGATCTCATACTTCCCAGGAGTCTTCAGGAGGGGAGGAAGAGTTTTCTCAGCTAAGTACACCCTCCTGTCTGTATGCCTGAGCTAAGGGCAAATGGATTCCAGAAAGTAAATGCTACATGAATCATCTGCCCTTACTCAGGATGCTCACAGGCAGTGTTGTTTTTAAAAAGTGATTTCTCAGCAAAATAAAGCATGGAGACATAGAAATGTGTGAGAGTTTGCTTTGAGTGTTAAAAATGAATTAAATAGCTTTTTTTATTTGTGGTGCTCAGATACAGTGTAGTTCCAAATTAAAGTGATATTAAAGTCTTAATTTTAGCAATTAAGGGCCCACTCACACCAGAACGCAGTGTGGGAAACCCACGTAATGCAGTGCAGTTTTAGCCCATTCAACTGAAATGGTTGGAAATCGCACAGCACTAGAACACATTCCTGTGCAATTCAGATGTGAACCGGCACTTAGAATATGCTACTGCTTCATGTATGAAATTTGTCCTTTCCCCCTTAATTATTAACTTGGTCCCTCAATGCTGCTCCCTCTTTCCAGTTTCACACTATCTACTTACCCTTGCAGGGTTCTATGGAGGCATCATTGGGTGCGTGCTCCCAGCTGGGACTAGAGCCGAAGCGGTGTGTGTCAATGCAAACACATAGCCCTGAAGTCTTGGGGCAGCAAGCTACTCCTGTGCTCCAGTCTCCTCCAAGCTGGTGATGGACAGCAGTAGCAGACTGCGCTGTCCTTGTAATTTGGTACAGACTGCACACTCTTCCCCCGACAGGGAGCTCAGAGAAGCTGTACTAAGGGACCTGGCACTGAAGTTTACAAATGAGGTACTATTCTCCACTGACATGTGGCACAATTCCTCCCAATGACAGCAACAATGGGGCACTACTGATACCAACGATGGGGCACACTTCCTCCTACTGACACCAATGATGGGGCACTATTCCTCCCTTAATACAAAAGATGGGGCATTGTTTACTCTCACTGACACAAATGATAGGGTACAGGCCTCCCAATGACACCAACAGGGCACTATTCCCCCCACTGACACCCACAATGGAACACAATTTCTCCCACTCGCATCAATGATGTTGCATAATGCCTCCCAGTGACATCAACAATGGGGCACTAGTCTTCCCCAAACAAAAAAACAGTGGGGCACTATTCCTGTCCCTCACATCAACAGTGAAGCAAAATTCCTCCCAATGACACCAACAATGGGGCACCAATCCCCCCACTGACAACACCGGGGCACTATTCCTCCCACTGATATCAATGATGGTTCCTTTCACTGAAACCAACATTAATGCATAATTCTTCCCAAAGACAACAATAGGGCACTATTCCCCCCCCCCAAAGAAAAAACTAAAATGGGGAACACTTACTCCCACTGACACCAACAATGGGGCACATTTACTCCCACTGACACAAACAATGGGGCACATTTACTCCCACTGACACAAACAATGGGGCACATTTACTCCCACTGACACAAACAATGGGGCAGTATTCCTCCCCAAATTCTAAAGATGGAGCATTGTTAACGCCCACTGACACCAGGATATTTTCTACTCCCGCTTGCCACAGTTCAGCCCCCCTAAAATCTAAAAGGATAGTAAACTAGTCCTTTGTTTAGACAGTTTGGAAACTGCTGCAGCAGAGTGAAAAAAAAAAATTTACTAAGAAGCCAAGCTGTAATAAACAGGCATATCAGCTTCTGGTCATGTAGAAAACTATACTGCGATCCAGTCAGTTATGATATTCTTATAAATCAACCATGCTATAAAGTGTAAATATGTTTAGTGGACCTTTCATAGCAATGCTATGGAATTTCAGAGAGAGAAAAGAAAGACTGTCTTGATATTTTAGGCCTTATTCACATGGGTGCTGAGGCCCGTATACCAAGAACGGACCGTTTTTTTCTGCGTCTCTATGCTCTAAATCAGTGGTTCTCAACCTGTGGGTCGCGACCCCTTTGGGGGTCGAACGACCCTTTCACAGGGGTCCCCTAAGACCATCAGAAAACACATATTTCTGATGTGTAAAGAGCAGCTACTGTGTTGAAAGCAGCTACTCTGTTAAAAGCAGCTACTGTGTTGAAAGCAGCAGTATTGGAGGTAAAACGACACTCATGAATTATAATTACTGGGTAAATAGTTTTATGGTTGGAGGTCACCACAACATGAGGAACTGTATTAAAGGGTCGCGGCATTAGGAAGGTTGAGAACCACTGCTGTAAATGTAGCATACATTCATATCTATTAGGGTGTAGCAGCTGCACGGACACAGCCACTCACACTGAAGCGACAGGCATGTAAGTGAAGCTGAGGATCCGAAAACCTCACAGTCTGCGTTTGGGGTTGCTCACACACACCCCTCTCACATTAGCACATCCTATATGGACATCCTGCATCCCAATATATTTGAATAGGCTGCCTGCACACAGCACCTGGAGCCTGAAGGTGCAGTAAAAAGCGGCCTATTCAGGGTATATGGGGTCTCAACACCCAAATGAATGAGGCCTTAAGATGTCTGAATGGGCATGTGAAAAAGCTTTATACAGCGATTAATTGAAATCATTTGATTGTCTTAGTGATAAATGGGTTCCCTGCCCAAAAGTATCTACATAAATCCATTATGGATTGCTAGGGGAGAAGTCCAGAATCAGCCAACCGACATTCAGGAAACAATACTGCCACCTCCTAAAAGCTTTTGTGTGTGTGGTGGAAGGGGGGGGGGGGTGTTGTTGTGTGGTTTTATTATTATTTATTTATTTCACAGCTGTACATGCAGGGCTACCACTGAATAAGACCTAAGTGCATAAGGGGGGACAGTTTTTGCCATGGCATATGCAGAACTTCATCTGGATGTGTTGTTT
Organism: Staurois parvus; assembly: GCF_062004578.1. NCBI lineage: Eukaryota > Metazoa > Chordata > Amphibia > Anura > Ranidae > Staurois > Staurois parvus. Next base: position 32,954,235 of record NW_028317815.1, on the reverse strand, counting down.
TGAGGTGGGCAGTCAGGGGGGCTCCCATTGAAATTGCGTGTTACAATAGGGGAACTAGTAATCAACACAAATAAGTAAAGTCCTCCTGCACTCAACAAGTAGTATATATACACAAGCAGCTATCACCTATTCCTATACCAAAGGTGCAGAGTAATAATAATGATGGTGAAGCGCTAATAAATATAATAAACAAATTATACAAAGTGCTAAATACGTGATAATCACTGTGGTAAAGTGCAAAGCAAAAAAGGTCTTAAATGGGGACCTATACAAAGCGCAAGTACACACATGTGCAAAAAACGTCCATGCAAAAATTGTAGATATAGGCGCTTCAGTTGTCACTCCAAAAAACGTCCTGTGCTTGTGCAACACTCAGGTGGATCACTATCCGTAAATAGCCAAAATGCCCCCTCACCTCCTTACCAAGACCCCTCAGGGCCACAACGCTTTACACAGCAACACTTTTCCACACCATGCAGCTTTACATGAACCCAGCTCAAATGGCTCCTCGGTTTAAATTCTCCCTTCTAATGGTGGTCACCGCAGCAAGAACTCACAAACATGGCATCCTGAGGAAGTCACATGTCCAAATCTGACGTAACGCGTAGCGCGCGGTGACGCACATCCGGTCGGCGCCATCTTGGTACTCCTATTGACTGCAATACGCCCATAGCATATGGGAAACTGCTTATTTGAATTTCAGCACTTGTGTTTTCTTGGCGTTTTTGCTTTACAATGAATAAATAAGAGTTGCACTATGGAGGTCTCTTCTGTTTACTCCCTTATGGCCTTGATTTAATGGTACATATCTGAGTTCTTGCTGCGGTGACCACCATTAGAAGGGAGAATTTAAACCGAGGAGCCATTGGAGCCGGGTTCATGTAAAGCTGCATGGTGTGGAAAAGTGTTGCTGTGTAAAGCGTTGTGACCCTGAGGGGTCTTGGTAAGGAGGTGAGGGGGCATTTTGGCTATTTACGGATAGTGATCCACCTGAGTGTTGCACAAGCACAGGAAGTTTTTTGGAGTGACAACTGAAGCACCTATATCTACAATTTTTGCACGGACGTTTTTTGCACGTGTGTACTTGCACTTTGTATAGGTCCTCATTTAAGACCTTTTTTGCTTTGCACTTTACCACAGTGATTATCACGTATTTAGCACTTTGTGTAATTTGTTTATTTATTAGCACTTCAACATCATTATTTATTAGTATTCAACACACCCACAAGTGTTGACCCAAGCAGTGGCCATAGCTCTACAAGAAAGCAAGGTCAAGAGTCGCCACCCACTAGACAAGAACGCATTCTTCTTTTACAGGGTGACTTTAGCTTCATCTCTGACTTAGGGGAGTCACTTTAAAGAGATATCTGAATCCAAACGCAACTCTTAGCTGGACTGGCTCTATTAACTCTCATTTATCAAGTACAATTTCTGCTAGTACAAAAGATAACTTTATCTTGCTAGAATTCCAGTGCCCCCACCCCTATATCAAACAATACAATCAGTTTTCCCAGCTACCTTCTGTGAACTACAAAAGAACCCTGCCTAATGTAATGGAGATGAGGAGTGAAGGAGTGGTAGGTAGGTCAAATTAGGCAGCAACCTAGCAACATTCATGGCTTCCTCTATGCATACAGTGGACCAAGGGAACATACGTACCCTAGGACAGAGAGTGTGTTATTTGCATGATTACCAGGTTAACATAAAAGAAAAAAAGGTTGCAAAAAATAAAACTAATGCAGCCACCACATTCAAGGACTGGTAAGCTGAAATGTAAGAAATATTTTGGTTTAAATACGCTTTTGCATTAAGATTCAATTTATCTATGGACAGGCTGGTTGTATTGAAGTTGATCAATCAGCCTGTCAGATTTTTTGCATGTGATCACTGCCATGGCTATAGCCAACAGCAGTGATCATTGTTTTCTGCTGGCAGGGAAGGCAGCCCACTGACAGAACACAAAAGCACTGTGGGAGGGATTCCCCCATCAACACTGGCTATGTTGATGTGGGAATCAAGCAAATTCCTTTCCTTCCACCCCTGGTGGAAGGAAAGACAACTGTATAATCATTGGCTTGAGTTTGCTATCATAGATGTTCTTTTATAGATTTTTACAGATGTTCATTGGGGACTAGTGCTCTATTCTTCACTTCATCAGCACCACAGATTAGTTATTGCACAAAAAAAAGGGGAAAGATTAAAAGCAGTAGTACAGACAGGGTTCAATCTAATGCTAGTGTAGTATTAACAGCTAGTTACAGGGAGCATCAATCTCCTCATTCTATTCCATTCTGCAGCTTGATAACACAATTTTTGGATGCCAAAATACCTATGTAAACTGAGCAATCAAAAAAAAAAAAAAGGCAGCACTTTTACTAACTTCAAAGGTTTCATATGTGTGTTTGGGTGTTCAGAAACCTGAAGTTTCCAGTCTAAAATGTGCAATTTGGCCAGTCTTGAAGCTGTTAAACTACTGAATTAGAAAAGGACAGAGAGCTCTTCATAAGAAAACAAGCGGACCTTTGTTCATTGGACATGACTAATACAAGACTATATTTATGTATGAACATCCAGACTGGTAATTTGGCAGCTGCAATTTTTGTAATTAAATGTTTGGAAGTTGTATACACATCTTGTAAAGTGTACAATACACACACATTCACAAATACATACACTATGGGCTCTAGGGTATAATCCCAGGCGGTATTAATATTGAAGTGAGGGACACCACCTCAGGTTTTAGCACTAGGATGGCAAAGCTTCTGCACTATTACACTTCATGGAGAAAAAGAGTAAACAGAATCACTTGCCCTCAGGTTTCCAGTCGTAGAAGTTACTAAGGCTCAGCAATGCCAGGTGAGATGTATGGACTAGCTTCTTATAGCACACGACCTGGATCACCGGAATTCTAGACATGGATGGTCCACAGCTGAACGCAAGATAAAAGCAGACCACTAGGCACAAAGATTTGGTGCATTATTTAAAGAAGGAATGTTTTCTCTTTTTAAAATGTGCTGGCTCATAAGGAGTTACAGTTGCAAGAAAAAGTATGTGAACCCCTTGGGATTACGTGGAGTTTTGCACGAATTGGGCATAAAATGTGCTCTGAACGTCATCCAAGTCACAATAGAAGAACACAGTCTGCTGAACATAATACTACACAAACATTAGATGTTGCCATGGTTTAATTGCACAGAACATGTAAACATTCATAGTGCAGGGAGGAAAACGTATGTGAACCTTTGGACTTAACTGGTTGACCCTCCTTTGGCAGCAATAACCTCAACCAAACGTTTCCTGTAGTTGCAGATCAGACCTGCACAACGATCTGGAGTAATTTTGGAGCACTCCTCTTCACAAAACTGGTTCAGTGTAGCAATATTCTTGGGATGTCTGGTGTGAATCGCTCTCTTAAGGTCATGTCACAGCATTTCAATCAGGTTGAGGTCAGGACTCTGACTGGGCCACTCCAGAAGACGTATTCTGTGCTGTTGCAGCCATTGTTTTGTTGAATTACTTGTATGCTTTGGGTCATTGTCCTGTTGCATCACCCATCCTCTGCGGAGCTTCAGTTGGTGGACAGATGGTCGTACGTTTTCCTGCAAAATGCCTTGATAAACTCTGGAATTCATTTTCCCATCAATGACAACAATCCGTCTAGGCCCTGAGGCAGCAAAGCAGCCCCAAACCATGATGCTCCCTCCGCCATGTTTTACAGTGGGGATGAGGTTTTGATGTTGGTGTGCTGTGCCTTTTTTTCTCCACACATAGTGTTGTGTGTTCTTCCCAAACAACTCAATCTTGGTTTCATCTGTCCACAGTATATTTTGCCCGTAGTGCTGTGGAACATCCAGGTGCTCTTTTGCAAACTTCAAACGTGCTGTAATATTCTTTTTGGACAGCAATGGCTTCCTCCGTGGTGTCCTCCCATGTACTCCATTCTTGTTTAATGTTTTCCTTATTGTAGATGTGTCAACAAAAATGTTAGCATGTGTCAGAGATTTCTGTAGGTCTTTAGCTGACACTCTGGGATTCTTCTTTACCTCATGCAGCATTCTGCGCTGAGCTCTTGCAGTCATTTTTACAGGACGACCACGCCTAGGGAGAGTAGCAACAGTGCTAAACTTTCTCCATTTGTAGACAGTCTGTCTTACCGTGGACACATGAACATCAAGGCTTTTGGAGATACTTTAACCCTTTCCAGCTTCATGCAAGTCAACAATTCTTGATCGTAGGTCTTCTGAGAGCTCTTTTCTGCGAGGCATGGTTCACATCAGACAGTGCTTCTTGAAACCAGTAAACCCAAAACAGGTGTGTGTTTTTTAAGGGCAGGACAGCGGTCAGCAACACATCCAATATCATCACACTGATTGGAGTCAAGGTTGATTCACTCCTGGCTCCAATTAGCTCTGGGAGAAGTCATTAAGCTAGGGCCTCACATACTTTTTCCTCCCTGCACTGTGAATGTTTACATATTATGTGCAATTAAACCATGGCAACATCTAATGTTTGTGTAGTATTATGTTCAGCAGACTGTGTTCTTTTATTGTTGTGACTTAGATGACGTTCAGAGCACATTTTATGCCCAATTCATGCAAAACTCCACGTAATCCCAAGGGGTTCACATACTTTTTCTTGCAACTGTAAGTTCCCCAAGATGTATGCCTCCTCATGGACATCCCATTTTTATTTCCAATTTACACTTTTGAAGAGCACCCTCACAGCAGGTCCAGCTCTGCTACATAGCCGCAGCTCTGCCAGCCCCTTCCCTCCACTTTCCAGTCACTGAATAATTCGTATTTTGTGAATGGGTTCATATAATAGAAGATGCTCTGTGATTGGACAGGAAGAGAGGAATGGCAGGCAGAGTGGATGCAGTTGACGCAACAGCTTCTGTGGAAAAAGACCCTAAGGTCCATGTAGTGATAGGACTACTTCGAGTGCTATGTAAAAGCATACATAAAAGAGAAGTCCACAAGGTGGCACACATCTAATTGGACTTAACCCCGTATACGCCAGTATGTTTTAACATGCATACATTCCTAGAGTTCTTTAATGATAACCTTTAATAGTATGAAATCAGTATGGCACTGACATCACCTGAAGCTGACAAAACGCGCCACCTTTGTGGCTCGGTGGTAAATTTCAGAATTCACCTTTGAAAACTGGCAATTGCTAGGCAATGTGTTTTGCTGGCTTCTTCCCACTTGTCATGTCTAGGGGTACTACAGGAATGTACCCCTCCATGTTGCTTTGAAAGATTCCCTGTTGCATTTCCGGGCCAGAAAGCAGGGTACAGACAGGGTACTTCCGATGTCCGCAAGAAATTATGCTAAAAACTTAAACCCTGCCAGCCCCTCAGACCAGCCATAATCTGCCAGCATTGTAAAAAGGAGCAAGGAGACCCATTGATAATGTCACTGCACTAAGTATAAAATAAGGCAAATAATGAAAATGAGGTTTTAGGAAAACTGTATTTAGCATGTTGATGGGGGGGGGGGGGGGGGGGATGGGAGGCATAACTAGGGAAGGCAAAATATAAGCAGATTAAACGTCAGCTATAAAAGAGGCTGAAATCAAGTCAAATTAAAGTATTTTCAATAGCTGCATTTAAAAATAAACATTTTTAAAAGATACAGACGGCAAGATAAAAAGCTGCTAGCAGGTATAAAGTGATACTTCAAGAAAACACTCAACCATCGCCCAACCATTCAGATGGGAAGTCTAGCAAGCCCTTAATCAATGCAATTCATAAAGGTCAGCACTTCTAAATCTGCTGACATTTGCTTGAGATGTATAAAACTTAGAACTAGTGAAAAAAAGCAGAAATTTACATATTCACATAAAAAATAATTCACATAAAAACAGAGATTAAGTGTACAATTGTCCAACAAGGCTGGTCATGGACAGGCAGATATATTACACTATACAAATAAAAGTAGAGTAAAAGCCGGTTTCACAAAAGAATGAAAGATTTGGATTGGCCAAAGAAATTTAAGGTGTTTTGAACAACAGTGAGCCTATGCCAGATATGTCGCCGTTCACATACAATGCAAGAAGTCTAGCCCCTACACCTTTAACCCTTTGTTTAAATGTAACCTGTGTTCAAATCAAGCTAAAATTGCTAATAAAGAGCTGCCTGCAGAGTACAGACAAGGTTAAAAGGAGAAGTACAGCCAAAGCTCTTTTGGCTGTTGTTCTGTGGAGTTCATTCTGCACTCCTGTGACCGTTTTCAGCTGAAAGTGGGCTGAAGCCCTCTGTCGGCTGATGTCACTCAGCCAATCCAGGATGGGGAAAGATCCTGACTTTAAAGTCAGGATCTACCCCAGAGTATGGAGCAGCACCAGGCTCTGCCTATCAGTGAGCCGCTAAGAGCCTGAGCCAGCCCTCCTTCCCCCTGCACAGCCCAGCACTCCAGAGAGCGCTGGGGGGCAGAACCGGCAGCGGTAACTGACATCACCACTCTCTGCTCAGAGCGGCTGTGAGAACTCAGTGATCAGCAGTCATGTGACCGCTGAGTTCTCAAACTTGGAGCCACGGGGGACCGATGCTGCTTCCGCCTAGGTAAGTATAAATAGGGGGGGGGGGGGGCAAAAAAGTTCTACTTCTCTTTTAATTTTGGCAAACAATGTTGCCCAGACAGCAACTGTCCCATGCTGTGGTCCCAAATAAAAAATAAAGACAATGACAAATCCAGGCAACTCCAAACATACAGCATCTGCCAAAAGTGATGGGCCAGGGGTCCAGAAAAAAGATTCTTCACAGGCCCAGTTCTACAAATCTTAGAAGATGATGTGTTTGCAAATGGTAGATAACTCTATTGGGTTAGTAAGGCAGCCGGTAAAAGCATCTCTAAAGCCAGTCATACTCAGATCTAAATTCGACTGGTTCGGCAGGGACTGGCCAAATTTCAATCCATGTATGGGCACTTTGGCTGTAGAGAAGTGGATTGGTAGATCGACTTCTATACAACCACCCTGTGGGGGTTTCCCTGCTCAATCAGCACCACAGGCTATAACCAACAGCACTGATCAAGACTCATCTATGGACTGCTTTAGACTCATACATGCTTTTGGGAGAGCCCAAATGTCCTTCAATCGTAGGGCCAAGGAAAAGTACCTGCCATAAGAGAGTGCACTCTGTGATAATAAAAAGAAGGTTCTTTTAACCAGTTTCGTGCCGCCCTATAGCAGAAATACCGCTACAGGCGGCACGGATGCGCAAAATAACGTATATTTACATTGCAGTGGCGGGTAGGGGGTGCACGTCCTCGGCTGTCAATCACCGGGTCCCAAACCAGAGATTGCCGAGTATCTCCAACGGGGGAGAGACCTGTGTATAAACAATACAGATCTTTCCCCTGTCAGCTCCTGCACACTGCTTTTATGGCTCTGCAGAGCCATACAAAGCAGTGTGCTTACAGTGAGATACACACACAGCCCACATAGTGAAATAGCACACAGCTAACCCTTTGATTGCCCCAGAAGTTAACCCCCTCCTGCTCAATGCCATTAGTACAGTGTCAGTACTTTTTATTAACAGTGACCACTGTCACTGGGGATGTCAGTGATGCCAAGTCAGTTATATACCGCCATTTGTAAACGCTATAACTTTCACATAAACCAATTCATTTACATGTATTGGGAATATTTTTTAGCAAAGACATATAGCAGAATACATTTCAGCCTAAATTTATGACGAAATTTAATTTTTTTACTGGACATGTTTTAATCGCAAAAAAGTCAAAAATATTGGGTTTTTTTCTCAAAATTGTCGGGTTTTTTTGTTTACAATGCAAAAAATAAAAAATGCACAGGCGATTAAATACCACTGAAAAAAAGCTCTATTTGTGGGTTAAAAAAAAAAAAGGATGTAAATTTCATTTGGGTGCAGCGTTGCATGACCGTACAATTGTCAGTTAAAGTAACGCAGCACCGTATCGCAAAAATTTGGCCTGGTCAGGAAGGGGGGTAAATCCCCATGGCCTCCAAGTCGTTAAACAGCAACTATGAACAAAATATGTAGTCATGGACTTTGTATGGACATATAGAAGAGAAACTGAGTACGACAGATTGGAACCCCCTCCTAATCTTTAATAGAGTAATAGCAATCAAATCAGTAGGGTAGACTGGAATTCATAGCATGTGCATGTTTGTCCATAGAGGTGCAAATGAGTAGACCAAGGTGAAGCCACTGCCTCTCGGGTGGGAAATTCAAATACATTCAGTAAACAGCAAATGCTTTTGTATACATAATCTTAAAATAGGACCAACTGCCCAATGGGGAAACATCCAGACGCAATGTAAGTCACCATAAAGACAGTAAGGCAATCAAGGTAGTCAAGGCACTTATATTTCAAAGAGGGGGCTCTTGATAAGTATCTTAAAAACAAACTCAGCCCAGCCTGATTGATATTACTCTATTAAAGATTAGGAGTGGGTTCCAGGGTACCAATTTGGTCACATGTGCTCCCGAAGAAGGATTCCTAAATGGTGTTGTGTCAACATGTGAATTGTAATCAGAATCTTTGCACGTTGTAAACCCTCTATGTGAAGTGTAATTTTTAATGTTGCGTAATAGATTTTTAATGGTACATAATAAAGTTGTTTTTACAGTACTCAGTTTCTCTCCTATATGTCCACACAAAGGTCATGACTATATATTTTTTTTCATAGTTGTACATGATTTACTGGGATGGGCAGCACAGTGGCTAAATGGTTAGCACTTCTGCCTGGCAGTACTAGGGTCGCTGGTTCGAATCCCAGCCACGGCACCACCTGCCTGGAGTTTGCATGTTCTCCCTGTACCTGCGTGGATTTCCTCTGGGTACTCCGGTTTCCTCCCACCCTCCAAAAGACATGCTGGTAGGTTAATTAACTCCTGTCTAAATTGGCCCTAATATGTGTATGTATGAATGTGAGTTAGGGACCTTAGATTGTATGCCCCTTGAGGGTCAGGGACTGATGTGAATGTACAATATATATATATATATATGTGTGTAAAGCGCTGCGTAAATGGACGGCGCTATACAAGTACCTGAAATAAACGTGGACATATAGCACACACAGTCTGGGGTTCTCTCCTTTTTTTAAACAGCATCACAATGTAGTGTAATCCAATTACTATTTTCCTCCTGGGTAGAACAGTGAGATATCTTAGGGATGGTACTTTTGAGGAAATGAAACAAAGTTACCTGCGGCTTCCACCTTCTTTCTGCAGTTTTATTTTTAAATTGTTCCATACACATCTAAAAAGAGTTCTGACTTCATGCATCTTTTCTGTTTAGTGCCTTACACAAGCATTTATGCACCATCCAACACTGTACACTCTTTGATGTACATTATCTTGCTCATCTACACAATCTACATCAAGTCAAAACATCCCAACTACCCAATGCAGTTCTCACCTGAAAGAGAGCTACTTGCTGGTTGAAGCGTTTTGTTTCCCAAGACGAGATGGATGAGCATGTGCATGGGAACCGAAACACAAGCCTCATGTCAATTGCCAATTATGTTAGGAGACTTGCTGGGTTTGAAACAGAGTTGAAATACTTCCCTGCCCTGGAGAAAATGCTGCGCCATGATCTTTTCAATCACATCAAGAAAACACAAGATGGCGAATTGATCTCTGTGGAAAGAAAAGGTCAGCCAAATTGAATGGCCTATCCCCTTCGGCAGTGATTATAGGCACATTCACACATGAATGCAGCACCGATCGGGGCATGTAGCAGCATTTTCTCCAAGCCTTTCCTTTACCCACTACCTACCCCAGCAAGCCTGATTAGCTTTATATACTATATGATTTTAATACATGTTCAATGAAAGGCTCTTTTTAAAATTTTTATTTTTTGTTTTTTATTATTTTATCAATTAGCATTTCCCTTATTTGTTCTAGCTTTGTTTACCTCTTTTGTACTGTATGCTCCCTTTATTCTCATCTATATAATCAATGGGATATTGGTTGCTGCATGGTTTACCATTAGCACTAAAAGTAATTAAATAAACATTACGCGTATTCCCAGTATGGTTTTCAAAACACAGTAAATCACTTGGGTCTTTTGCAAATTAAAAGTGTATTTCTATTCAATGGTGATCTACATTATTAAGCTGTTTGTTTTCAGGTCATGCAATATCAGCGAAATACGTAGCTTGTTTCATTCTAATAAAATTACAAATTAGGGTTTCTTAACATTACCACTGTATTGGTTTCTCCCCGTTTAATACAGCAGTACCAGGAACATAGCTGGACCACGACAAGCCTTGTGAGTCAATCAATAATTCATGTACTGCCTAGATATGTATTTGATCGCCTGTGCTCCAAACACCTGTATGTTTTCATCAAACATTCTGACTCTGGTTCGATGGCCACTGACCATCTGAATCCCGCTTTAATGCTTGAAATCAGAAATGCACTCCAAGACCCTCTGGCACAGCCTATGTATATTTCATGTTCAGCAAACAAGAAATGAGAGATGACTGCAGATGGAGCACGAAAGTTATTTTGCTAAAAATTTACAATGATCGATTTCTAATTATAGTTCTCATTCACTTTTAGAATGCGAGATCTGGAGAAATTCATTTTATAGAAAACCTTTAAAAATATTGCTGCAGAAAACGGTGCAGTCCCATAGGGGCACATTAGTGGAAAAAAAAGGGGAAAAAAAACCAAACGTAGCCACTGCAATATTGCTGTTTACCATTGGTGGAAAATGAACAAGAACAGCATATATTCACACAACTACAACAAAATAAATAACTCAGTTTGTAGTTTGGCAAACAAAACAATACAAAACATGTCCAAGGTGGCCAAACACTATAAAGGGATAGGTACAGTTACAATGGTTTCAAGCTTATAGAGTGATAGTTTAGATCTGTCCAAAGGAAAATAGGCTGGCACTTCAATAAAGATTCTCAATATGATTTATTGTAATAGAAGGCTAAAAAACAGGCTGACAGGGACAACATTTTCAGCTGTGGGGATCTTACTTATAGCCATTATTATGTATTCCTTACTTCTACAAGATCTTTATTTAAAAAAAAATAAAAAATGACTGTTTTGATATACTCTTTTTAGGTTGCAGGAAAAGCTGGATTGTTTCCATGCTCCCACCGGAACTACCCATGAAACAAAAACCTAATCTTCAAAGGAGCAGATTGGCCAGTTCGAACTCCAATTCTCATCTCCAGCAGAGTGCATGTGAACTTATGATTGAGTTTCTGGTCACACGACACACACACACACACACACACACACACGACACACGACACACGACACACACACACACACACACACACACACACACACACACACACACGGGAGTCCAGTGCAGCTTCAGGAAAGGTACTTCAACACAACTCTTAACATTGTTTTAGGTTAACCTCCGGACGTTTTCACCCCCTTCACGACCATGGCATTTTTTTTTGCTATTCAGCACTATGCTCTTTAACTTGCAATTGCACGGTTATGCAACATTGTACCCAAATGAAATTTATATCATTTTTTTCCACACATACACAGCTTTCTTTTGGTGGTATTTGATCATCAATGGTTTTTTTTCTACTATTTAATATATAAATGAAAAACGTTCAAACGCTTTGGAGAAAACACAATATTTTCTACTTTCAGTTATAAAACATATCCAGTAAATTCAAACTGCTTCATAAACTTAGGCCAAAACGTATTCTGCTACATGTCTTTGGTATAAAAAAAAAATCCCAATAAGTGTATACTAATTGGTTTGTGTAAATATTATAGTGTCTACAAACTAGTGTATATATAGGGGAATTTTCGTAGCTATAGATGCTATTACTAGTAATGGCGGTGATAGATAAATAGTGTGACTGTGGTAGTGTAATGGACAATCTGGAGCTACCCTGAACTGGCTGGGAGGGATACTGACATCACTAGTGAGACAAAGTGATCAGTGATAATGCTGTACACTGTATTAATGACACTGATGGGTGACAGGAGCGATCAAAAGGGCAATCAAGGGGTTAACTGTGTGCCTAACAAGTGTATGTGTGCTGTTTTCACTCTTAGGATCTGGCTTCTCTCTTTGAACGCAGAGTTGATTTCAAGGAGAATAAACAGCCAGATGGCTGTTCTATGTGTTTATAAACCCAGAACTCTGTGCTGTAATTGGCCACAGCTGATCAGCAGGTATACAGCCAAAATCAATGGCTGTAATCTGATGACAAACTCGTGCTGTATCCAATCACAGCATCAATTAGCAGGGGCTGTGCACACGCATGCCCAAAAACCAGAAAGTGTATCATGACGTACCTGTATGTTACCACCTGTTGGTAGTAAATGTAATGTTAGCGGGTAGCAAGTGGTTTAAATTCTAGTATGGGTCTCTATTAAGCCTAAGTGTATCAATTGTCTTTTGATGCATTTTTGAAGCATGTTCATGCTTCATTTTTTTTTTTTTAGGAGACTGATTGCTAAACACAAAAACCTACCAGAAAACAAATAATAATAAAAAAAAAAAAAAAAAAAAAGTATGTACATGCATTTTTCAATTTTTCATGTGCTCCCATTAAAGTGGTTGTAAAGGCTCAAGGTTTTTTTTACTATACCTTCCTGCAGGTAAAAAACCTTCTGCGTACAGAAGCCCGCCCACCCGCAATACATACCGCAGCCTGATCTCCATCCAGTAATGTGCATGAGAGCTGTCCCAGTCTCTCCTTTCTTCTTGGCTGAGACAGTGGCCATTGGCTCCCGCTACTGTCAATCACAGACAATGAGCCAATGAGGCGCGCGGGGTGGAGCTGAGCCGTATCTGTGTGTAAATGAACAAACACAGAGCAGCGGTTCAGGAGCCCCAATATTACTGGGCCAATAGCAAGCTGCTTGCTGTGGGGGGCACTTGGCAGGAGGGAGGTGCCAGGCTCGCCAGCGATGGGACCTGAAGAGAGGAGGATCAAAGCTGCTCTGTGCAAAACCACTGCACACAGCAGGTAAGTATGACGTTTGTTATTTTAAAAAAAAATCTACATTTTTGAACACTTTAAATTCTATAGGGCCAAAATTGCATCTTCTTGCATGAAGAATGTGTCTGCACTGCTTTCAAAAACACACTGCAGGAAAAGCATAGATGTGAACAGATTGATAGAAAACAACGTTAAATAGATTGTCATGTATTCCTGCTCTTCAGCAAACGTGCTACAAAATGCATAGCTGTGAACCTAGCCTAAAGTTTAGTAAGCCATGAATCTAGTATTAGAAGTGATAGATCACTTTACACAGGCAATCAGTTTATGGAATAAACAGAATACAACATCCCATTAAGTAAAGACTTTGATATCTCTGGTTACATCATGGAACACCAGCTGTGAATAACCAATACATGGAGGGGAAGTATTTAACAGCATAGGATGATCTAAAAGCTCATCTGACCATGACTAGTATCTAGGGGAAAAAAATATATATATACTCATTGCTTTTTTCCCCAACAATCACACGATATCACCATAATAAACACAAGAATTTATTTTCCAGGCTGCAGTCAGAGCATCACTGAATTTAAAACAAAGAAAAAAAAATGTAAACAATTTACGATAGACGCTCATTTAAGGGATAAGGGATCTTTGCTGTAAAAATAATACTTAATGGGCCATTCACATCATCATACTGCGTTGGGGCGATATGGATCCATTCATTCATTCGAATTTACACCCCACCATGCTTGAAGCCACTTGTAAAGACTTCATGTTTGCACCTACACTGCAGGTTTGTACCCTATAACCCGTGATTTGTGTATTTGTACCTGCAGTGACATAAACCATCCTTACATTTATGAAATGGATTTCAAAGTGCATTATTTAGGCCTCATTTACACGGGCGTACTATACCATACACGGGTGCCAGGGCAGCGTTTGCTCGCAAAGGGAAGCACAGGTATTCCATGGTTCCTTGTGTCGGCAGTCCCATTCAAGTCAGTCAGGACGGGTGTTGTTCCACAGACCTGAACACAGATGGTAGGTGTTCAGGGCCATGCACCTGCACCACTGTCAAACTGGGAGCAACCGCTGTATCCCAATTGACATGAATGGGACAGCCTGCACAGGGGTGCATTACACGGCTGTACGCTGTAATAGGCCTGTGTAAATGAGGCCTTAAAGGAAACCTGTACCCATGGAAATAGAAATCACCATTACCTTCACCTACTTCTCAAACTGTAAGCAGGCTGTAATGTTAATCTAAGAGTTTCGATAGTTTGAATCAGACACTGACCAAGTAAAGCTGGCTTTATACTAGTAGAATTTTGCTCAAAAAGTTTTGATGTAGGAACATTTGTTTGGTTTTCTAATGGTTACTGGGGGTCAAATTGACGGTCGTTTTCACTGACTCCATGGTCTACTTGCTACACATTAACCAAGTCCCCACAAAACGCTATAAATTTTCTCTTACGGTACACTTGTTAAATACTCCCCGGGCATGTATCCCAGGTCTATGGAAACAGCCTATGTCTCCATCACATGGTTCATCATATTTACAAAAAATTATACATGGAAACGATTAAGGACAATCTACACACCACAGACATCCAATAACAAGGTAAGACGCAAGGGTTCCAAAGACTTTTTTTAGGCAGGTTTCTGAGTGCACCCAAATGGCCTGCAGGTAAAATAATAAAACAAATGATCATTTGATAAAGTTTCACAGATTTTTAATATCCACTGGGTCTCTTGACTGCATAAGGTATTTTCTGAAAAAAAAGTGAATTTAGCTTTAAACGGCTTCACATGTCTGGTATCTATTTACTCGATGCAAAACTCATCTTTTATAATTTTACTAAAAAACAGGGTATAGTGTTCGTATGCATTAATATTAAATTTTAGTGTATTTTTATTGAAACTGTTTGATAAACACTTGTGCAACCAAAAGAAATTGCAACCATCAATGTTTTATTCTACAGGGCCTTTGTCTTCAGAAACAATATACTTACTTGGGGGTTTTAAGTAACTTTCTAGAAAAAAATGCAGATTTTAACATGCATGTGAAAAATTACAACATTGCCCTGGACATAAGTGAACTAGTCATTAAAAAAAAAAAAAAAAAAAAAAAAAAAAATCTTATGAATGGCCAGCCTGGAAAAATAAAGATAAATAATAAAAAGGTACCCACTCCCGCTTCTACCAGCTAGGCGATTGGTAGCAGAATTCCCCCCCCCCATCCCTGCAGTCTTCTGGGACACGTGGCAGGTCTCACAAAACTGGGGAGGGGGGGGATGAGGGGAAAAGAGGCAGGAGCTGGAACATGTTACATGTTCCACCCTAAATATGGGTAGAACATGTAACATGTTCCAAAGGTGAACTTTGCCTTTAAATGACCTGAGGGAAAAAAAATGTTTCCACGAATAGGAAAGCCCTAAAAAAATTACACATTGGTCACCTGGCTCCTAATAAGTGTCCTGCACGATTTGGGTGAGTAGAATAATTATCATAACCAAAGAAAAATCTCCACACCCAATACTGCTATTGGCATCATACTACTTTCTATAAACTTATTCGTGAACTGAGGTAAGGGGCAGAGACTAAATACAACAGGTCAAGGAGCAAATGACACACTGTCATTAGTGACCACAAACTGCAAATGCAAAAAGTTTTATTCTGCTTTTAGCACACAACATTTTATTTTTTCAGACCCATTTCTATGAGTTCAGGGTTCACACTAGGCTGGAGCATTTTCTATGTAAATGGATGTCTGCGAACCAGTCTGATTAGGGAAATGGAAAAATTACAGTAAAAAAAAAAAAAAAGAAGGAAGTCATAACACTGTATATGAAACCATTACTAGGAAAGCAGGACTTTTCAGTATGAAGTCAGACGTGCTATTATCCATATTTGTCTCTACCCTGAAATGGTGGGGTTACCCCTTTTTTATTGCACACATCAAAATAAAGAAAACAAAGGGAACTCTGTCTAGCTTGACAGTAAAGCACAACTAAAAACACAGTTGAGCACATTGAGAAGATATAGTGCCTGCATTTCACTCAGTCTATTTGTGAATGACTCCAAGAAATGTATTTCATGATGCTATATAATTGTACATATTACAGCAAAGATACATTTACAAAAAAAAACAACAAATTAGTAAAAACAAAACTCATACACATAATAGATCAAAATGCTACAGGTTTGCATTCTCAAAGAGGTTGAAATGTCCACAACTCGAAAACATTAACATTTCTTCTCTAAAGGAAAAAAATATATCATTTACATGTAGGATTCACAAAAGTATTAAATCATTTATTATGCATTACGCCTGACCTAATTATCGCCTTAGCTATACAGCTCATTCTCTCTGAATGTTAAAAGTTCCCAACATTTTCTAACCGCATTTTTAGGTACATGGTAATATACACAAACACTCAGCTTATTACCAGCTACATCGGAGATGACTGAAAACAGAGCTCCCTATTTGTGTTTAACAGCTTCTCAGACCTCAATGAGTATTACAAAAAGCACATAGAAAGTCTGTTAAAGACAGATGAAGGAGGGGAGCAAGTGCACGGTTATATATTCCTCTGTATTGAAATCAATGAGCCTGCATAGCTGGTTTTACTGTGGGAGAAAGCAGCAGAGACCAGAAGGGGTTAACAAGAAAAAAAGAAAGCAAGCATTGAAGAACCGCAGTGTGATAACACTGACCAATACAGTCATTTTATCATACCACAAGCAGAAGGTTTCAATGCACAAGAACACTGAGATTTCATACTTTGGAGAGCTCCTACCTTTGTGTGCTGTGGCTGCCCTGCGCCTTGAAGGTGAGACCAGTTCTTTCACAATCTGCAAAACCTGAATCATCTCTAGTGAGCAAGAAAAGAAGCCAGCTGCTCTTCATACATAAAGCCAACAGGTTTCATTGCTGGAGCTCATTGTATCCTGCCTCTGTGAGCTCAAGTAATGCAGAAAACGAAAGATCATACCTTCTCAAATATGCGTCCCTAAATTCTTTTGAAGGCTTAAAGGCAACCTTCAGGAGAGCAGCTCATGCACTACACGAGTTGACTCTGGATCAAGCAAAGCTGCGACTTACAGTCATGTTATGTTTAAAAGCCAATCAATTTGGAATGACTGATACAAATCTAAAGCAAATTAGTAACACGGATTTAAATACGAATGAACTAATGAGAAACTAAGCCAGCACAAGAAAAAGCAGCACTGGTAAAATGTACATTGAGGTGTCGAAATAAACAGCTGTAACATCTACTACCAGGAAAATCCCGTGCTGTGCCGTGCCTTCAGCTCTGTGAAGTCCATCAGCACTACCATAGAGTGTTGCACCTCTGACATGCTGCTGCTTGACCTGACAGGCTGCCTCAGACACCAATCGGAACAAAGGGAAACCAAAATATCTGTCCCTACACTTAAATCCAGAGTCTAACAATCCCACCAGAGACCGTGGTGTGCTGTATTTTCAAAGACAATGCATGCTTAATCTTCAGAAATTTGGAAGAGTGCACTTCTTTCCTGACCACAACAGAATTAGCCATTTCATGGCATGGTTCACAGGAAGGAGCTCTCTCTCTCATTAAACCCATGTCATCTCACATACTTCATGCAATCCAAAATGGCCCTCCAAAGGCATTTTATTACCAAAAGCCCATTAGTTAAAAATAAAAAAAAAGACGAACAAAAACAGCACATGAATTAATGATCATAAGGAAAACATGGTTTAGTTGTGGAAAGAAGTGCACTGCAGAAGAATATTAAGGGCCAATTTCAAAACTGCCCATTTATCCCATTACAATACCTACCTCCACTGGTAAAAATGGCTGAAGGTGAACGCCAAGTCACAAGGAAAACCAGTGAGCTGCTACTACCATTAAGGCATCACAGGGCATTTTTGCAGCCACTTTTAGGGGCGTCAGGTGTTTGTTTTTTTACAGCTTCCAAACGCCTCTTCATATCATGTGTGTCCATGCAACCATAGATTTTTAGAAGCTTTTAGTGGCAGGGGCTTTTAGGAGCTGTAAAACAAACACAACAAAAGACCCTCTGCCAGTGCATCCAGGAGCAGCAGCGTTTGGAACGTTAATTCATTTCAATGGCCAGAATAAATAATTATTGTGACCAATTAAAGGAGTTAACGCCCAAGACTTGATGCCTGTAAACGCACCTAAATGCTTGTAAAAGCATTAAAAACACTTTTACAAGCATCTTTTTTCTGACAAAGCGCTGCTGCCAAGAGGATTAGCGTTTTTAAAACATTCTGTGTGCACGAGGCCTAAAAGAACACAAACTAGACTAAGGCTACATGTACACTGCAACTGCCATAGAAGTTAACTCTACTGGCAGCAGAAAACCGCTAAATGCGGCAAAAACGAGTGTAAATGTGTCACCGCATTTAACACTTCGATGTTTATTCATTTCATTGGCCAGAGTACTTGCACATTTAAACCGACCATAGATGGTTCGATGCTCTGCTAGTTCAGTAGGGACCAGATAAGATTCGATCCACCTATGGGCAGGCTGATTGTACCCAAGTCAATCCATCAATCAACGTAGATACAACCAGCAAGTCAGATTTCTAGTAATTACTAATTACTGCCATTGGCTATAGCTACTAGCAATAACCACTGTTCTCCCAGCAGGAATGGCTTCCCGTGCCTCCACATAATAGCTCCTCAGGAGGGATTCCCCCATAAGCACTGACTGACTTTACCATATAATACACGTGGTGGCAGTGATGTAGGCTTTTGGGGTTAAAACAGGCAGGGAGGAGGCAACATAACACCTACTCAAGCCTGTCACACATCCTCTGAAAAGTGATCTACCAGGGATAGTTCTTCAGAGGGCTACCAGTAATGTAAAAAAAGCTGAACCCTAGTCAGCTATAATGCCTCTTTAGTAGCTCCTCCCATCCCTTGTACAGTTAGGCTCTAATACTGGCTTAGTCTAGGGGGACATAGAACATACAAAAATTCTTACTTTATTCCACATTCTCACTAGCTTCCCCCTTACCAGACAACTGATTCCACAAGGCCACTTCTCTTTGCAGGTCATGCAGCACCCTCCTCGCCAACATATTCACCAACAATACTGAATCAGCAGTCTTGCATTGTATGTGAAGAAGTCAGGCCCCAAACAATTCTGGAACTAGAGAAGGAGCAGAGGAAAGTGCCGGCCAATGCAGAAGCGAAAAACGAGAATAGAAATCTCTCCAATTCCTCTGGATTATAAGCCTTTCTATTGGTTAAGGGAGCTAACAAAAAGGATTTTTTTTTTTTTTTTTAGTAAGATAACCAGAGTTCATAAGAAACTTTAGATGAAGAGCAAATTTAGAAGATGAGCATTCCTGCAGGTATATAGTTCATGGGGCATCCAGCTCAAGAATATGAAAATTAAATGAATTGGCTAGTATGCTTTGTCCCTACAGCCAGAAACTCATTTATCCATGTAAAGTAAACCATAAATCCATAGATAGCAAAAGAAAAAAATATCACAATACTTCATATACAAAAGCCCAACTGGAGAACTGGTTTTGTTTCTTTTTTGGGGTGTACAAAACTTTTAAATGCTGTTGGTAATATCAAAGTTGGTTCAATATAATAGCATTAGCCCCATGCATATGCTCAGTTTAGGGTGTATTGCTAGAAAGGTTTTTTTTTTTTTTTTCCTTAGGGGAGTGCATGGGATCAGCACAGGGCCAATCAGCACTGTCCAAACAGAGGTCAGGGGTTTTTCATCCTCCTAGAACAGAAAGAAAACTCCTACCAGCTTTAACCAGTGCTCTGCTGAAGTCACAAGACCGCTCTAACCGCTGATGAGAAAAGGTATTTAGCAGTTTATATTTACTAAAATAACTGCATTTCCATGTTCTGTGTACTGTGGGAGATCGGATATAGTGGATGCAGGGTCCTGGGTGTAGTAACACTCTAAGTAGAATCATCAATTATGAGACTTGTCTAAACTAACTTACAGACAATTCTTCTAAAATAAAGGCAATGCTAAACTATATAAAATTCTTCAAAAATAATCCATACATATAGATTATATAATGGCCCTGTAATCACACTGCCATTGCGATCTGATGCAGGTTGTCAATATAGTGTTAATATTGCCCCAAATCCAGATTGCAAATGCAGTATGTAGGCACCAAATTGCATGGTAATGCAGTATAATGCCATTTGGTGTGGCACATTTTTATGCAATACTTTTTCTGTGACCTGGTGCGATCTGCAGCCCATTAAAAGGCTGCAAAACTCCACTGCACAGAAATTGCACACAAGGAGCATTATGCCGGCCATAAATTAAAAAAAAAAATGGTACATAAAAAAAAAAAAAAAAAAAAAAACGTACAGAAACACACTTGCACACTGCTGCTCATAAATGCAAGTTCAAGAGCTTTTGGTGTTTATTTCCCAAAGACCCTGAACTCAACTCAATAAAAGCCTATGTGTCCACGCACACAAACTTTTATTACAGTTTACCAGCAGCAGAGTTTAGGGCCAGTTAAACATCCCTCTCCCAAATGCAAAAGAATCATGTTTAGAAAAGGAACGTTGTGGGCAAGAAAAGCTAAATGTGGCAAAAACGCATCTAAAAGCACCTAAGTGTTAAACGCGTTTAGTTCTTGGGCGTTTATTCATTTCAATGGCGAGTATTCTGGCCATTGAAATAAACGGCCGAAGGCTAAACGCAGTACCGTGTTTACATGCGTTTTTGCCTTATTTAGCATTTTTCTGCTGCCAGCAGAAAAACATTACAGTGTACATGGAGCCATCAAAATAAGAAAAACCCAAGTAAAATCTGTGAAAAAAATTAGAAAGAGGAGAAGATTGGTCATGTGACTTTCCAAAGTCCAGCAAATTAAGTGATATCTGCAAGTAGAGCCCTGAGTTTACCTTAACATGAATTCTGTGTAATCTTATTCAAACAAAGAATCCACAGCCATACAGAGCGCCAATAAGGTCCTTTGCACAGGGGAGTAAAAAAAAGAAACCTTTTTTTTACCGATCTGAATACAGGTGCATTGTTGATTATGGAACAATGCACACAGCTACATAAATAAAATTAGTAATACAGTAATGAGTACAGCGCTGTAAAATAACATGTGAACATTTTACGTTTCCGTACAGTCCTTTACGCACACACACGCATGTATACACGCGTATATTGCAACACTGGCAATTAGAAGAGGATGAAGAAGACATTTATGCATGTATATGCAAGGTCTTTACATAACATTTTACTCAATCTTTTGGTCAACAAGAGTATAAACATCAGTAAATTATTATGTCTTTGTACAAGAAGCCTAAATGGACTGAAGGAGTAGTACATCTTTCTCACCAACAATTACATTAAAACATCCTAAGCAGCTTTGATTCCAGATGGAGGCTGTAAGAAACTTATTAGTACTAATACAAGCTTAAGCACATTGGTAGAATATTGAAGTATATTTTAGCGTACTAACAGGGAGAGAAAGGACAGAGCTGCTTCAGCTTTGCCTGAGGCCCATTCTAAGAGCTAATACACACACACAGTGCAATGACAGGCGTTTTACTCCAAGAACACACAGAAATCAATTGTTTCCTATATGTCTCCATTCACACTGCAACACAGCCCAGTGTACTGCGATAATGTACAGACATGCTGCATTTTAATGCAGCACACTTTACAGAACAGCATGGCACTGTACAGCAGCACAGTACAGTACTATAATTGAAATGTACTTTTGTACACATCACAAAGTTTGTACAAATACAAAAAAAGGGGGGGGGGGGCTGTGTGTAATGTGATGAATCTCAGACCACACTGCCCCCTACTGCAGTCAGGAACAGTCAGCAGCTGGAGAGGTAAAGCACTCTGGCAGCTGTCCATTCCTGTGTGAATACAGCCTAACAGGATGTGCTGTGACATCACTTGACTTCCAATGTTAAAGCAGAACTTCACCCAAAAGGGGAAGTTCCACTTGTTCGCCTCCTCCCCCCTTCACTGCCACATTTTGTACTTTGAGGGCGGGGGGGGGGGCAAACTGAGCTGGAGGTTCTGTACCCCTCCTTCCCCCCAGCCTTCTGGGACACATCACAGGACCCAGAAGACTGCAGGGATTATTCACAAAGCACATCGCCCTTCGCACATGTGCAGTAGGAAACCAGTTGTGAAGATGCAAGGCTTCACTTCTGGTTTCCCTTACTGAAGATGTCAGCAGCTGCTACCAAAGCTGACTGAAGAATCGGCTTGGGTGAGGACATCGCTGGATTCCTGGACAGGTAAGTGCCCTTATATTAAAAGTCAGAACCTACAAAATTTGTAACTGCAGATTTAAAAAATTTTTGGGGGGGGGGAGCATGAAGCTCCATTAACACAGTGAGAAAGCAGTGTTCTGCAGTGTGTTTATATTGCCTGCCATTAGCTACTGATTGCTCAGTCACGGGAGCAGAAGCCCTCTCACCAACCAACATGTCACTATACATACAAACCAGCAGAAAAAAACCACAGTACACAGGGAAGAGAGCAGGTATTATAAAAAAAACACACCCAAAAGTGTTAAATACCTGCAGCAGCCGGAGAGCAGCAATACAGTAACAGTTGAAGACATGCTGCAAGAATACAGGTATCTTTGTTTTACAGGCTGGGCTGTGTCTAAAACTCAACAAAAAAATGCATAAACAAATATTTAACCACTTGCCCTCCAGAGGGTTTACACCCCCCTTCTGACCAGGACATTTTTTGCAATACGGCGCTGCTTTAACTGACAATTGCGCAATCATGCAACGCTGTACTTTAATGAAATTTACGTCCTTTTTACCCCACAAATGGAGCTTTTTTTCGGTGGTATTTGATCACTTCTGCGTTTTTTATTTTTTGCGCTATAAACAAAAAAAGAAACAAAATTGAAAAAAAATAAAACAACAGTTTTGACTTTTTGCTATAAAACATATCAAATAAAAAAAAAGTAAAAAATCTAATTTCAGCATAAATTTAGGACAACATGTATTCTGCTAAAGAAAAAAAAATCCCAATACATGTAAATTAATTGGTTTATGTGAAAGTTATAGCAACTACAAATGGCAGTATATACAGTGAAAGAAGGAAGTATTTGATCCCCTGCTGATTTTGAATGTTTGCCCACTCACAAAGAAATTATCAATCTAAAAATCAAATAGTAGGTGCATTCTAACACTCAAACAGCATAGCAACAAAAAATTCAAAAGAAATGCATGTGTAACAAATTATGAACTGAATTGCATGTTCATGGGGGAAATAAGTATTTGATCCCCTATCATTCAGCAGGATTTCTGGCTACCAGGTGTCTTTCATACAGGTAACAAACTGAGATTAGAAGCAGTCTCTTAAAGGCAGTGCTGCTAATCTCATGTTGTTACCTGTATAAAAAGACACCCGTCTACAGGAGCAATCAAACAATCAGATTCCAAACTCTCCACCATGGCAAAGACCAAAGAGCTGTCCAAGGATGTCAGGGACAAGATTGCAGACCTACACAAGGCTGGACTGGGCTACCAAACTATCGCCATGCAGCTTGGTGAGAAGGTGACAACAGTTGGTGCAATCATTGGCAATTGGAAAAAACACAAAACAACTGTCAGTCTCCCTAGGTATGGTGCACCATGCAAGATCTCACCTCGTCAATGATCATGAGAACAATGAGGAATCATCCCAGAACTACACGTGAGGATCTTGTTAATGATCTCCAGGCCGCTGGGACCACAGTCACCAAGAAAACAATTGGTAACATACAATGCCAACAAGGATTGAAATTCTGCAGTGCCCGCAAGGTCCCTCTGCTCAAGAAAGCACATGTCCAGGCCCGTCTGAAGTTTGCCACTGAACATCTGAATGATGCAGTGGAGGACTGGTTGAAAGTGTTGTGGTCAGATGAGACCAAAATCGAGCTCTTTGGCATCAACTCAACGTGTTTGGAGGAGGAGGAGGAATGCAAGCTATGACCCCAAGATCACCATCCCAACTGTCAAACATGGTGGTGGAAACATTCTGCTTTGGGGGGGGGGGGGGGAGGGTTCTGCTAAGGGGACAGGACAACTGCACTGCATCAAAGGGACGATGGACGGGGCAATGTACCGTCAAATCTTGGGTGAGAACCTTCTTCTCTCAGCCAGGGCATTTACAATGGGTCAAGGATGGGTGTTCCAGCATGACAATGACCCAAAACACACGGCCAAGGCAACAAAGGAGTGGTTCAAGAAGAAGCACATTAAGGCCTAGCCAGTTTCCAGACCTTAATCTGATTGAAAATCTGTGGAGGGAGCTGAAAGTTCGAGTTGCCAAACGGGTCAAAACCCCTCCTGAGATGTGTGCAAACCTAGTGGCCAAATACAGGAAACGTCTGACCTCTGTGAATGCCAACAATGGATTTGCCACCAAGTACCAAGTCATGTTTTGTGAAGGGGAGCAAATACTTATTTCCCTCGTGAACATACCCAGAAATGCAAATCACACACACTATATATATATATATATATATATATATATATATATATATATATATATATATAATACACAAACACACACACGCGTGACTTTGCGCAGCCCTGCTACCCTGTAGTATTTCTGCTATAGGGCGGAGGGAAAGAGGTAAGTACATGTAAGTGTAAACATGATGTTAGTAAAAGGCACTAATTCATTTTTGACAGAAAAAACTAAAACAGGGTGAACAAAGTCATTGCTCTTCACAACCATATGATCACTGCAAAACAAAAAAAAATGTTCAGGGCATTTGGAAGATGTAAACCAAGAATATAAAACAAGTCCAATTAATAAATGGAACACACACATTCCATTTCACACACACCGTATGGGGTGCATCTGCAATCACAGAGAGTAAACAACTCACTTTTGCAATCAATAGCATGAAAGGAATCACTTTAAAATGTTGTAAAACAGCAATATACCAATAGAAACAATTTGTTAAAAGCCTCCAGCTTTTCAAGAAATCAAATATCTTCTCAAATATTGCCAACAGAGAATATATGGGCACAATGTAAAGGGTTATGGAATGGACAGCAAATTCTCATTTAAACTGTTTAAAAAGAGGAACTTCACCCAAAAAGAGGGAGATCTGCTTGTCTGCCTCCCAAATATTGCAGAGGGGCGGGGGTAATCAAAGCAGGTACTTGGTGTTGACATTCATCCACAACTCCCATTGCCCATAGAATCCTGGGCCAGCAAACACAAATGCTCCTGCACTTGGGGATGGACTCGATACAGGTCAATATTTCATAACAATCACATACAAATATATTTAGTTATGCACTTCTGTGACCCAGATTCAGCCAACAGCGGGATTAAGTCTGAGATGTAAATCCATAAAACGTGTCATTCCAATGTGCACCTATAAAAAGAGATCTGTCACTTCTCTATAAAATGATGTATATGTCAGTGGCAGTAATAACTCCCAGCATTGGTGTCATTGTGCCAGCTGCTGGACCTACGTAAGTCTTCATATTTCTCTGTGGTAATGTAAGCCCGGCAGAGAGGAAATAGTGGCTCAGTGGTTGGGTTTCATTGGAATGGAGAATAGTTACATCTTAGGTCTCTAATAGCACAGGCATAATGAAAATCAACACCTGGTAGAGCATCTTAAAAATTTTCTGTTGAATGGCCACTTTGATTCTTGAGATCCTGTTGGGATCCCAGGGCAATTGTCAAGAGTCCCTCTCTGGTATGATATGTCAATATGGGCCTTTTTAGGTTAAAGCACAACATGTCTGATGGCAGTTCCCTAGTTGAGCTGCAAACTGTTTTGTGTTGTAACGCACTTTATTTTATACAAAAAATTGTGCTGGAGTTCCACTGTAAAGGTTGAAAGGGTTACACTTTTTTATACACCCCTTGTAGTTGGTGTTCCTTCAGTGAAGTAAATTGTGAAGATGAATTGAAGAGCACCACAAGGATGCTGCTTAGAACACAAATGGACCTATAAATATTTGAACAGTAAAAGTTAATGAGGATCTTCATCCTGGAAACAAAAAATCAAAAGTCAGCAGCTACAAATACTGTAGCTGCTGACTGTTAAACACAAACTTACCTTTCCAGGGATCTAGTGCCATTCTCACCCGGGCTGGTTCTTCGCTGGTCTTCTATGTGAGCCTCTCTGCGCCCCATGAATGGCCCCACAGCCCCCTGGGCCCTGTGACAGGTCCCAGGAGGCTATAAGAACAAAGAGAGGGTGCACAGGACTAGTGCATTACCATAAAAAAATGTTTAATAAGAAATAAAATAGGTGTTGTACTCACAAACGAGAATAAAGTTAAGGCACATCATAAAAGAACAGCTGGGTCAACACCACTCTCTCTGGCTCTGAGGAAGAGGCAAGTCCTCGAAACGCGTCAGCCTATCGGATGTCTACACTCCCCATTGCGGACTGTTACTTAAAATTTTTAAGATGCTCTACCAGGTGTTGATTTTCATTATGCCTGTGCTATTAGAGACCGAAGATGTAACTATTCTCCATTCCAATGAAACCCAACCATTGAGCCACTATTTCCTCTCTGCCGGGCTTACATTACCACAGAGAAATATGAAGACTTACGTAGGTCCAGCAGCTGGCACAATGACACCAATGCTGGGAGTTATTACTGCCACTGACATATACATCATTTTATAGAGAAGTGACATATCTCTTTTTATAGGTGCACATTGGAATGACACATTTTATGGATTTACATCTCAGACTTAATCCCGCTGTTGGCTGAATCTGGGTCACAGAAGTGCATAACTAAATATATTTGTATGTGATTGTTATGAAATATGGACCAAAGTATGTATTTACAAGATTGTCTCCGGTCGCTCAAAAAACTGGTCTTAAACCAGCCATACATGGATCGAAATGTGGCCGGTTCAGCAGGAACTGGCCAAATTTCGAACCATGTATGAGCAGGGTGGATGTACAGAAGTCAATTGACTGACTGGCTTTTGTACAACTGCCCTGCTGGAAAATTTCTACTCCATAAGCAGCTATAGCCGGCAGTGCTGACCAATGGAGGGAAGACTCCCCGCTGTCAGAATACAAAGGCACAATAAGAGGATTCCACCAACCACATCAAATGTGTGAGTGGGGGAAATCAGATCTTTTTTCCATTCAACATGCTGGTTGAAGGAAAAAAAAAAAAAAAAAAAAAAAAAGAGAATCTGTGGGCCGCCTTACCTGTTGAGCCTGTAAAGCTAAATGTTACGCATCAAAATTGACCTTGTGGATCATATGATTTTGTTATGCTAAACTGGTCAATTGGTGTCCAAGGGGTCCAGGGGTGATGGAAGATAGAAAAGATTAACAAAATGTATACTTACCAGAGATGCAGTGACTCTGAATAGGAGCAAGAGATGTATTTAGACAGAAATATTGAGTAGGCATCGTAGTAAAAGGGGCTTGAATACCATTCACTTTCATGGAAAACATATGATTGTGCACTTTAGACGAACCAGAAACTCCTGAATGATAATGAATAGAAGGAACTACAATAAAAATGGCAGCGAGAGACCTGACTGAAAAAAAGACCATGGGGGAGACCTGACAGATACCTGGGGGGACACTTGGACAGGCACATCACGTGGCCCGAGGTAGATTTTTGCTGTTACTCTTCTGGGTGTGGTAATATTGAATAAGATTGTTGGTTAGTAATCTACCTGGTTTATCAAGGTCTGAATACATTTTCTTTGGTTCTACAGGTATTAGTCTATGGTGCAGAGGTTTTATAGCTTAATATTTGATATTGTTGCAGTAAATCTGTACCTGTGACATATATGCCACTTGTTCTATGTAATATTTCTATACCAGTTACTAAGCTATTCATGTTTACACCTGTATATAATATACTATTTTCACCCAGTTTCTGTGGGTTTCATTGCTGACCTAACCCTATTGAACAGTGAGAAGTGGGTGTCAATTACTAATACTGATACTATATATTTATGTCTGTATTATTTGTTTTATCTACCCCAGTTTTCTTAGACAGCTAATCAAAATTTCATGGATTTGAGGTAGTGGTAAATATATGGGTGTATTTACCTTTTATATGTGACAAATTTGCATTTTTGTTTAAGAAAACTAATATGCCATGTACATTTTATGGGTCATTTGTCCAAGAATATCACCTTTATCCTAGATTGTAAGCTCGAAAGAGCAGGGCCCTTGAACCCCTCATGTTTTGTTTTGTTACTGTATTGTCTCATGTTCTGTCCCCCACTATAATGTACAGCTCTGAGCAAACCTTTTAGTGCTATATACTGTATAATAATAATAATCTCTAGGCAATGTTTGTATGAAGATCTAATATTTGCCTGCACAAATAGGTAAAACAAAAATAATTTCCATGGGATATAGCTTTTTCACATAACTGAAAAACCACACATCACACATGGTGTGTTCTAAAAAGAGCAAATGGTTGCACAGTTTCTGGGTTTAATAATAAAATAAATATCATACATAAATTATCATTCAAAAAGAAAGATCTTGAAAACCAGTGCATCTTAAATAGTCATGTCAGCAGATCAAGCAAGCCATGGACTCAATTCCCCATTAAAAGTCCCTTTTTAAAGACTAATGAAATGATACCTTACTGTAAGCACTCCTTTGATGTGGAAGCCAGCAATATAAGAATAGAGACCCACTTCTGAGCAGCAGGAAAGTCACCTAAATCAGTACTCCTCTCTGCATATTTCCAGCACTTAATTATCCTATCTGGGCATTACTTTATCAATTGAGCAAGTATTGCCAGCCACGTATTTCGCTTTCAGAGATAAAGATGGTGCGGTTTGCTCACAGTAAAGACATGCACACTCATATGGCCCAAGCATGTAGATTTATTTATACCTTAAAAAAATTGCTTCACTTCCCCATCACTATTTTTTGCTTTTCCCTCTTGCGATTGTCTGCTAGGTTGTCGTCAAAGAACATATTCATGTGCCCAACAATTTGTCTGGTGTAATTCACAGCTCTGTTGCCGTCTCCTCCTGGTTTCTGCAGTTGGCCCCTGATAACGTGTCATGGTACAAGCACACAGTGTGCTGTAGATTGCCTGGTGCATGCATAGTGTTGTGGAGATTGTCCTGAAGCCTCCTGGGATGCATGAATCAAGCATCTGAGGAGGCTGTATGGGAGAGGAGCAATATTATGTATAAAAAAAAAAAAAAAAGGGAGAGCGAAGACCCAATGTAAATTGATCAACAACAACATAAAGCTATCAAGTATTCTCTGTATTAAGGTAAAAAAATGTTTCAGGTGCATCTCCCCTCCATACTTACCTAAGCCAGATCTCAATCCAATGCTGAGCAGTGGCACTGCTCTTCACTGGACTCGGTGAGAGCAGCTAGAGTCATTGGCTTCAGCTGTTGTTAATCAAATCCAGTGAGGAGCAAGCGGAAGGCAGGGCTGCACTGTGCGGTGTTTGTCAATAGAAGGACACAGTGCGCCTTAGGATCAAGCCCGCACGAGTGCCACCATCTAAAAAGCGGCTTGCTTGGGGGGGGGGGGGGGAGCTACTCCGAAAACAGGGGGAGACAGGAGTGCCACAGACCACAGAAGAGGATCGGGCCTACTCTGCACCACTGCACGGAGCAGGTAAGTAGAAGTATTCAAAAAAAAAAAATAAAAAAAGAGATGAGATCCTTTACAATCACTTTAATTGCACTTCAAAATGCTTGTCTGATGTATATGCTCTTTGGGAGGTGATTCATTTACAAGGCCTCAGAAGCTTCCCTGCAAGTCCAGTCTGGCTGCAAATATGGAATATTATGCTAGACGCTAAAACAGCTTAGAGAAACAGGAGAACAAACGGCACCTTGCAAGTCTGCATTTGCATGTCTATACCACACTGACAAGAACAGAAGTAAAGGATAACTGCACTTTTAAGCACATTAGCCTTTTCAATGCAACTTTGCAATTATAAGATGATACCTGCATGGCTTTCCTTTGGGTTTCTCCAGTTTTCTCCAGTTTCCTCCCACACCCCAAAGACATGCTGGTAGGTTAATTGGCTGTCTAAAACTGGCCCTAATATGCCTGGTATATGTATGTACAAACGTGAGTTAGGGGTCTTAGATTGTAAGCTTCTTGAGGACAGGGACCAATGTGAATGTAAAATAAATATGTAAACTGCTTTGTAAATTGACATCGCTATATAAGTACCTGTATAAAAATACCTCTGTCTTCTCCTTTCCTTTTGACACCTGTTACCACAGGCCCAGGTCAGTAGAAACATTGCATTTTTTCACTCAGTCTGTCTGAAGTTTGCAAGTGACTGTAGAACAGGACAACCAAAACATGAAGGGCAGCTTCTCCAGATACCGCTTGAATTTTGTGTATTTCATTCCAACAGCCCTAAAAGATTTCTATTCTGCACTCGTTGTCAATGGAGAAGCAGATCACAAACTTCTAGGAAAGCAGCCCACAAGATTAGCTACCATATCAAGACGACAAATCAGAAGACAAGTTTGTTGTCCACTTCTCCAGTGATTACACAAGTATTGGTTTATGGTTTCTGCTACTTGAATCACCGAATCAAATATGTGGAGCAGTTTCACATCTGAGCATAGCAGAAATGCAGGCAAAAATCACTTGATTCTGCAATGAGCGTTTGGGTGCCATTTAATTGTTAATGGAACCCCAATGCACTAAAGAAACTGGCATCTTTTTGTGCATTGCACAACATATATGTAATAAAAACAAAGTGCAGCACTAATTCATACTCATATAAAATAAATAATCATGCACAGTCCTCAAAATGTCCATAGCGTGCAACTGGAAATCATATAAAGTCCATATATGTGAAGACCATGGTGCTCCAGAAGAGAGAGAGATCCTCATCCTTCAACACACACAGCCCCTTACCAGAAAAGAATGACTGCAATTAAGCGGTCAAGATAGCGCGTAGGAAGAGGATCCCAGCAAATCTTCACCGGAGATTTTCCACTGCGACCAACTCACATGCATTCCACAACATAGATGTGAAGTGGAAGATCAAAAGGTTCCAATAATAAATATGTAAAGAGCAAAAACTCCTCATTGTGTAGTATTCAATAAAATCCGAGATTTAATAAGAGTATCTCAATTACAAGCACTGAATAAAATCCAGCATGTACAATCTGGAGACATTTCCAAGCAACAAGATGGCGGCAATGTGTGGCGTGATGACGTGGCTTTTCCCTATGCTTTTCGTCACACAAAGACATCGTCGGGGGCGTGGCTTATGACGTACATTGCGCTTTATATACCCATCAGGTGGAAGCGCAACTCCGTATCTAACTGACTGCGCTCCAATAGCATGAAGCTGAACCCATTTACGCTAAACCGGATGTCATGTCAACAACTCGCACAAAATGCACAAAACATGCCAAAGTCAGCTTCAAAAGAGTGTACATAATCTACTTTGGCACATTTTTAGGCTTCATGCTCAGAGGACGTTTATTTCACTCTCCTAGAAGCCAGCAGCGTTTTTGTTGTAAAAAGGAGCTTTTACAGGCGTCAAGCTCTTGGGCATAAATTCATTTCATTGGCTAAAATAAATTATTTATTCTGGTCATTGAAATGGATTAATGCTAAAGTACTAAAGTTTAGGGGGTGAAGCAGCTTTTAAGCTTCAAGCATTTTTTCAGCTCAAAACGCTGCTGCTCCTGGAAGCACTGGCAGTGAGTTTTTTTTCCTGTCTCTAAAACCTGCTAAAAGACCATGTGTGCATGGACACATAGGCTAACATGGAGGGGCGTTTAGACAGCTTTTCTCATATGAATGTTATCTCTCCATAAACACATGAAAAAGACAATGCTCTCATGTCTCATGTTATGTCTTGCCCTCCAGAGGATTTACCCCCCTTCCTGACCAGGCTATTTTTTGCGATACGGCGCTGCGTTACTTTAATTGACAATTGCGCAGTCATGCAACGCTGTACATAAATTAAATTGATTACCTTTTTTTCCCACAAATAGAGCTTTCTTTCAGTGAGTGGCATTTGATCAGTTTGCGCTATAAACAAAAAAAGACTGACAATTTTGAAAGAAAAAAAAAAAAAACATTTTTGACTTTTTGCTATAAAATATATCCAGTAGAAAAATAAAAAACAAATCTAATTTCTTAATACATTTAGACCAAAATGTATTCTGCTACGTCTTTACTAAAAAAGAAAAAAATCCCAGTACATGTAAAATTTGGTTTATGTGAAAGTTGTAGCATCTACAAAATGGTTGTATGTACAGTATACTGGAAGTTTTATTTTTTTTATACAAGTAATGGTGGCGGTCAGTGACTTAAAGCGTGACTACGACAGGCACTCTGACACTGGGTTGGAACTAACTGGCACGGACATCCCCAGTGACACTAATACAGTGATCAGTACAAATAAAAAGCACCGACACTGAATTAATGACATTGGGCAGGAAGAGGTTAACATCTGGGGCAATCAAAGGGTTAACTGTGTGCTGTTTTACGAAGTGTGCTGTGTGTTCTTTACTTGGGAAACATATTGCTTTGTATTTCTCTGCTGTGCAGAGAAATACACAGCAGTATGTTACTCCTGACAGGAGAGAGACCTGTGTTTGCACACAGGTCTCTCCCGTCAGTGATACTCAGCGAGGAATTTCCAGCCGGACCCGGTGATCGACAGCTGTAGCCACCAATGGCAGCGCAAGTAGGGCGGTGCGCACATCCCCTACCCCAAAATGCAAAATTAGATATGTGTGTGTCTGAGATTTTGCACAGCCCTGCCACCCTGAAGCATTAGTTCTGCTATAGAGCGTTAGGGAAGTGGTTAAATAAGACTATAAAAAATTTAAA
The DNA here is from genome assembly GCF_062004578.1 of Staurois parvus. NCBI lineage: Eukaryota > Metazoa > Chordata > Amphibia > Anura > Ranidae > Staurois > Staurois parvus. Next base: position 32,921,477 of record NW_028317815.1, on the reverse strand, counting down.
AAAAAAAAAAAAAAAAAGGGAGAACTGCATCCAACTTTATCACTGTAATCACAAATAAAAATGGCTGCCACCGGGTTGTCCGAGACATATTGGCACCATGCTTAGTGCAGTAGACCAGAACAAAAAGATGATAGTATAAATGTAAGAAATGTTCAATTAAAGCACAACTTCAGGAAATTTGAAAATTATTTCTTTGCAGTGCTGCTGCACTCCCCATGCAGGGGTTACTTGGTTGTTAACTCTAGGGGAGAGTAAAAGCACATTTACTTGATTCCTCATTGATCACCAATTCCCCCCCCCCAGAAAGCAGTGCTCCCCCACATGCTGGCGGTGCACTGTCCGTTGAGGTCTTCACATCTTGAGGACATCATGACCTTAGACCACTGGAGCATATGGGAGAAGAGGGAACTGTTCTAGCAGAATGGAGGAGCAGAGGATCGGGAAGGTAAATCTACTTTACAAGTCCCCCAAGACCTAAACAAGTAATTAGTCCTTGCAGTGCGGAGGCAGTCCCACTGCCAGAGAATCTCCAAGTTTCCCGCAGTTGGGATTAAATTAGATGACTGCAGACATAGTTGTAACATGAGCTGTGCAGAAAAATAAATAAAAACAGTAACTTGAATTCAAACCAGAAAAATGTGTAAATATTGTATGAAAGTTGTATGAATCATGTTTACATGAACTGTTTCCCAGAATGCAAAGCATTCTGTGACCAGACATCAACCAGATAAATGACAGGATCCATCTGTTCACAAAGAAAACTATTCATTCTGGGAAAGAACACTATGAATGGAGGAGGTGGGCAGCACACCCTCACACTTTGCAATGGCTGATATTAACCCCCGCAGCATCTGAAGATCAGCACTGCGGGAAGACGACTTCTACACCGTGCAGCTGTCAGTTGGACAAAGGGCACACTGCCATTAGAGGTAAGGTATGTCCTTTGTGCTTCATAGCAAAATACATTTTAAACTAAACTTCAGGTCTAAAAACATTTAAAAATAGCCCCCTAAGTATGCAGCAGTGTCCTAGTCAGCCACAAAGACTAATCTGCAGTAATCTCATTTATGCTGAAAAATACTTGCTGTACTTCAAGACAAGTCTGTAAAGAACGAATGTATGATCATCTAGAAAAAAGTGACATGAATCCATGAGTGAATGCCTTCCAGAATTCTGCTAAAGGTTATGGGGGCCACAGGTGAGGGAGAAGCTTGCGATTTCTATTTCATGAGCAAGATGGTGGTCTACATCATGGAAGACTCCACTCTGTACTCTAAATTGCAGCCAATAACTGTCCTGTGTGTATATATATATATATATATATATATATATATATATATATATATATATATATATATATATATATATAAATAATCGGAGGATAGTCAGCAGTCATTCACATCTACACCTTTAGGGGGAGAATCCTGGGTCCCATTGTACTCTAAGTTGCCTGAAGCAGCAATGAACCTTCCAGAAATTACAACCCTGCAACAGGCAGTCCTGTTCTGCATTAACTGTTCCAGAGATGGCAGGGAAAGGGCAACTGGACTTTAAAACTAAAACAAAAGCACATATGGGAGGATCAGGTGGGTTTCCTGCTAAGAATGTACCTGGTACCTGGTGACAATAGCACTGTTGCAATCCGTGCACAATGCTTAAAGTGGAACTTCACTCTCTCAATCAACATTGACTATTTTGAATCCTTGTGCTGCTAGAATTAGTAAATAGATAGGAAAGTAGATTATATTTACTTGTTTTAAACAGGTTTTTTTACATTTCTTTAGTTACTTCCTGGTTTCCAGGCCTAGGCAAATGATGCCATACATCCTGGAAGTCTTCAGAAGGGGAGGACAGGTTTTCTTAGCTAAGAGCGCCCTCCTGCCTGCATACCTGAACTAAGGGCAGATGGATTCCAGGAAGTAATTGCTACATGAATCATCTGCACTTACTCAAGATGGCCACAGCCAAAAATGCTGGGGGGGGGGGACATTTTTCTAAGTGGATTCTCAACCAAATAAAGCATGGAGATATAGATGGATGGGCACATTTGATTTGAATATTAAAAATAAATTAAATACCACTTCTGGTTTGTGGTGTTCTGATACAGAGTAGTTCCACTTGAATGATTGCAGCCTCTTATTGTGCTGTGGGGTCTGATTGACAGTGTGGGGAAGTGCAAAGGTGTGCTCCATGCTGGTCATTATTTTATATGCGGCAGAGTGTGCAAGACACTTCAACTTATCCACATCTTCAAGACTCGGTCTATTCTTCTCACAAGGCGCAGCAGAACAGGAGGCAACCAGTGCACCATGTTTGGTACAACAGTCAAAACGTACCAATTATTTGCATAACAGGTAAGCTCACATGATTCACCCTACATGGAGCTCTGGGGATTTTTTTGTTTTGATCTACAGCAAACCCTGTAGATCTAGACCAAACTTTACACTTACAAGTTAGTTGTAAAGGATACTGTATTTTTTGTCCAGGACCACTTTGTATAAGTAGAGGAGACAATCAGATTAAAAAGGTCTGAGCCATCACCAGGCAGCTCATCCACTTCCTAGACCTAGCCACCTAATGACAATATCAGCCAGGCTCGGACTGGTCATAGGACACACAGGGCATTTGCCAGGGCCGCCTGGATAGGAGGGGCGGCCAGGTGGCACAGACAACTGTGCATTCCTCAGATCCTCTATGTTCCGTCCGGCCGCCCTCCTATCCATCCCCTGCATGCCGTGGGCTCCTGTATGCTCCCCCCGCGGCTGCCCCCCCTATCTCCTGCAGCATTGTGGGGGACCTGTCAGCATAATCTGTGCCCAGTGCTGACCGTCCCCCCCCACCAACGGGAGAGGGGAGACAGCTGGGACTGCCCCTCTTCCTCCCTCCTGCTCCTTCTTTGTCCGCACCACCCACACTCCCTGCCAGCCTTGTGTCTTCTCTCCCCCCCTTTTTCTTTCTCTATTTCGCTCTCTCTTGCTCTCCTGTCTCCTTTCTTTCTATACTTCTCTCTCTGTCTCCTGTTTCTCTCCTTCTTTCCCTCCTCCTTTCTCGGTCTCGTTTCTCTCCTGTCTTTCCTTATTTCCCCCTCTCTTTCCCTCCTTCCTTCTCTCTCTCTCCTTTCTTTACTTCTCTCCTTCCATACTTTTCTTTCTATCTTTCCTTCCTCCGTTTCCCTCCTTTCTTTCTCTTTCCCTCCTTCCTATACGTCTCTCTTTCTTTCTTTCTCTCCGTCTCCAGTTTCTCACCTTTATTTTCTTCTTTCTTTTCCCCTTTTTTTCTCGGTTTCTCTCCTTTCTTTCTTTCTTTCCCCCCCTTTATTTCCCTACTTCCCCCCCCCATGCCTTCTTTCTTTCTATACGTCTCTCTCTCTCCTCTACTTCCTTCCCCACCTTCCAATAAAATATAAAATTGTAAAAAAATAAAATAAAAACTTACTGACACTAGTGGCAGAACTACCAGGGCTGTAAAGGACGCTCTTGCGACTGGGCCTTGTAGTTTCACCATTGGACTCCGAGGAAAGGGTCCCCGGGCTTTGGGCTGCTCAGTCCAAAATGCTCGGGCCTATTTTTTGTCCCAATACAGGCCTGATATCAGCATACTCTAGTGATCAGAGAGATGTGGACATGACACACCTCTGATGGTGTAAAACTCTCAATAAGCTTGAATCTTGAAGAACAGAAGCTGGCAAGGCACTGAAATGTGCAGAAGTGTTATGCGGCTGCTAAACGGGAATTATATGATAGAAATTACATGTTCTGGGGACAAAAGATAGGAGCATCCCTCAGTATGAGATTTCCTCTCACTTGCTGTTGAATCTCAAATACAGGAAGTAAAGGGAAAGCATAAAAAAATTACCCCTAGGGGTTTTCAATCCTTCCCTACTCCCCCCCCCCCCCCCAAAAAAAATAAATAAATAAAAAGTTCCGGCTATACATAAACTCAGGTCCACTTCAATTTAAAGTGCTGGAAAACTCATACCCAGTGAAGTGACCAGCCTTAGGTGGTACACAGAAGAAAGAAATCCTTCTACATAACTTGCACTCATTTATCTGCAGCCCTCTCTTTGCTACAGCCCCCTAAAACACATTGAACAACGGCTTTTTCTCAGATCTAAGAGATTGGGATCTGATGTCACATGCTGCACAGGATAAAGAGGAGAGCTCAGTGTAACCCAATTTTGAGTGGATGAAATGGATAACCCCCCCCTTCACAGTCTCGTAGGAAAACATGCACAGCTGAGGCTTTCATTCACCTTCTGTGTGATGGAGGCACGGTGGGGCCACCTCCCAGGATTCTGCGGTGTCCAGTTAAATCGGGGCAAACAAGGATGCTGTGCAGATGACCAACATCCTCCTTATGAACGGATGATGTCATTGGTTGTTGGGATGTCGGCGGCTAGAAGGTCGTAATGGTGCAGAACGAAAACCTGTGGCTTTGTGTAACTAAAAAGCAGGTATGATCCACCTGTTGGCTTGTATACAATTTTTGGGAATTTTTTAAGCATTTTGCCAAGGCACCCCTGAAGAAACCTCAAAGCAACCTGGTTGAAAAAAGCTAAGTTAGACTGTCAGATATTGCCCAATGCAGAGGACAGAAGGACAAGACACCAGAGAGGAACAACTCTAGGTGCTTTGGATTGAGGCGAGTATACATTATAGAAGGATAAGTTTTGTTCATTTTTCATACCCTCCCTATGATGACCACTAATTCCAGAAAGACAAGTTTACACATTTGACAACGTGGCTTGACAAAAACCTGTTAAATCCATGGTATCTATAGACAGTTTTATATATCCATAAACAAACCTACAGCAGAAGGGTCCAAACTAATATAAATGTCTAAGAGGAAATGTTTTCACCACCCATGTCTGACAATGTGTAAGTAAAGAATGAAAAAACGTATACAATGAAAATTGCAAACTACAAAATGTTAATGAAGTACACTGCTATGTGTAAAAAATTATTTAGTTTTTGCCATAGGCTTGTTACCATATCCAAATACTAATACATTTCTACATTATCCCAAACAAAAAAAGCCCACATGATATTCTCTGGTTATGACATACAAAGCATGAACTAAGCAACAATATAATTCAGCAGTAGTTAAATCCAATAATTAAAGTGAAACTTCCCTCTCTCAATCAACATTGACTATTTTTAACATGGGGCGGTGTCACACGGGTGATATCCCCGGATGGCCCCGCCCCTTACATATTTAAGAACTGTCAAGCCACCTCAGAGGCAGAAAGCTGGAAGCCATCGTTGAGAACGGACTTTTTTTTTTTTTTTATTCATTTCTCGGGTAACGGCAGCAGACATCGTGACTGACGTTGGATCTACTGCGGGGTATATTCTTTTAGTTTTTTCTTTTAATAAAGGACTTGTCAAAGACGGACTCCTGTCTTTTTTCACACTACATTTTTTTTGTTTTGTTGTGCATGTCACAACAAAACAAAACCTTTCCTGACCTGACGGGCTGCAAGCTCGGATAAGGGTCTGGTAGGGATTTTGGAGGGTCCCCATGCCATTTTTTTTTTTTTTACATTTTGGCGTGGGACTTCCCCTCTAAATCCATACCAGACCCGAAGGGCTTGGTATGCATGGAGGGGGGGACCCCACACTGTTTTTTAATTGCCGGTAATTCTTTTACATTCAGATGTCAGTGAGGAACCCCGCCGACAGCCGAAACATTAAAACATGGTTGCGACTACGAAAATACCGCATGAGTTATTTTATCAAGTCATACGGCCTTTTAGCAGTGAAAAACAATGCAGCGCCCTTTCCTGACCTGCCAGGCTGCATACAATCCGTTGACATCCGTTTTTCGTCCGGAACACCCGTGTGAAAGAGGCCTTAACAGATATGTATATGACATAATTCCTTATATATTCACTGGATATATTCCTTTTGCGGCTGAGAAATATATTTTATATTATTGTATTTATCTAATATAATCTTGAACGTTCCACATAGCAGATTTAGTGTGAATGTGAGGTGTTTCTTTCATTAAGTACAGGAGATTTAATCAGTTTACTGATCACATCAAAGATGGTGACGGTCAGCAGACATCTTGGAGCCTTGAAATGCTGTTACACGTAAAGAACATACAATCTGTTATATTCACATATCATCTTATGGGAAGATTTTTGTTGAAATGAATGGTTTGGCGACAGGGTCTCTTAAAATAGCAATCAAAAATCTCAGTGAGTACAAGAGGAAATAAGGAAATTGACTGACCAAGTAAACATCTTGCCCCAAGGCCTAAGTGTTCAGTCACAGATATATGTAGGTAGGCTTTTGAATCATAAGGGAGAGATGGAAGTACAACGAGGCATTTTTCAATGTACCAGAAGCAGTGTATTGGTTCAGTGATCAGGGAAAAAAACAAAGACAAATAAAACAAATCAAGATAGTTGCTAAGGTTGAGGTTTTAAAAACTTTACTGTAAAAGAAAAATAAATGCAATCACTGAAAGTAAACTTTTGGGTGGGGATGTGAGTGGGGGTTAGAGCACTAAAGTGACAGCAGGATCTGAGTGTTGCTAACATAAGCTGTCAGCAGATACTATTTACTTTTACATTTACCCTTTAGAGACCATGTCCATGTTTTTACACTGCCCAGAAGTGAAGTGCACATATCCTCTGCCCTCATCCCACAACTTAGCAGACCAAGGGCTGGTTACATGATGGTATGAATATAATCAGGCAAATAATCATGAGAAAGTCACCAAATGTAACCAAATCTAATGTTCAGTATTCTGTCTGATCCTAAATGCCCAAGGAATCCCTATGATGGGCAGCTTCAGTAAGCAATATTGAAGCACAGGGGAGAAGAGCAAGATGGGTAAGCTTTATTGCTCAATATCTTTTTACCCTGAAGAGTTCAGGAAGAGTACAAGAAGATACCCGAGGTGTCTAACACATGGTTTACTGTAAAAAAAGGAACAACACAGAAGGTAAATGTCTGCCCATTGTTATTGCCGAATAATGCTGACTACCTGTACAGCAATTTCATAGATGAAAACTGCAAATCAGCTTTCCTTTAGTTACTCCAGACACACAAATGTGCTGATAATGTAAAGAGCACTTACACCCCGGTCACATCACCCCGACTTTGAAATCCTGCGACTTACAGGGAAGTCAGGGGACATGCCAATTTCAGGTGCGATTTGCAAGACATCTGACACCAAAAGTAGTGCATGTACTACTATAGAAATCTGTCTCCGACCAAGGCAGAACCGCACCGATAAGACCAGATATAAAAAGTGGCAGCAAACCACATTGAATATCAAAAAAACATTCCTCAAACACTTTAATTTATATAATTGGTAAATTAAAAACAAAAACACAGTAAAATAGTATCTTGTTGTTGACTTTAGGCTTATTGGAAGTTTATAAAGCAGCATATGTTCCAAGAGATACTGGGTGCTTGATGAGAGACGTCTGAGCCACATCAAGGGAGCTGGAAGCCACATGTGGCTTCCTAGCCACTGACAGGGGAGCATTGCTTTACAAAAGGCAATTTAAAATATAACCATGTTATCGATATTTAAAGTGGTTGTAAAGCCTTAAAGCAGGTCTCCACCCAAAAGGGAAGTTCTGCTTTAAGGCTTTGTCCCCCACTGTGCATTAAGGATTGGCACCTTTGGGAACTGGGTACCCGAAATTGAGAGGTACCCACTCCCACTGCGATCGGAAGCGGAAGTTGTCCTCCCCCCTCCCTCCTCGTAGTCCCAGAAGACTACAGGACTATTTACAAAGCGCAGGTGTCCACACTGAAGATGCCAGCACCGGGAAAAGAAGACAGACAGTGAAACCAGCCGTGGTGTCGACGTCACTGGACCGAGGGACAGGTAAGTGTCTGTATTTTAAAAGTCAGCAGCTACAGTTTTTTTAGCTGCCGACTTTATTTTTTTTTTCTTAATTCAACTGGAACTCTGCTTTAAGGTTTTTAACCTTTATGCATTCTATCTAATAAGGTAAAAAAAAAAAAAAACTGTGCTTTAGGTTCCCTCCAGCCTCCTGCTTATTTTTACCCAAGTCCAATCCGATCCAGTGATGTGCACAAGAGCAGCAGCTCTCTCCACGTCTCTCTCCTCATTAAGCTGCTTGATAGCTCCCGCTTGCTATCAAGCAAGTAATGAGGTGGGGTGGGACCAAGCACGCCAGGTCTATTAATAGACACAGACAAGAAGGCTCCGGAATGAGCCCACACAGATGCCCCCATGGAGAGAGGCTTTCCATGGGAGCACCCATCGAAGGGGAGGGGCCTGGTGCACCAGTGGAGGACCCCAGAAGAGAAGGATCAGGGCTGCTCTGTGCAAAACTATTGCACAGAACAGGTAAGTAGAAAGAACATCTACACTGATCATGAGTGCCCTGATGATCAGTGTAACCCTATCAGTGCCACACGTCAGTGCCCATCAAAGCCACATATTAGTGCCTACCAGTGCACATCAATGCCCATCAGAGCTGCCTTTTAGTGCCACCTAACAGTGCCCGTCAGTGTTGCCTATGAGTACCCACCAGTGATGCCTGTCAGTGCCCACCAGTGCCGCCTCATTAGTGCACATCAGTGAAGAAGAAAAAATACTTATTTACAAAAAAAGTTTACAGAAACTAAGTAAAAAACTTTATTTCAAAATTTTCAGTCTTTGTTAGTTTGTTTAGCAAAAAATAAAAACATAGTGGTGATTAAATATCAACAAAAGAAACCTCTATATATGCAAAAAAAAATTTTGTTTGTGTGCAGTGTTGCATGACCGTGTAATTGTCATTTAAAGTGCAACAGTGCTGAAAGCTGATATTTTCCCTGGGCAGGAAGCGTGTAAAAGTGCCCGGTAGGCAAGTGGTTAAAGCTCAGTAAGCTCTGACATGACTCTGTATTACTAGCAGCACACACAGTGAATGACATAAATGAGGCTTCCCACCTGTTAGCTGGGTGTCTCATCACACAGTGAAAGCAAAAGAATGTTACATCACTTCCGCTTTAAAGGCCAAACATGTAATTACTTTCACACCTGCAAATCGTGTAGTGTTTCCATTTTTTGCCCAAGCCCTGAAAGCAATGATCGCTGCTTCTTATTGCCTAATACGTAGGCTGGGTTAATTGCTGGACAAAGCTTTGCTGCCACAACAATGGAGGTCTTACTCTGCTCTCTGGCATGGGCACCTAGCCCAGAAGAGTGGCTGAAAAGAATTGCTAATCTTTTCATAGGTATAACAGTAAAATCTGAAGTCTAGCTGAAGAAAGAAAATTACCTACATGTAATGAAGCAAGTCCCACGATGAGCAGGCTCCTGGATTCTGTAGAGATCTTTACTGCAGGCCTGCCCTGTCCTCTTCCTGATGCTGAACCTCCGGTGCTGTGGGGGTTGACAGTCTTTTGGGTCTCTGGCTCAATTGCAGTAAGGGGATGATTTACCAAAACTGGAGGGTACAAAATCTGGTGCAGCTCTGCATTGAAACCAATCAGTTTTCAAAGCTGGTCAAAGCTTAATTGAACAAGCTGAAGTTAGAAGTTGATTGGCTAACATGCACTGCTGCATCAGATTTTGCACTCTCTAGTTTTAGTGCATCAACCGCTTAAGATCCTGTCCTTCATTTTGCATTTTTTTTGTGCTGTAGAATCAAAATGGTGCCTTCACCAGCACTGCCTGTCACATTTTGTTTGGTATTACTATTAACTTGTGTGGTACTTCTGAAGAGGTATGGTAGGTCACAAGGCAGTACTGTTACAATGGTGACCACAGGGTTAATATACTGAGATTTGCACCTTAGAGAAGACTCCTAAACCAACTGCAGGTTAATCAGTAATAGAGTTACAGAGTGTTGTACTTTGTTAGGCACTGATGAGAGAAAACAAAAAAAATTCAATCCATTACATTAGATGGTAAACACGATTGTAATGCCAGTTTAAAATTTTAAATCCAACCTCCAGGCAAGCAGGTAATTATGTTTGAAAGAGAGGGGGAGAGTCTGATCAGTCACAGGGTTCCCCGTTCACAGATTACATTACAGCCAGCATAATCAATGAAATAACTTCTCAATGGAGGAGAAGACTAGCAGATGTGTCCCCATCAGATCATCCTTTCATGCAGCTGAGCCCAGAGACCCAAAGCTGTTAACACCCACAGTGCCAGAAGTTCCCACATTTTGTTACAGCTAAGTAATACAACTAAAGTAGAGCTGTAAATACGGTAGATAAAAAATTAAGTGAGACTATAGGTAAAACTTTTTTTTTCCACTTTGGATAGAGGAAGGGAGGGTTATAGCCACTGTAAGTTTCTCTTTGCCATCTGTGTCCCATTGGAGAGATTTCCTTTCACTTCCTGCCTCATAGCCAAAAAGGCAGAGGAAATCCCTCTAAAGTGAAGGAAGCCCTGGTTGTTACCAGTTTCACAAAAACTAGGGTCCCCATTGGAAGATTTCCCCTTTATTACGTTGTGGGGACATTTGGGATTTTCACTTTCAATTGTAACAGTAAACAATAGAGAGTGAACCTCCCTAACGGGGACAGAGACAGAAATCAAAACCTGACAGGTGTTCTAATCCTTTTCCACTTTATCCAAACCTAAAAAGTTTTGCCTTTAGCTATACTTTAAAGTGGAACTAAACCCTCCTATCCTTTTCAACCAAGAAAGCCACCATCTAAAAGGGCCCTTTCAGACTGATCAGTTTTTGATCAGCTTTTCAGTTAAAAAACACGAATAAAATGAATTAAAAAAGGCATCCCTTTAAATTCAATGGTACTCTTCACACTAGTCAACTGTGTTTCAGTTGCATTGTTGGCTGCTTTCACACTGCTCCACTGCAGGAATGAGGTAAAAACGCATTACCTTCAGTTTATCATTTTTTCAGTTAAAAAAAACAAAAGCAAAACAAAAAAGCAGATCAGTGTGAAAGGGTCCTAACATGTGCCAAAAATGCAGCAAGCAGGTCTTTTAAAATTGCAACTGACAGGTGTGAGGCGTTGCATAGGATTTAAAGGAATTTTTCATGCATTTTTCTTTTTTTTTTTAAACAAAACCAAATCGGTGTGAAAGGGCCTTTAGCCTCCGTTTGACCTGAAACTGCACATGTGATCAGCTAGGCTAGGAGCCATTTGATAGTTTGACAGTTTGGTTAAGAGAACAAGCAAATTTGACAGTTAGCACTCATGGCATGCCAGAAATGTAACTGGTTTTTAACCATTAAATAGATGGGTTTAGATTCACTTTAAACTTCAGCTTTAACATATATCCATTTCAAAAAGATTTACCTGCTTTCCTGGATGCCAGCTTTGAATTGTTTTGAAACTGAATTTTGAATCCATTACATTAGTGAAGGACAGGATGAAAAATATTTAGAAGTTAGTTTTAACCCCAGACAGAAGGCCTGCCAAGGAGGGCCATATGACAATCAAGCAAGCGCACTTTAATGGCTGGGCTAGGTGTCATAGTATTTCCATTTAAATTACTTGCAAAATAACTTTTCTTGCCACCACAGCAAAGGACTTAACGGAAAGGGGAACTAGTAGGCTATGACTGAAAACTCAAAATTCTGCATCCAGCTTTCAAAAAGGAAAAAAAGACAAAACGGAATATCTGTATTAAAGTATCAATACAAATTAATAACACTAGCCACCAATTAAAGATTCCCTTTTACCCAATCTAAAAACCCACCAACGTAGGTTCTTTTACATAGGGCGGATTAGATTTGCTCAGCAAGAGATCTGTCCTCTGATCCCTTTTGCTGAGCAGAGTGGGCGGATAACAGGTCCGTGTCCGCACAGTTTCTGCAGATTGGACACAGACCGGGCCCGTTGTGCTCTACGAACAGGCTGTCCATCTACATCGGACTACCTCCAATCCACCTACTCAGAGGAAAATGGATCCGATTCTGTTTGTTTTTAGCAGACTGGATCGGAGGTAGGCTGCAGCAGTTGTCAGCATCTCAGAGTTTGACAGGTTGCTGGCAGAAATGCTAGACTGGATACCTGTATCCTCCTCCCGCACATATTGTATACGACAGAGCCCCATGCTAAAATTTCTAGGAGGTCAAAAATATTAGAATATCTTTTACTACTTCTTGAAAATATATAAAAATGTTAAAGTGGATCTTCACTCTGAAAAAAAGAAAAAAAAAAAACGTTTCACTTTAAGGTTCACAGCCTAGGCACAGGTGTACTTTTTTTTTTTTTTTTTTTTTTTTTTTTTTTAGACAGCATCAGGAACACTACTTACTAACCGTGAAGTGTGCCCCGTGTGTTTGGGGCTACTGTTTATAGTAGAAATACTCAGTCCTCTGTGCTCAAGATACCTCCACAGCGATGATTTTCCACTGCTGAAGGGTTTAATATCAGCTACTGCACCTGTGACAGCCACTTGTCAATAGTGCTATGCCCACCCCTTCTGCTCCATTCATACAAGTATATAGTCGTACTATAGGTTCCCACAATGCAATCCGTGATTGGACGACAGGCAGATGGATGAAAGGTCTGCTTCCTCCAATCATGGAACACTTTGAATGGTGGGAACCTATACTACAGGTGCAATGAATGAAGCAGAGGTGTGCAAATGGCGGGCATAGTTGGCACTCTGCTGCTCTTGCTGCTATTAACCCCCACAGGGGTAACTGGGTGCAAAAGACTAAGGATTTCTATTATGGCCGCCAGCACATGGAACATACTTCTCCAGTGAAGTAAAATTAAAAAAAAAAAAAAAACACTAAACCTTCATTTTAAGCATTCAGATCACAATACATTTAAGTGAAAAAAGTGTTTAACTGCCAACCACCTGCACAGGAGTAAAACTGAGCCGTGTGTAAATCTTACAGTGAACAAATGTATATAAGAAGTAAGGATATCGGTCACTTTATACAGGTTCCACTGTAATGATTTGCATTAAGTATACTAAATACAACAGAATGTGATTAAGATGTACTGTATACATAATGGGTTCATATGATAATTACTGTCTACTGATTACATTGTCCTATAATTATATGACTGATCTTGCATATATGTAACAGCAATATGTAAGAGCCAGGGTGTAATTAATATATATAATTAGAAATAACCACATTCCTTACTCTAAAATGAATTTTAGTTTTCTAAATATATTGTAACTTGAAAACAAGAACAGCAATCACAGGCTTATTCAATAAAGCAGGGCTGAGCCCAAGTGAGACGCAAAGTTAGGTATGCATAGCAATCAATAAAATCACCCTTCACTGATCCAACTACTATAGACTGATGTCTGAATGAATACTATGGGCTACAATACTCTGTGCACCATGACTGTCTTCTGAACTTCAATCTGGATTTAAAAAAAAAAATTTAAAAAAAAACAGTAGTGCAAACAAAAAACATCTTACTGATATTTACATGAAATTGCACATTTCCACAGATATATTTAAATAATATAAAAGTTGCAAGTTTACAATGGAGCATACTTTCAAGGACAGCAGGCAAGCTACATAAAAATGATGATATGGTATATGAATAAAAAGTTACATGAAGTGGAACCTGGGATTATTTGTGATTCCATGCCATGAAGAACTCAAATGCTGGAATAAACATGCAGAATCAAAAGCTCTTTTCAGATGCTGGCATACCCGCCATGCAAATAGACAGAAGTCAATTCAGCAAACGTAATCATTTTGGCAGACTTCCTTTAAACTGTGCATTACTCTATGCTTTAATTAAACAGAAAAACACATACAAATGAGTAGGGTCCTAGACACAGCTACACTGAGGTCCTTATTAAAAATAGTTATTTAACATTTAACTATAACATTGCACACAGCTCTCTTCTTGTTACAAGAAAACTTGAAAATAATGCAGTTTCCAATTGAACACAAAACTTCACTTGTCTTCTGGATGTCATTATCCCCACGCAGAGGTCTGAGCAAGCTCCGTGACCATGCTCCTTAGTCAATAGACAGACACATCACATACAGCACAAGACCATCACTATGTAGAACAAGGAGAATTTGCTTTTGTGATAACACTGAGTGATGCAAAACAGCAACAGCACACCACAACACACAGGGCCATTAGTGAGATGAGTGCAGTCCAAATTAACAGTATTCTACCTTTTTATTGCAATGATATGGGTCACCACCAACTTTCCCAAGTCCTGAAAGAGAAGTATATTTACAGGACACATTATGGGTGAAGATTCCGATGAGGATACCCTACACACAATCTATGCACATTCTGCAAGCACCATACCGAAAATAAAAAAGTGCAGTACCAATGCAGTGAAATTTAAGAAGACTGCATTCGAATGCACTACAAAAAAAAAAAAAAAAAAAGACATTTGATGTGAGGAATAACAAATGTACTTCAACCCTGGTAATGACAAGGAAAAGAAGAGGTATATGCTGTATAATTCATGTGGTCATCTTATTAACTATGCAAAACAAGACTTTAAAGCCCCTTTTCAGGCAAATCAGGACCCCCCTCCATCCCATGCTACAAGGTTTTCTCTTTCTTACCTGCAGAACACAGTTATAGCCATTTATTGTGGGGTACACACTGATAAAATCGTAAGGAAAATAAAGTGCGTGGACCGATCATTCGATTTTTGTATAGTGTGTACACAACTTTAGACATCTGATTCACTCTTTACAAATGAAAATTTCTGAAGGGAAAAACTCCAAACGTTCTCTCGTATGTGAACAGAACTAACGATTTTCATTTAACGTGTACTGTTTTCATATGAGAGAAATCTGATACAGAAGACTGCACATGACCCGAAAAAATAAAGAACGATAAACTATGCTACTTTGTTTCTACGTAAAGAGAGAGAAAAAAAAAAAAAAACAACCTTTGACATTTGAGAATTTCCGTATAAGTAGTACCATCCTCGGGTTCGACTTGATGTGAAGCATCAAGGTAAACCGGACAATTGTTCTCCTGATTTTCTTATAATGTGTACTCAGCTTAAGTCTCCTATCCAAGTCGCTTAGCGGCTCCATATATGAATGCGGGGAACTGATTATTCAGCAATGCAGATGGGCACAAAACTGACAGTCCCCAACAGGCCCTGTACTGCCATCACTCCTAGATTTTGGGAGGACCCCGCCACAGGACAGCCAATAGGAAGTGTCCTGATCACACAAGTATTGACGTGGAAATTCAAAAAAGAACTCCGCAAATATAAACAGAAAAGGATAGAAGACTCAGGACTGGTGCATGACATGACCGCAAATTTCATTCCAGAGATGGGTTTTTAAAGCAATACTTTATCCATAACCGTTTGATAACATTTAATGTTCTTTAACAAAAAGGCATACATTACACATTACTAATTATTTAGTGTGTGCTGTAATTGAAAACATTCTCCCTTTCCTCAGGCTAAAAAAACGATATGTCACTGTCATTTAAATGTGTACATTTCCAGCCTTGAATGTATGTCTTGGCTCAATTAGAGAGGAAGGCTGACAGAAGCTTTACAGTGCTAAGGTCCACAGGCCGCCACTGCCAAGCAGAAAAGAGACACTATCAGGGAGAGAGGGTAAGACACTCATCTTGTAATTTTAACTCTTTTGTGTTTCCCCTGGAGCAGAATTTGTACTGTCACCTCTGCTTCCTCTCTCTTCCCCCTTCAGTGGCTCTGATTTTAGGCACAGTGCAGAGAATAGAGAGCAACTGAGCATGTGCAGAGTAGGGTGAAACAGTGCAATACTGGTTTTTAAATAGTAAAAGCACTTATCTTTAATGTTTTACATACCATAGTTATACCTGCAAAAGGGGCCAGTCTGAAGTGAAAGTTTTTTATGTTTACTTCACTGGAAGCACTGTATTCTCCTACTATGTCCTTATAATATCATTACAGAAGCTACCAAGGTCCACTAAAGCCAATAGATGATACCCAGGAGGGTGCCCTGTGTCTGGTAAAGTGACACAGAATGCCCTCTAGGATTTATCTCAGGTTGAGGCAGATACACAGGATTGACAGGGAGTAGGGATATCACTGGTAACAACCATCTTGTGTAAAGACACCAGTGCACAGGGAGACAATGCTACAGTGACTTAAACACTGTCACCCTGCAGGAGGAAGCAGAATTGACTGGCAGGCTCAATAAGTATTTATTCTTTAAAAGACAGAGCTTTCATTACCTTCAACTGATCTTATCACCAAAGGTTCAAATTTACTTAATGAACACTCTATAAAGGAGAAGTGAAAATACTTACCTTTCTGACAGCCCATTTGTTTAAATGACATTGCTTTTCTTCCCTGGTTGCAGTAGGTATTTCATACTTCTAATTCCAGATCTGTGAAATACCTGATCACCCACTGCATGCTGTGGTTTCTCCTTATAGCTCCTATGTCACTATAGGATATACAAGCTAACATTTCGGGTGGTAACAGCTATTTGACTCACCTGACCGCTTTAACACCTGCTGTGGCAAAAGCAGAAGTGAAGTGAAAGTATTTCAACTATTTCAACTAACGAGTCACCAGATCGGTAAGTAGATCATTTTTTTCTTTTTATAAACAGTGTTCATTGAGCAAATCTGACTATTGCAACAAACAGTTTACTCTCTTGCCAACTGTGTACCGCATATATGTGATGACAAGAACGGACAGCCAACACACATATGCATCCATAGTGCCATGAGGATGTGTGCTGAGAGCATGCAGACATTCCTTGCACACTGACAACTCTCAGACAAGGCTTCAGATTGGAAGCCAGCAGGACAGGCTCTTGATCATGTGACCACTGTGAGAGCCAATCACCACAGACACGATACAAAATCTGGACTACCTCCCGAGTATTAAAGCCTAATTAAAGCACAGCTAAACACCAATATACTTACCTTTACATCACTGGTCCGATGATGCCTGGCATCTTCCAGGTCCCACTCTTCGCAACTCAGTGTACACTTCATAGAAGACTGCTAGCAGGCAGCTTTATGTTACTACAGAAGAGACACTGCATGAGCCTGTCTGCTCACAGTGTTTGGCCAGCTTTTCTGACTGCAGCAGAAAAGCAACAAAAAACATTTTGCAAACACATTTAGCTGCATCAGATGTGTGGGTGTTCATTTAATTGGGCAGAATATTCATTTACTCCTCTCATTGAAATTAATACTCAAGCGCTAAATGTGCCTAGCGCTCAAGCGCGTTAGGAATTTTTTTTGTTGGAATGCTCTTCAACTGACCACACAAGTGTTTTTTTTTCTGCCTCTAAACGCCTATATGTGAAAGGATACATAAGCTAACATGGGGGGAGCGTTTAGAGGCAGGAAAAAAAGTCAAGCACCCTTAAGGACATGTGCATTCTCTTTGACACCTTTTCTCCAACAAAAGTTTAGCAGCAGAAAAACGC
Organism: Staurois parvus; assembly: GCF_062004578.1. Taxonomy (NCBI): domain Eukaryota; kingdom Metazoa; phylum Chordata; class Amphibia; order Anura; family Ranidae; genus Staurois; species Staurois parvus. The sequence continues at coordinate 32,904,157 of NW_028317815.1, read as the reverse complement.
AGTAAAAAAGCCACAACTTCATATGCTCGTTCATGCATCTGGCGTAAATGCATTTTTTTGGCCAGCGTGTTAATTTATTCCGGCCATTAGAAAGTATTAACGTACATGAATGTGTCTAGTGTTAATATGCACTTCGGCACTTTTGAGCATTTTTATGTTCCTTTCCTGAACGCGACTTTGGTGGGGCTTTTTCTGCCTATAAACTCCTGTAAATGCCTATAGTGTGCATGGACACATAGGCTAATATGGAGGGGCATTTAGAGGCACACAAACAAAAAAAAAAGCTCAAACGTCTGTAAACACCATGTTTTTCAGCTAAGTGTGCATGAGCCATAAAAGTGGTGTTTGACGCCCTGTGTGCATGAGGCCTCAAACAGTCACTAGGAGGCAGTGTTAGGTAGTTAAAGGATAAGTTCACCTTCGGGAAAATATTACATGTTCCACCTCTTCTTTTTTTTTTGGAACATGTAACATGTTCCCACGCTTGCAGAAGCTGCCATCTCTGCTGCATCTAGTGATAGCGAGCTGTCATTTTTGTTTTAAAAATGTGGCTGTGAAGGGCTCCGCCGTCCATGTCATTCATTCACAGAGCTCTGTGAATGGGAAACTACAAGTCCAGAACAGTGTTTGCAGCTATTGGCATGTCATTTTCAATTAACTACCACGGCGCTGTTAAGTTCACTGTCTCTTCCAGTCATTGTGTACCTGCCTGCCCCTACGACCAGACAGATACCGTGAAAAGTATAGGAGTCCTGCGTGGCACCAGCAATCTGCTGATCGCAGATGCATTGCTTTACAAGCTCCAAGTAAAAATAAATAAATAAATCACTTTTTTTTTACCTGCAAAAAGATGTGCATTTCTTTTTTAAAAGGTGAACTTATAATTTAAAGAAGAAAACATAATAATAATATTAAATAGTTTTATAATAATAATATAGGATTTATATAGCACCACCAGTTTGTTTTACAAGATAAAGGGAGACAGTACAGTTACAGTGCTATTCATAGTATGATGTGGAGCTTTTTGCATGCTGATTTTTCATTTTGGGGGTGCAGTGTAATAGTTCTATTGTTATTTATAGTTCAGTGGCTATTTTTTAAAGCAGAACTAAACCTTCCTATCTTTTTCAGCCCAGGAAGCTGCAATCTAAGACCTGGTTCACACGGATGCGAATGGTCAAGCGATTTGACAGTTCAAATTTCATGACAAATCATATCCAATGATCGTGATAGAACTGTTCTAAATCAGTAAGACTCCAGCTTTGTCGGAGTCGCACCGATTGGAAAAGTAGTTCCTGTATTACTTTTGCCAATTTGGGGTGCGACTTGCATAGATATCTGTGCATGAAGTCACACAGATGTCTATGATGTCGCATCACCATCTGACTTTGAAATTGTGCGACTTCAAGTGAAATTGCATGATTTCAAAGTGGGATCCAGTGTGAAACAGGCCATAGGCTGACCATACACTATAACATATTGTTTAATTTCTGCCCAATTTCCTTTAGATTTACCTTCAACTATGTAGTGCAAGGGCCTGCCTAATTGGATACAACTGAAAGTGTTGTTTAGGTTTGACCTCATATTATATGGTTTTTGGTAAATCTAAAGCAATTTTCTAAAGAAAATTGTATAAATGCATGGCCAGCCTTGACCTCTGATCTGCAACTGTCATTGTGCTGCACATATGATCAGTTATGACTCCAGTCATGTGATGGTTTGACAGTTTGGTTGAGAACACAAGCAAATGTGACAGTGACATTCCCCGCATGGCTGGAATGTAACCGTTTTCTTTTAAACTGTTAAATTGATGTGAATGTAGAATATATATGTAAAGCGCTACGTAATTGACAGCGCTATATAAAGTACCTGTATTAAATAAAAAATTGATGGGTTTAGTTCCGCTTTAATACTTTAGTTCACTACTCATGTCATTGCTCTAAGAATGGTGTGGAAGCAGACAATACCACAGCCCGGCATTTGTTTCTACAAAGAAATATTTTCAAAAAACTTCCTTTCTGCAGGGCACCCAGACTATAAACATCAACTTCCTCCTGAAAGCCTCGGAGTGCAGGATCTCCACTAGAATATTTTTAGAGCATTGTGGTAATACAAAGTATACAAACACTCTGCATACAAAGTGTCAATATTTGTAAAGTCTTGATCATAGGAAAAGACATTCTGTAGGTCTGCAGAGGGGTCTGTCTTCAAGTCAGTGTATCTATAGATACGTTCCTGGTAGGAAAGCGCACCTAAAGCCACATTTTGTGTATTCTTTTCCTGATAAATCGTGGCTCACTCCAGATGATGAGGAATAACATGATCACTGCGACAAGTATCCGCAGATCTCTGTATATAACTTTCCACCCCAAGGGCCACATCCACACCGAGTCCTGATCAGGAGGCTGAGCTGCTGTCAGGTGGATTATGAAGACAGAGAGGAGTTCAGTGACGGAGGCTGGGCTCAGTGTAATCATTCCGCATCTCCACATGGGAAGAAGTACACATCACCATGGCAACCCCATTATCAGCAACTTGTCTGAGACAGGGACTCCGGGTACAGGAGGCAGGGTGACCCCCAACACATGATAAAGTGACGAGGAGGACCGGCCTGTCACCTTCAACTCCCTCCCTCCTGTCACCTCTCCCCCCACCCCAGGCACACAAGTTCCCGACACTTACTCATGATTGGAGCGGGAGCTATTCCACAACTCGGCTGTTTCGTGTGCCTCCCTGCCGCTCAGCTCCGAGGGGCTCCCGGTTTCCCGGGTACTCTCCTGCCCCGGCCGGACATCCCCGCTGTCTCCCCGCCGTCTTCCGGTCCACCCGCCTTACTGCTGGGGGCCAACTTCCGCATCGCACGGAGAACACTGGCCTTTCCCTGACACGTCACTGGCCACGCCCACTGTATACACAGACCGTGGCCCCTCCCCGCCGGCCACAGAGTGTGGGGCCAGGTGTGCGGAGAAGGAGGCGGAGCTAAGCGAGCAGTGATTTGGGGCGTGACGTCAGCGGCGCTTTACGTCGCGGCTGTGATTGCTGTGGAATGCCGGTCACTTTTTTTTGTAGAACGGGGAGTTATTTAATGTGGTTGTATCATAAGGGAAGCTGATGACGAGTAGGAGAGTAATGCGGCTTTAAATGCCTGGGTGGTGGAAGTATGTGTGTAATCCCGGTGTGTTTGTTATGGGAGGTGTGGGGCAGTCTTGTGAAATAATAGGACATTGTTCATCGGAGCAAGCCGTCACTTTTGTTTGCTAGTAAATCCGGTTTTATGTAGCCCTGCTTCATACCAGTGATGTTCAGCACGACTTCAAAGCCGCATATCCGTGCGATTTGTACTGCCGATTTCATTGCAGCTTACGACGTAAGAGAAGTCTATGGAAGTCGCAATGAGATTGGCAAAACGTATTGTAGGAACCCTTTTCATAATCGCTGCGACATGAGTGACATAATAGGAACGGTTCCATTGCCAGCAGTGGGGTGCGACTGTCTTGCCATTTGGAACTGTCAAACCACATGACAAGTTGCAGCAGTGTGAACGGGAGCTTAAGTTGGCTCTCATTTATTTATTTCAGGTACTTCTATAGCACCATCAATTTACACAGTGCTTTACACATATATCATACATTCACATTAGTCCCTAACCCTCAAGGGGCGTACAATCTAAGGTCCCTACCTTACAGTCATAAATACACATACTAGGGCCAATTTAGACAGGATCCAATTAACCTACCAGCATGTCTTTGGAGTGTAGAAGGAAACCAGAGTACCCAGAGGAAACCCACGCAGGCACAGAGAGAACATGCATACTCCAGGCAGGTGGTGCTATTGTTGGGATTCAAACCAAAGACCCTAGTACTGCCCGGTGGAAGTGTGATGGATTTGGTAAAATGCCTATTTCATTTCTAATTGAATATATATATATATATACACTTTTTTATACACATCTTTTTACATATTTACTTTTATACTTTAATACTATTTCTTTCCACATATTTATAAATGTTTAGCATGAATATATATGCTGTGTGAATATTTTCTGCCTGCTGGGCTTTGTGGTACTTTAAGAAATCCTTGCTTAAGAAATATTTGCTCACAGGAACAGACCCCCTCCTATCGTGTGATTTGGAAGACAAAAGAATGTTTTTCTCTTTTTAAGATAAGACTGAAGAAGATCACACCTATACCATGACGGAGATTGTTTTCATGTAAAGTGACCAATCAAAGACTAAAATAATGCTTATGCTGTTATCACGTGATGTTCGCATCATTTTTCATATATAAACTCACGGTTTCATTTCAATAAATTAGAAGTTTTCACAGACCAAACGTGTCAGTGTGAGTTTCTTCATGTGCACACATTCCAAAAGCTGGCCAGCATCATAAATTAGGACAGGAACAGATAAGCACTGGACAATTAGGTCCACTACTAAATCAGAAGTGCTAACCATTTAACCATTGTGCTGCCCAAAGCCAAGTACCTGTAGGAAGGCTAACAAAACCGTGAGCTGGCAACAGACTAATATAGTACATGGTCAATCTTTCCAGGTCATCGGTTGCATTGACAGCTGAGTGCAGAGACACGTCTGTTTTTTGGCTGAGTGACAGCATAGGGGAGCCCATTCATTTGAATAGTAACTAATTTATCTTTATTTGGCACTGAGCCAAGCATGTTTTGCATTGTGTGTTCTGTTGTGTGACAAATAAGCATCAAAACACAGGGCTAGATACACTATATTGCCAAAAGTATTGGGATGCCTGCCTTTACATGCACATGAACTTTGATGGTATCCCAGTCTTGGTCCATAGGGTTCAATATTGAGTTGGCCCACCCTTTGCAGCTATAACAGCTTCAACTCTTCTGGGAAGGCTGTCCACAAGGTTTAGGAGTGTGTCTATGGGAATGTTTGACCGTTATTTGTGATGTCGGAGGAGAAGGCCTGGCTCGCAGTCTCTGCTCTAATTCATCCCAAAGGTGTTCGGTCGGGTTGAGGGCAGGACTCTGTTCAGGCCAGTCAAGTTCCTCCACCCCAAACTCGCTCTTTCATGTCTTTATGGACCTTGCTTTGTGCACTGGTGTGCTGTCATGTTGGAACAGGAAGAGGCCATCCTCAAACTGTTCCCACAAAATTCGAAGCATGAAATTGTCTAAAATGTCTTGGTATGCTGACGCCTTAAGAGTTCCTTTCACTGGAACTAAGGGGCCAAGGCCAACCCCTGAAAAACAGCTCCTCTCCATAATCCCCTCTCCACCAAACTTTACACTTGGCTCAATGCAGTCAGGCAAGTACCATTCTCCTGGCAACCACCAAACCCAGACAAGTGTGATTCGTCACTTAAAAGAACATGTCTCCACTGCTCTAGAGTCCAGTGGCGGTGTGATTTACACCACTGCATCTGACGTTTTGCATTGTACTTGGTGATGTAAGGCTTGGATGCAGCTGCTCGGCCTTGGAGACCTATTCCATGAAGCTCTCTACACACTGTTGTTGTGCTAATCTGAAGGTCACATGAAGTTTGGAGGTCTGTAGCTATTGACTCTGCAGTCAGTTGGCGACTTCTGCGCACTGTGCACTTCAGCATGCGCTGACCCCACTCTGTCATTTTACGTGGCCTACCACTTCGTGGCTGAGTTGCTGTTGTTCCAAGTTGCTTCCACTTTGTTATAAAAACACTAACAGTTGACTGTGGAATATTTAGTAGCAAGGAAATTTCATGGATGGAATTATTGCACATCTGGCAACCTATTACGGTACCACTCTTGAATTCACTGAGCTCCTGAGAGTGACCCATTCTTTCACAAATGCTGTAGAAGCAGTCTGCATTCTTAGGTGATTGATTTTATACACCTGTGGCCATGGAGGTGATTGAAACATCTGAATCCAATGATTTGGAGGGGTGTAACAATATTTTGGCAATATGGTTTGGGTTGTCATTAACCACTTTCATTCAAGTCAGGCGCCAAATTATGGTACCTAAACATTTCCATAGTTTTTTAGGCAACGCTTTAAAAGCCTTTACAAGTTACCAGTTTAGAGTTACAAAGGAGGTCTGGTGCTACAATTATTGCTCTTGCTGTGACGTTTGCAGTGATACCTCCTATGTGTGGTGTGATCGCCGTTTACATATGCGTGAGGGACCTACCTGAGCATTCACATTTGCATGGGGGAACTGGGGCGCTTTAAAATATTAAAGTTAACATTTTTCTTTTAACCCTGTAAATTTACCTTTTTTAAAATCAACTTTAAAGCTGTCCACCATACTGCCCCGAACTACATCACTGACCTAATATCCAAGTACCGCCCAGCACACACACTCCGTTCCTCACAAGACCTCCTTCTCTCTAGTTCCCTGGTCTCCTCCTCCCATGCCCGCCTCCAGGACTTCTCCAGGGTGTCACCTATCCTCTGGAACTCCCTACCCCAACCCATCAGATTATTACCTACTCTCCTCTCCTTTAGGCGCACCCTGAAAACCCATCTCTTCAGGGAAGCCTACCCCACCCCCTGCTAACTTGCCGACCTCCTCCACTCTTCCTACCACTCCATCCCCCACAGCTATCTCCTCCTGTGCTACCATCCCCTCCCTCCTAGATTGTAAGCTCGAAAGAGCAGGGCCCTCAATCCCCTCATGATTTGCATTGTATTGGTATTGTTCTGTCACATGTTCTGTCCCCCTTTGTAATGTACAGTGCTGAGCGAACTATTGGCGCTTTATAAATACTGTATAATAATAATATAATAATAATTGCTATTACAAGGGATGAACAACTTCCCTTAGAACAGCATGAGCCATGAGAGGTCCTCTTTATGGAGAGAACTGGAGTCTAATAGAGCTGGATGCTGCCAGTCGCATCCTTGCTGGGCTCTCCGATCGCATGGGAAAGCTTGGCAAAGATGGCGGGAGAAGGATTGGGGCCCCCTTCCACCACCTGTAAAAGTAATCTAGCGGCTCGTTAGTAGCACAAATTATTTTGTAGGAAATTACTAGCTCATCAAAATGATACATTGATCATTGCCTCAGGTGCAGGGATAACCATGATATCACCCTTCCCGTCCTAGGACATTTATAAATGCATGGCAGACAGGAAGTGGTTAAGAAATAATGGCATCGCCAGCACAGTGCACGTTTTGCCGCATTTTCCACGCTGGTAACTGCAATGACACATAGAAAACAATAGTTTGCACTTATCCTCTTCACAGAGGAAGAGCCACATTGGGGCTACAAACTGAGTGATCAAGCACAAAGCAAGGGTGATTACACCTTTTATTTGAATTCACATGTCAGACAGTAAATTAGCATGTAACATGCACAGTGACAAGAGCTGGTCCAAGTGCTCAAATCCTGCAGATGTGCCCAGAGCAGTGCTGGAGATGGAGTTAAGAATGGGTTAATCCTTAAAGGGAACCCAAAAATCCACATCAACAGGAAAGCCCAATGTGCCAAGACAAGCTGGATAAAAGCCGCACATTGGGGTCTACAAGCCTGCTAGAGACTGCCACTGTGCCCGGGAAGTGCTGAGCTGAAAGGAGAGCTGCTAACAGTAACCATGACAATGCATTTTGAAGGCATGGTCCTCCTTTAACAAGTCATTGGTATAAGGTTAGAACCCTACTATATATAACAAGCATGGTGTGTAACAAGTGGATTCTAAAGGCTGAAGGTTTTTTACCTTCATGCATTCTAAGCATGAAGGTAAAAAAACCTTCAGTGTGCAGTTCCCGTTCAGCCCACCCCACATACTTACCAGAGCCCAATTATGATCCAGCAATGTGCACCAGAGAAGCAGCTCTCATGGATCTCTCCCTCTACATTCACAGTCAGCGAGGAGGGAGCAGAGAGTGGGGCTCAGGAGCAAGCACACAAAAGTGCCCCCAGAGCAAGCAACTTGTTCTGGTGGCACTCATCAGGAGGGAGGGACCAGGAGCACTGGCGGGGGACTAGAGAAGAGGAGGATCAGGGCTGCTGTATGCAAAACCATTGCACAAAGCAGGTGAGCATAACATGTTTGTTTGGGGATTTTTTTTCAGAACCTTTAGCATCACTTTAGTAAACCACTAATCTGGCTGTTTGCTGCCACATACAAAAAAAGTGCTAGTATGAGACACTAAGAGCAACATATAAAATTATAAATACATGGCAAGTCATGTGTATCTGTTCATGATATAAAACAATCCATCCCACACACTGACAGATAAGCTTGTTTGTAAACGTGTGCGTTACAATTAGAAATTCGGACAAAATTTTCTTTAATCGGAGATTCAGATGTTTCCAAATTACATTAGTAACAAATTTAAATGAATCTGAAAAAACTAAACAAACTTTTGTCTGAAATAATTATACGAATTCTAAACAAATTTGAAAATGAAATCAAATTCCAAAACAAATTCAAAATGTAAACATATTGCTGACTATTGCTGATTTCCTTCAAAGACTGTGTAAGACATAGCTGTCTTACAAAATTCTAATTTAGAAAATAGAATAGAAAATAGAAGAATAGAAAAAAAATAGAACTAAATAGAAACAATATAGCCATCTTCCTAAGTTTGAATTTCGAATGGAATAGAATAAAATTGAAAAAAAAGATATACGTCTTTCGAATTTAGAATAGAATATAGGAGAATAGAATAGTAAAAATAAAACAATATATAGCCTTCTTCCGAAAATTCGGACACACACACTCCCCCATACCCTCATGTAATATTGATTAACAAGGGCAACCGTAGTTTCCTCCACAATTACTTGAAGGTAATGCTGCTTCTGATAGGCCTGCCACACTCCACAATCCTTCAGCGTGTGTGCTGGCCCAGTTCGCATACCTGTGTTGTATATCAAAGAAAAGTTCTAAGCGCTAAGGGTAGCGTGAACCTTTTTTCCCCCACTGGAATACTGTATAATGTTTTTAAGCTGCTTTTCTGTACAATAAAGTGGATATGTGCTTTAGTGCGGCCTCCCGGACTTTCCTTTGATCTTTCCTCCATAGTTAAAGTGGAGATTGAACAGAGCCATGCAGGGACAGGTAGTATACTATTTGCAGGATTAAAAAGTGAAAATAAAAAAAAATACCTACTAACAGAACCTATGTAGCAGGGGCGGACTGACAACTCATGGGGCCCCCCGGGCAATAGGGCATCATGGGGCCCCTGTGTCCTTGCCCAAACTCAAAAAAGCCTATAAAAAAGGTACCAGGGGCATCTCATGGGGCCCCCTTCTGACCTCGGGCAGTGCCCGAGTTTCCAAATAGTCAGTCCGCCCCTGCTATGCAGTGACTTCACCTAAGGACTAGTAAATTTCGATATTTTACATTTCTTTCTCATCTATTGAGGACACTGCAATTCAGATACTGTCAGGTTATACTGCCATCTGCCAAAGAATTGGACACTGGAAAACTAACAAAATGAAGGATAGCCCAGGATAACTCCTACCTAGTGTCCTACTCTCTGGTCTCTAAATGGCAGCTATCCAGATCATCCTAGGTTTGCTATATTAGAACCTAGGTGCTACTGGACTGGATAAGCACTGAGGCAAGGACACAGCTTTGGACATGGACTGTGCACTGGGGCCAATGTTTACCAGTACTTAAAGTGTTACTAAACCCACAAACGTAAAATCAGTCTGTATATGCAGTAAAGCATGTTTGTTATACTCACTGTGGAACCTAAGGGGTTAATTCTCTGCATTGTGTAAGAAGAATGTTTGATCCTGTCTTCTCTGATATTCCCCTTCTTCCACAGTCCCCAATCAATCTGCTCATAGAACAGAACCTTGGGGGCAAGCTGCACATGCTCAGTTTGGTGTGTATTGCTAGAGAGTATTTTTTTTATCATTGGGAGGATGCATGTGATCAGCACAGGGCCAATCAGCACTGTCCAAACAGAGGGTCAGGGGTCCTGCAGCTTCATAGGACAATCAGTGGAGATTGAAAACTCCTCATACAAGCTTTAACCAGTTCTCTGCTGGACACTGATAGAAGTCACAAGACTGCCTTATCTGCAGGTATTTAGCAGTTTATATTTACTAAAATAATTGCATTTCCATGTTGTGTGTACTGCAGGAGACCAGATATAGTGAATACAGGGGCATGGGTTTAGTAACATTTTAAAGCCTGGAAAGCACCACAACTGAAAGCCAGTGGAGATACTGCAGATATCAATGCCAGAGACCGAAGTATCTGATCCAGTGTTTGATGTCCTCGTATGAACCCTGATTGGTCATTGTGAATGTAGGTTTCCAGAAAGGTATTGAGACACAAAGCCAGAACCTTGGTAAGGACCTTCAGATCGCAATTGAAAAAAGAGATAGGGCGATAATTAAAAACATCTGTAGCATCTTTATTAGGTTTAGGAAAACCACTTATATACAGGTGAAACTCAAAAAATTTGAATATCGTGCAAAAGTTCATTTATTTCAGTAATGCAACTTAAAAGGTGAAACTAATATATATATAGATAGAATCATTACATGCAAAGCAAGATAGTTCAAGGTGTGATTTGTCATAATTGTAATGATTATGGCTTACAGCTCATGAAAACCCCAAATCCACAATCTCAGAAAATTATTGTGAAAAGGTGCAATATTCTAGGCTCAAAGTGTTCCACTCTAATCAGCTAATTAAGCCATAACACCTGCAAAGGGTTCCTGAGCCTTTAAATGGTCTCTCAGTCTGGTTCAGTAGGAATCACAATCATGGGAAAGACTGATGACCTGACAGTTGTGCAGAAAACCATCATTGACACCCTCCATAAGGAGGGAAAGCCTCAAAAGGTAATTGCAAAAGAAGTTGGATGTTCCCAAAGTGCTGTATCAAAGCACATTAATAGAAAGTTATGTGGAAGGGAAAAGTGTGGAAGAAAAAGGTTCACAAGCAGCAGGGATGACCGCAGCTTGGAGAGGATTGTCAGGAAAAGGCCATTCAAAAGTGTTGGGGACTTTCACAAGGAGTGGACTGAGGCTGGAGTCAGTGCATCAAGAGCCACCACACACAGACGGATCCTGGACATGGGCTTCAAAGGTCGTATTCCTCTTTTCAAGCCGCTCCTGAACAACAAACAATGTCAGAAGCCTCTTACCTGGGCTAAAGAAAAACAGACCTGGTCTGTTGCTCAGTGGTCCAAAGTCCTCTTTTCTGATGAGAGCAACTTTTGCATCTCATTTGGAAACCAAGGACCCAGAGTACGGAGGAAGAATGAAGAGGCACACTGCAAGATGCTTGAAGTCCAGTGTGAAGTTTCCACAGTATGTGTTGATTTGGGGAGCCATGTCATCTGCTGGTGTTGGTCCACTGTGCTTCATTAAGTCCAGGGTCAACGCAGCCGTCTACCAGGAGATTTTGGAGCACTTCATGCTTCCTTCTGCAGACAAGCTTTATGGGGATGGTTCAATGACCGTGGGATTACTGTGTTTGATTGGCCAGCAAACTCGCCTGTCCTGAACCCCGTACAGAATCTATGGGGCATTGCCAAGAGAAAGATGAGAGACATGAGACCGAACAATGCAGAAAAGCTGAAGGCCGCTATTGAAGCATCCTGGTCTTCCATAACACCTCAGCAGTGCCACAGGCTGATAGCTTCCATGCCACGCTACATTGAGGCAATAATTGCTGCAAAAGGGGCCCAAACCAAGTACTGAGTACATATGCATGCTTATACTTTTCAGAGGTCCGATATTGTTCTACGTACAATCCTTGTTTTATTGATTGCATGTAATATTCTAATTTTCTGAGATTGTGAATTTGGGGTTTTCATAAGCTGCAAGACATAAACATCATAATTATGACAAATCACAGCTTGAACTATCTTGCTTTGCATGTAATGAGTCTATCTCATATAAAAGTTTCACCTTTTAAGTTTCATTACTGAAATAAATGAACTTTTGCACGATATTCTAACTTTTTGAGTTTCACCTGTGTATGTAAGTGGTTTTCCTAAACCTAATAAAGATGCTACAGATGTTTTTAATTATCGCCCTATCTCTTTTATCAATTGCGATCTGAAGGTCCTTACCAAGGTTCTGGCTTTGTGTCTTAATACCTTTCTGGAAACCTACATTCACAACGACCAATCAGGGTTCTTACAAGGACATCAAACACTGGATAAGATACGTCGGTCTCTGGCATTGATATCTGCAGTACAATCTAATTGGGATACCTCCAAGCCCAGGGAAATTTTGCTTTTATCATTGGATCTTCACAAGGTGTTTGATAGTTTGATCTGGGAATACTTATTAAACACACTGAGCACCTTTGGGTTTGGCTCCACCTTTATTTCTCTATTGTAAACTTTATATTGTACTCCTTCGGCTCAGATTTCCATACGAGGGTAAAAATCGTCTCCTCTTCTTATCAGATGTGGTACTAGACAGGGTTGTCCACTCTCTCCTCTACTTTTCGCACTGGCGATTGAACCCCTCGCTATTGCTATCTGTTCCCACTCTGGTATTATGGGTATTCACAGTGGCGGACAGGATCACAAGTGTGCCCTGTTTGCTGATGATGTCCTTATGTGTATCTCAAATCACCAGGTGTCCTTACCTAAATTGTTGGCTTTACAGCATCGATTTTCTCAAGCTTCGAGACTCTTTGAACTCTCATGAAAGACTGCTCTTAACATTACTTTATTCCCTTTAGAGGTACAGACTCTTCAGGACAATTACGACTTTCAGTGAGCTACTCACTCCCTTCCTTATCTGTGGGTTCATCTTATGCCTCCCATTGCGAATTTTTATCATGTGAACTACCCCCCACTCTTTTAACAGCTTAAAGAAGACGACGTCTTCGTCTTTGGGCAGACTTCCCTTTATCTTGGTTCGATAGAATTAACTCCATTAAAATGGCTTTCTTACCTAGACTACTTTACTTTTTTAGCACATTACCGATAGCAGTCCCTAGAGGAGAACTATTACGTTTACAATCTGAAGTTCTTCGTTTTGTGTGGGATAACAAACACCCCCCAATCAAATAAATCGACGTTTTACTCTCAGAAACCATGTGGCAGCTTGGGACTTCCCAGCCTCCTAGCTTTTTTTATACTACCCAGATAACACAGCTCTCTTATACTACAGCCAAAGGACCTAAACCCCAGTGGATTACTATTGAAGCCCTTTCTTGTCATCCTTATGCCATTGGCTCTCTGATGTGGCTTCCCAATCGGTTACGTCCACCCATTTTATACCCTGCATTATCTTACTCCTTAGATGTCTGGGACAGGCTACACATCCATAAGTCTCTATCTGCTCCTCATACCCCCTTAGCCCCTGTCTTCTGAAATCCTGAATTCATACCTGGGCTTACACCACCTTTTTTCAGTGGTTTCTAGGTATTGAGGATTACCTGAATGGGGATCAACTGTACTCTTTTCAACACTACCATCCAGTGAGACCTTTCAATATAATCAAATTGTGTCCTTTATACAATCCAAACTTAAGTTATTGACAGGACCCCTAACGCTCACTTCCTTTGAACTATCCTGTCAAGCTACTGAAATATTGAAAGGTCGAATATCCACTATCTATACCTCCCTAACTGATCCAAAAACCATGCTCCCTTATATGGTCCTGTCAGGGCTCCCAGGTATGACCAGAGATGTGTGACTGACGCAGGGAAACGCAGACTTCAGATATGGGATAAACAATATAATTTATTAACACTAACAATACAAACATAAACGCAGTGCAATACTAAACATAATACAGTGCAAACAAACCAAACCAACCACCCACAGATAACAGTACATACAAGCAAGCGTCGTCAGGCAGGCCGGGTCAATATCAATTGGGCAGGTAGGTACAGGGGGAGCAAGCGGAGAATGGTCGGGGTCACAGGCCAGGTTCAGCAGGTAGCAAGCAGCGTAGTACAGAGGGTCAAGCAGAGGGATGGTCAGGGTCACAAGCCAGGGATCAGAACAGGTAGCAAGCAGCGTAGTACAGAGGGTCAGGCAGAGGGATGGTCAGGGTCACAAGCCAGGGATCAGGACAGGTAGCAAGCAGCGTAGTACAGAGGGTCAGCAAAGGAACAGAAACAGGATGCAGGACAGATACAGGGCCCAGGACAAACACACACCAAGGCAGAGTCTGTGGGTCTGGCCATCCCTTAAATACCCCAGCATAATCAGTTCCAGGTGTTAGCTGGCTGCAAAGTTGAGTCTCTGATTGCTGGGAGCACCCGCTGGCCAGCCCTGGTACTGCAGATCAAAAGGCAGGTGAGTCCCACCATTGCTGGCCAGTCCATTCCTGACAGGTCCATTGGGAACAGGACTTAAATATCTCCCTAGAACTGGCTGACTGGCAGGACACTGCTTACATTCTGTCCAAGATTTCTATCAATACAACACTAATAGTATCTAACTATAACACACTTCTACGATGGTACTTGGTTCCCACACACCTTGAAAAAATACATTCTACTGCATTGCCTTCCTGTTTTTGGTACTGTGGGCAGATGGGAACCATGTACTACATCTGGTGGCAGTTGCCTGTGGTGTCTAGATTTTGGATCCGAATGCTTTTTTTATTTATTCAGTGACACAAGTGAATATCCGTAGATCCCCACAGGCAGCCCTTTTTCAGAAGTTGCCTTCAGGAATCCCCTAAAAATCAATCAAATTGATTCTTTATATGATCCTGGCTGCAAGGATCACTATTGCTAAACATTGGAAGCGATTGGTGATACCACTTGACTATGTTAAAAATACATTTAATTGGATCATGGTTAATGACAAGCTCACCTGCATTCTCAATAACAATACTTCGAAATTCGACAGAACTTGGGATCCTTGGATCCAGTTCCTCACTGTCCTTTAGCGGGACCATGGCTGATCCTCTTTTACTTCACTCTGTTTCTTATTCTCTTCTTTCCTCATTTCCTCCCTTCATTCTTTTGTCATACTTCTTGTTTCCATTATTGCCTTTTGATGTATCTGACTTTAGTATCCGACTGCTGTTTGGTCATGCTCAGTATTAACCGTTTTTCATAGTGAAATATGTACTGGAACACTGTTCATTGTTGCTGTTTACCCTTTTTACTGTGGATTAGACCAGATGTACTTCTTGGTCCCACACAAGTATACAATGTTCGACATAAAAATGGGGTGTGCAGCGCTATACAAATAAAACACACTGTCATAAGTATGACAAAATATGACAAAAAAGTCCTATAAACTGAATAATATACAGTCCAAGGTAATGTGATATCAGTCCAAAAAGGTATATTCCAGTGATGGAGTGTATATATATACATATTTCATATAATATATGAGTACACCAGCAGCAGACTTATTGCTAACTATCATTTCCCATTGCTAGGTTGGGTACATGCTGGCCATAGGCACAGTATGATACCACCTAGACTGATCTGAAGGCATTAACTACGATCGTTTGGCTCGCGCATGCGCAGTTTGAAGGTCTGTGGCATGCTTTCAAACCAATAAAATGGCCGCCGGAACTCTCGCGCATGCGCAGTGTACCGTCTGCCGACCATTTTAGAATGATTTCAATATCACCAATAACATGGCACCCGCGCATGCGCATTAGGCCGAATAGCCGGCAAAATGGCGCCCGCGCATGCGCAATGGGCCGAAAAACGGCAAAACGGCGCCTGGACACTTTTGGCGCGATTTTTTCATATAAATAGGAGCAAGGAAACGTCAGGCATGCATGGCATCACCCCTACAGGAGACGTGTTATTACACGAAGCGCGTCTAGGAGGAGCCTCTGCACGCCTTGACGTTACGCCACCGGATCAGGAGGTCCGGTGGCCATCACTTTTTACCCACTGGTCAGTGTATTCAAAGAGCTCATTTCACATTATATCTATATAGGTACTTTAACCCTGTACGTGTTTTATTTTATCATGATGATCTTTACTTAATAAATATATTTCATAATACTACACCATGAGTATTTCCATCTCTATCACCTGGCACTGAGCCTTCACATCTCAGCCCAGCATTCTAGGAGTCCACCCAGGCAGGAGAATTTGGGATATAGGTCCAGGCCATCATCTCTGGCAGCCGTTACCCCATTTACCACCAGAGGGCACCTTCACCATCAGGCTGTACCTTCACGGGACTTCCGGCTTCATGGAATTTCTATGTGCACATTAAATTGCACTTCCGGTGAGTGGGCAATTTTTCTACACCTTCATGTCGTGATGTTGGAATATACCCATTGGGATTGAAGTCATTCACACTCCATCACTGGAATATACCTTTTTGGACTGATATCACATTACTTTGGACTGTATATTATTCAGTTTATAGGACTTTTTTGTCATATTTTGTCATACTTATGACAGTGTGTTTTATTTGTATAGCGCTGCACACCCCATTTTTATGTCATACTCTTAGAAAGGCTTTTGTGGTTCCTTTTTGTGCATTAGCAGCTTTACTTGGTGCGCTCGCTAACTCATACATTTATACAAGTATACAATGTTCGTTTCCTCAATCTTTCCGACCAATGCCAATGTTACCTATGTTCACATGTGAAAATTGTCCTGAGAGCTCAGTATCTCTCATCTTTGTGTACTTTCTGTTTGTACAATTGTTCTTTTCAATAAAAAGATTGGAATATAAAAATGATTCTAACCAATGTAAGTGACCCAACTAATGTGAAACACAAGCAACCCTTAATTAAGAACTAGCTAAACTATAGGTTGAATAGGGTACAGCAGAATCAGACTGAAACGTAAGAAACAGCTGATCAGGCAGGGCAGGAACATGTCAGAAAGAGGAGCAGATACACAGGAACAGGTCCAAGCAGGCAGGATCCCAAGTAGCACAGTGAAACACTAAGCAACTGACAGATTCTGGAAGGAGCTAAATACTCTTCTAATTCCTTGGACCTGCTGGCTGATGGAAGACATCCAGTGGTGGACACTAGAACTACATTTATGTTTGTGGACCACAATGCCACCAGCAGGTGACCCAGTTCTTAACAGTTTGTTTTAGACACTGCAGTCCCCTGCATTCACCTAGGAGCTATAAGAAGTAATTTTACTTCTTATTGATGCAGGAAACACTACCTTGCAGTAGGGGGGTCAACCTGGTGTCTCTACCCTTGAAATTTTCATAGCCCCTACAGCTAAAATCTTTCCATTACACCTCTTATCTGAGGTATACCTATGTGGACTGGAAGCATGCTGAAGGGGCCTGGGTCCCACATCAGACTGTGTTTGAACTGTTACAATTTGAAAGGGAATTAGTAAAATGGTAGTCTATACCCACTGTGGATCTACAAGTGACCCACCTAACAGTACCTGTAAGCGAGTGCTTACTTTAAGGGCCGGTTCACACCACAGAAACACAGTCAAAATGCATTCCGGATGCATTTGTGCATGTGTGTTTTTAATGCATTTCGGTGCGTTTATAATGAGTTTCAGAATATTTACTTTTGTTGATTGTACTGGAATGCACTGCAACGGGGTGGACTTTGCCATTGGAAACCTACTGTCCATGTTTTTTTGTTGCAGAAAAAAACACATTGGACTTCAAGTGGTGTAAAAAAGCCCTTAGGAGTTCTAATGACCAGCAGTTGAAATCCCTTATTAAATCACACCTTTCTCTGGCATGTTCAGCACACTGTCCTGTGTTGGCTGTGACTTTAATCTGTCAAACCATGGAAGAACGGGTTAGTTCCCTCAAGAAGGATCTCTCCACTGCCATGGTGGATCCCTTCTTAATACAGATTGTGGAACATATGTCTGGAGCCTTATGTCTCAAATGTGAAAGTTCATAGATTTGATGTCTATACCAGTGTTTTTCAACCTTTTTCAGTCAAGCCACCCTTTAAGATTCTGCACAATCTCAGGACACCACATTTTAAAATGTTAAAAACTAAACTAATAGTTTCAAATAATGCAACATCCACACATGTAGGTCACCCAATGAAAGGAGTGATTTTTTTCCTTCCAAAGCAAATATACCTTTGCACACTAGTACTAATATTCCAGTGTCTCTCCTCAGTTTATGGCCCTCACTCAGCTAATGTGACCCCAGTGCTGACAGAGAGGGGCAAACAATGATGCTGTGCAGTCGCTCTGCATCCTCCTTGTCAACCGATGATACCATTGGTTGTTAGGATGCCAGAGACTAGAAGGTTGTAATGGTACACAATGAAAACCTTTTAACTAAAAGGCAGATTTCATCCATCATCTGGCTTGCATACATTTTTTGGGCAATTTTTAGGCGTTTTGCCAAGGCACCCCTGCAGGAACCTGAAGGCACCCTGGATGAGGAAGGTTGATCTATGCAAAGGCACCCCAGGGTGGCAGTGTATGCCTCAGTGGACTGTGTGTCTGCTCTGCAGCAGAGCGGACAGAGACCTGTCATCTGCCTACTCAGCGGGGATCAGCGGAGAGATCCCCTGCTGAGCAGGCGGATTATGCTGATGGCTCCGCCCCATCTGAAAGGGGCCTAACACTGTTAAAGACTCCAACAGTGTTCTTGCTGCAGTCCAGCTTATTATCTACAGTATGTGCACCCCCAGATACTTGTTCTCTACTACATCTACAGTCAGGTCCATAAATATTGGGACATCGACACAATTCTAACATTTTTGGCTCTATACACCACCACAATGGATTTGAAATGAAACGAACAAGATGTGCTTTAACTGCAGACTGTCAGCTTTAATTTGAGGGTATTTACATCCAAATCAGGTGAACAGTGTAGGAATTACAACAGTTTGCATATGTGCCTCCCACATGTTAAGAGACCAAACGTAATGGGACAATTGGCTTCTCAGCTGTTCCATGGTCAGGTGTGTGTTGTTCCCTCATTATCCCAATTACAATGAGCAGATAAAAGGTCCAGAGTTCATTTCAAGTGTGCTATTTGCATTTGGAATCTGTTGCTGTAAACTCTCAAGATGAGATCCAAAGAGCTGTCACTATCAGTGAGGCAAGCCATCATTAGGCTGAAAAAACAAAACAAACCCATCAGAGAGATAGCAAAAACATTAGGCGTGGCCAAAACAACTGTTTGGAACATTCTTAAAAAGAAGGAACGCACCGGTGAGCTCAGCAACACCAAAAGACCCGGAAGAACACGGAAAACAACTGTGGTGGATGACCGAAGAATTCTTTCCCTGGTGAAGAAAACACCCTTCACAACAGTTGGCTAGATCAAGAACACTCTCCAGGAGGTAGGTGTATGTGTGTCAAAGTCACCAATCAAGAGAAGACTTCACCAGAGTGAATACAGAGGGTTCACCACAAGATGTAAACCATTGGTGAGCCTCAAAAACAAGAAGGCCAGATTAGAGTTTGCCAAACGACATCTAAAAAAGCCTTCACAGTTCTGGAACAACATCCTATGGACAGATGAGACCAAGATCAACTTGTACCAGAGTGATGGGAAGAGAAGAGTATGGAGAAGGAAAGGAACTGCTCATGATCCTAAGCATACCACCTCATCAGTGAAGCATGGTGGTGGTAGTGTCATGGCGTGGGCATGTATGGCTGCCAATGGAACTGCTTCTCTTGTATTTATTGATGATGTGACTGCTGACAAAAGCAGCAGGATGAATTCTGAAGTGTTTCGGGCAATATTATCTGCTCATATTCAGCCAAATGCTTCACAACTCATTGGACGCCGCTTCACAGTGCAGATGGACAATGACCCAAAGCATACTGCAAAAGCAACCAAAGAGTTTTTTAAGGGAAAGAAGTGGAATGTTATGCAATGGCCAAGTCAATCACCTGACCTGAATCCGATTGAGCATGCATTTCACTTGCTGAAGACAAAACTGAAGGGAAAATGCCCCAAGAACAAGCAGGAACTGAAGACAGTTGCAGTAGGGGCCTGGCAGAGCATCACCAGGGATGAAACCCAGAGTCTGGTGATGTCTATGTGTTCCAGACTTCAGGCTGTAATTGACTGCAAAGGATTTGCAACCAAGTATTAAAAAGTGAAAGTTTGATTTATGATTATTATTCTGTCCCATTACTTTTGGTCCCTTAATAAGTGGGAGGCACATATGCAAACTGTTGTAATTCCTACACCGTTCACCTTATTTAGATGTAAATACCCTCAAATTAAAGCTGACAGTCTGCAGTTAAAGCGCATCTTGTTCGTTTCATTTCAAATCCATTGCGGTGGTGTATAGAACCAAAAATGTTAGAATTGTGTCAATGTCCCAATATTTATGGACCTGACTGTACATCTACTCCTCAGATGGAGACTTTGGTCACCAGTGCCTTCCTCCTTCTCAGATCCACAATCAGCTCTTTTGTCTTAGTCACATTTAGATACAGATGATTATCCTCACACCATGTGACAATCTTCTCCACCACAATCCTATACTCAATCTCTTTCCCATCCCTGACATATCCCAATGACGCAGAGCCATCAGAAATCTTTGTCAAGACTCTGGTGGCTGAAATCAGTGGTATAGACAGTACAGAGGAAGGGAGAGAGAACTTTGCTCTGTGGAACCCCAATATTGCTGACCACCCTATCCGGCACACAGTTGCAAACAAACACACACTGTGGTCTTCCAGTCAGGTAGTCTGCAATCCATGATACATGGGAGACATCAGCCTGTATCGCTGCTATTTTCTCACCCAGGAGAGCCAGCCTGATAGTATCAAAAGCACTTGGGAAGTAAAAAAACATGACCCTCGCATTGCTTGCTGACTTATCCAGATGTGTTTACGTGTGATTTAGCATGAAGATGATAGCATCCTCAACTCGCAGTCTCAGCTGCTAGGCAGACTGCATAGAGTCTAAATATTTACTAACCATGGGCTGTAACTGATGTTAAACAAGTATCTCCAGGGTCTTCATGTTGTGGGAAGTCAGGTCCACTGGTCTGTAATCCTTGGCGCCATAAGGACTCAGTATCTTCGGCACAGGAAAAAGACATTATCATATGGTAAAGGCATAAATCTCCAGTGTACCAGAATGTTAGTGAGTAGAAACAAAGTAAATTGAGAGGTGTTTGATACAGTAGTATCAATATGGAAAACAGTGTGTACAGCAAGATGAATGAGAGCGTGTACAAAATAGCAATTGGGTGAAAAACAGGAACAGTGTATCCAGATAATGAGGAAGTGTTAGAGCTGATTCATACATGTGTGGTGCGGATTGAAGCTCAGGTTTCACAGCTAATTGATACAGTAGTTGTTCACCAGTTCATGTCACGTTTATATCAGGTTCAGGACAGGATTAGCTTTCAGGATTATACTGTTCACACAAATGCGGTTTAGAAATGGTTCCCATAGAAATCAATAGCCTGTAATCCGCACCTGAACCTGACGGCGCTGCTCAGAAATCGTAAATGACTCTTTTCAAACTGCACTGAAGCCACACCACCAGTGCACTGGACATATGTGAACAGACACCATAGGAAGCAATGTATTTTCACATGTCATGCAGATTGGATGCAGTTCAAACTGCATCCAATCCGCATATATACAGTATGAACCGGCACTAACAGTGATAGCTGACAATGGAGTAGTTGGTGCCAAACAGAAAACAGCAGAGGTTGGGGTTAAAGCTGATTGCAAGGAATTAAACAAACTGTACCCTTGCAGTGCCCCCCCCCCCCCCCCCAACACACACTACTAGGTTAAAGTATATGTGAACTAACCCATTCAGTTTAAAAAAATAAATTAAATGTATAGAATATATATATTATATATATATATATATATATACAGTCGGGCAAAAAAGTATTTAGTCAGCCACCAATTGTGCAAGTTCTCCCACTTAAAAAGATGAGAGAGGCCTGTAATTCTGTAATTGGCATCATAGGTAGACCTCAACTATGAGAGACAAAATGAGAAAAAAAAATCCAGACAATCACATTGGCTGATTTGGAAAGAATTTATTTGCAAATTATGGTGGAAAATAAGTATTTGGTCACCTACAAACAAGCAAGATTTCTGGCTCTCACAGACCTGTACCTTCTTCTTTAAGAGGCTCCTCTGTCCTGCACTCATTACCTTTATCAATGGCACCTGTTTGAACTTGTTATCAGTATAAAAGACACCTGTCCACAACCTCAAACAGTCACACTCCAAGCTCCACTATGGTGAAGACCAAAGAGCTGTCGAAGGACACCAGAAACAAAACTGTAGACCTGCACCAGGCTGGGAAGACTGAATCTGCAATAGGCAAGCAGCTTGGTGTGAACAAATCAACTGTGGGAGCAATAATTAGAAAATGGAAGACATACAAGACCACTGATAATCTCCCTCGATCTGGGGCTCCACGCAAGATCTCACCCCATGGGGTCAAAATGATCACAAGAACGGTGAGCAAAAATCCCAGGACCACACGGGGGGACCTAGTGAATGACCTGTAGAGAGCTGGGACCAACGTAACAAAGGCTACCATCAGTAACACACTACGCCGCCAGGGACTCAGATCCTGCAGTGCCAGACGTGTCCCCCTGCTTAAGCCAGTACATGTCCGGGCCCGTCTGAAGTTTGCTAGAGAGCATTTGAATGATCCAGAAGAGGATTGGGAGAATGTCATATGGTCAGATGAAACCAAAATAGAACTGTTTGGTAGAAACACAACTCGTCGTGTTTGGAGGAGAGAGAATGCTGAGTTGCATCCAAAGAACACCATATCTACTGTGAAGCATGGGGGTGGCAACATCATGCTTTGGTGCTGTTTCTCCGCAAAGGGACCAGGACGACTGATCCATGTACAGGACAGAATGAATGGGGCCATGTATCGTGAGATTTTGAGCGCAAACCTCCTTCCATCAGCAAGGGCATTGAAGATGAAACGTGGCTGGGTCTTCCAACATGACAATGATCCCAAACATACCGCCCGGGCAACGAAGGAGTGGCTTTGTAAGAAGCATTTCAAGGTCCTGGAGTGGCCTAGCCAGTCTCCAGATCTCAACCCCATAGAAAACCTTTGGAGGGAGCTGAAAGTCTGTGTTGCCCAGCGACAGCCCAAAACATCACTGCTCTAGAGGAGATCTGCATGGAGGAATGGGCCAACATACCAGCAACAGACGCCTGAGTTTTAGGTGTTGGATAACATTACAGCTACGCTGCACTCTCAACCGCCGGTTTCCCTTTACCTTTGAAGGGGTCACGCTTTTAAATACAAAAAGCGTGGGCTCTTTTATTGGGGTTACCTTAGACCCTCGCTGCATTCTATGTACAGGCATCTTCTTACTGACAAAACCTAGCTCGGTTGGTTTCCCCCCGTACACTGCATGCTTCCTTTGGTCACTGACAGTCTCAGATGACAGCAATGTCCTACTATCCTTCTGAAGGACAGACCGATTGTCTTGCTCTTCAGATGTTTTTATGTCAGGGGACCTCTTTAAATTATCCACTTCCTTAAAGTTTTCCCTCTGGGCAGATAAGCTATTTAAAGTTTCTCTTCCCAGAGTACCCTCCTGAACCTGTAGGGGGCCTAATTCAGCCGCAGCTTTTAGCTCAGCTGTGTCTACCACATCATTACCCACCACATCACATGTTTCAGGGTTATCAGCACGCATGTCCTCATGACCTTCAGGTGCATCATTAGGCTTATGGTCAGAAACATCCACACCTTTGTCAGAACTCATTTCAATGTTTGGCAGGGCAGTGTCTGGAAACCAAGTGCACAGCTTGGAGTGGTTGTCTCCCATGGCAACGTCGCTATCCACCAGCTCCACTGGCACATGTACCTCTTCCAGCAACTGTCCTGACACCTGACGGTCATAACACAATTCCACATTTGGTTTACTGACCCCAATCACTTGATTTGTGCCATCTGACACTTCCACCAACACTGGCTCATTTGGTATCACACTATTCGATCCTACACCATTGGATCCTTTGTGGGTTGTGGGCACGATCTCTGCTATGTGCTCAATCTCACTTGGCCCGTCCATATTGGGAGGGAGACCATCTGCAGCAACAGCAAGTGTGCCCTTGTCTATAAGCTGATCTGCCGTCCCTCCATTTAGCACAGCAGAAGTCATGTCCACTCCACTGTTGGAAGCAGAGGTCCCTTTTAACAAAGCCAACAGGTTTTCAGCCCATCTGTCCCAGTCTACTTTCTCTGCGCTCCAATCAGAGGTACTACGCAGTACCGCACCAACTGTCGGAGGAGACACAGGACAGAGTGGCTCAGCAGACACATCACATATATCACTTTTGTTCAACCAAAACTGTGGCACTAAATTTTTAACCTCAACAGGTTGCAATACCACACCCTCACCACCGTACTCTGGTGGCGCTTCATTCACCTCATGAACACTTCCATACCTATTGTCATTACTGACAGACTCCATTAACCCATTATCACCAGGAGCATTTTCAAAAATTCCAGTTTTAGCATTTAAATTATCAAGTACTCTCTTGTCCAGAGCAGCACCATAGTTGTCCAAGGCAACCTCTGGCTCCAACACACAGAGCTCCCAGGAGGTTTCCATGGACACCTTTGCAGTCTTGGATACTGTTGCCAAGGGCAACAACATATCTTCAATCATATTCATATAAACACTATTATCTTTAGTGAGCTGTGCTAGCTCATCACCAACCATAACATTATATTTACCAACAGTAACACTTTTGTCGGCATGACCATCAGCATTCTCATTGCATATAGACATCACTGTGATTTTTGCAGGTAATCCCTGGCTATTACCCAGCTGAGCAGCCTGTGAGCCATGCTTCACAGCACTCTCTCTCTTTAAAGGGACACTATATTCAGTTTTAGCAGCTCCATAGCTGACCTGGGAAATCCTCTGCTCCGTCACTGCGGGCTCCTGGGAGGTTTCCCTGGGCATCTCTGCAGCGCCTGTCACTAGGGAACACGGTGCCATGACAGTTTTGGTCACCCCTAGTTTACCT